>NC_048598.1:47289935-47604947 GCF_003668045.3 Cricetulus griseus
AAAGTATATGTGAAAATATTAATAATTTAATAAAAAAAAAAACCGAAACGGTGAAGAAGAGACACTTCCAGACTAGAGAGTCTCATTTTTTTTTTTAAAAAAAATAATAATTCTGCCCCAGTTTTCTTTCTTTCTTCATTATCAAGATTCAATCTCACTTTGCATTTGACATTGATTTAGGATTGCTTCTTGTTCTGCCCTACTTTATACGAGGATGGGGCATTAGTCTAAGGTAGTTTTAATGAGCACTGTAGTTTTGCTCTGTGTTTTTGTTTTAGTTTAAATCAAGTAGGTTCTGTTTTGCAGCCAGCACTGAGGACAATGCATTGTAATATATCAAAATATAAAATAAAAGTTCAAAAGTGGCAACTGTTCTTTAATACAACAAGGTTAGTGTCTCTTTGACCCTTTGCGAGTCTTCACCTATCATCCTAGAAGAACCGTTTCTACATACTGTGGTGCGGATACATGGCCAGAATGGGAATATTTGCTTTTAAGGATTGATCCAGATTTTCATATATAAATAGCTTAGAGACCAACTGCATAAAATTAGAATTACTCTTACTAGTACATTTTCCCCAGTTTGGGCTTTGATGAAGTAAATCCATAGCCAAGCTTAATGAAGATAAACTTACAGGGTTTTTATTTTTAGTATTTACTGTTGATAGAATCTCGCTGATTTTTTAAAGATGAGTAAGTAAGCTTAATGCAAACTCTCATATTTACATTTAATACAATGATGTCTTTGAGAAGGGATATTTTGTAGATTATAAAAAGCTTAAGAGAGAACCATCCTTTGTGCGATGACTATATGTGACTATATGACAATATAGGTGACTATATGTTGGCTAAAAGTAAAAGGTATATTTAAGATTGTCTTTGAAAATCCTTTAAATCTGGTTTGTATCTGTCCAGACATCTTTCTCACACCCTGTTCTCATAGTCAGTTGCTTGCATATCCATTTAGATGTATATTGCTCTAAACTAAAAATTCCCTCTCTTTCTCTTTTTGATGCTGTTGTGCTTTACCAAACTCAGTGATGACAGATTTATCTTTTTCACATGTTCCACTCAGGAATTCTGCATCATTGCCTGTCTCTCAAACATCATGATGATTAATCAAATGACCCTGGTGGCTTGACATTCAAAATGTATAAGAAGAGCTTGACATGTTTACTATCTCTATGCTCTCAGCAGCGTCACTGTTTCTGACTTGGTTAATATAGTAGTTTCCACTCTTTTTTCTTCCCCCATACCTTAGTGTACCTTTTTATTGTTGTTGTCTTGCATTGAGTTTCTCCCAGAAATTTTCGTTCTGCTTTTCTTGCTTCTGTTTATTTTTTTTAAGAGTGGGTCTCAGAGAGCCAGAGGAGACTGGCTGGTCTAGAGCACATTGTGTAGACGAGGCTGGCCTAGAACTCACACAGATCCTCCTGCCTCTGCTTCCTCAGTACTGGGATGAGTCACAATACCTATTTCAGTGTATTCTCATCACCACCCCCAGAGTACTCCTGTTGAAACAGATAATAACCCACTGTTTTCCCTTCCAAATTCTCTAAGGTTTTCTTGACTCATTCAGAGTAAATGAAGTTTTACTCTTGTACCCTACAAGACTTGCTTTGTTCAGCAGCCCCATTAACCTAATAAGCTGACACCTCTCTCCCTCATTTAGTTTTTTCTAACCATTTGAGTCTTCATGTAGAGGTCTCTTTGACAACACATAAGTGATTTGTGTTTAGAGGTTTTGTATTAGCAGTTTGCAAAAATCTAGAAAATTCTCTTTCAAATAGTGACGTGTGAAACTTCTTCATGGTCCTCAAGTCTGCTGAAAAAACCTTACAATGAATTATACCTCATTTGTCATTTTGAAGCTTTAGTCTAGCCATTTCTCCTGGCCCTGCAACTCTGTTTTACTTGGTCTTTTATTTCCTCATAGTACTCACAACTTTGTAATTTGCTGTAGGATGTATTTACTATTTTCTGCCTGTGTTTTGATGCTAGACTGAAAGATCCATGAATATGAGTATTTTGTTTAGTTTAATTGGAAGCATTTAATATTGTATTAAAACTGTGTACTCAATATTTCATTAGCATTTCTTAGAATTAAGTTGTTGGAACAATAAAGGCTAAGAACTAAATTATCATCCTCCTTCAGGCTGGGCTTTGTCTTTCCTTGAATAGTCAGTTATGAGATTTGGTGTCTCCTTGTTTAACTTAAGTTCTAATAGTCTTAATAATAAAAGCCCAGAGTCAGATATAGGGGTAAAAGCTGAAAGATCAGAGAGATGAAGCAGCAAGCCACAGGCATACCTTACTTCACCAACTTCCCCCCTGAAAAGAGAGTTCCTGTTTCCTCTCATCTATATTCCTCTCTCCACCCAGCCATCTCACTTCCTGTCTGTTAGCTAGTGGAAAGCTCCAACCTCTGATCTTCAAACACACTTTATTTGTACAGACAGGATATCACCACATCCTTGATGGCTCCTTCTTGGTAATTCCACCAGGAAATCCATGGCTAAATTTTCTAGATGATCTGCTGGGTTTCTGCCTAGCTAGATTTCCTGTATCCATTATAATGGTAGGATGAAAGACTTCGGCATTCTTTATGTTACAGTGGAAAGTACTTGGGATGAAGATCAAAGCAATAAGGAGAAGGGTATAATATCATGAAATAGATCATTTCAGAGCACAATCTTGGTAAGCTTAGAGAACATTGACAAATGGAGCAAGGTTATCATCTTGGTCATCAAATTCTGAGAAATGAGAAATGTTGGGAAAGAAATAGTTACTGTTAAAGGAAAAGATGTACAGATGAAGGTCAGGCTTTTTCTAGGACAAGAAGGTCTAGAAATTTTATTCATCTTGCCATGGAATAACAGCTAATGCCAAAATGGCGAGTTGTGCAACACAAGTAGTAAGTCGAAGGAGACATTAAAATAAAATGCTAACATGTTTAGATTTAACTGTGGTTCAATTCATGGTTTGTGCTGGCTTATGGAGTATAGATTGTACAGAAAGCTAGAAGATTACATGCTTTAGAGGTAGCTATTCTTGACCGTGGGGTTCATATACTGCATGACCTTTGACTGACAGACTTTTGCTTTTATTTGGATTTCCGAAGACATCTCTATATGCTTCATGAAGCCTAAACTCTGTCCCCTTTATCAAAATGTATTTACTTTGTCTCTGGCGCCAGCGCCAGTGACCAAAGAACCAGACTAGGTGAGAAGGACACAACTTGGGTCATTAGGAACAAGCGAATGCCAAGAGGAGATGGAAAAACACCACCTGCTAGTAGAATGCATTCCCATGCCCTATCATAAACAAGGAAACCATTACCCCCACCCACTGCCAACGAAGCAAGAAGGGGATGGGGACAAGGCATAATGTTTCAAAACAAGAAAGGTTCATAATAGGATGTTGATGCTAGTGGGTGAGGCCAGGAAAAGAGGAGGTACCTGTGTTTATGCTGGAAAACAACTCACAGGGACCCTGTGGGGCCTGGGTCCCAACATTACTTGGAACACAGTACAGAACAAATGAAATTCCTTTATAACCTCAACACTCAACACTGTGGACAGTGTCATTTCAGTAATAGCTGTAAAAATGCTCTTTTTGTAAAATCTTCAAGTGTGTGTGTGTGTGTGTGTGTGTGTGTGTGTGTGTGTGTGTGTGAGAGAGAGAGAGAGAGAGAGAGAGAGAGAGAGAGAGAGAGTTTACCAAATCATCTTGTGGAGGTGACATGTTTAATGGAGTTGATTCTCTCCTTCATCCATGGCATAGGTTCTGGACATCAGTCTCAGGTAACCAGGCTTGCTTAATGAGTGATTTTACCTGCTGAGCTGTCATGCTAGCACAAAGCCATAATAAAGGTTTAAGGTATACTTTTGTATTCAGACTTTTGAAAGAAAGGACATATTCAAGATATTAATAAAGTAAAATTAGGCTCCGATTATAAGAAGTGGGACTCCATTGAACATTCATATTAGTGCTGGTGAAAGGTTTTCTTCTCATGTCCTAGTGTTCTTGTGCATTAAAAACCCACTCTTTCATTTTTCTTTCCCCATCTAACACTGTAGGAATGCATTAAACATAGATTCTTATTTTGTGAACATATTTTAGAATGAGTCAATTTTTTACCTTAGTGTACTTTTCTTGCTAGCAAAAATATCTCAAACTGGTAATCAAAGGATGAATAATGGAATAGATTTGTTTTGGAGTCTTTAAAACACATTGACAATGAAATAATTATATCAGGGACACAAAAGTTCTGGTAAATAAAAATTACTCACAGTAGTTGTATATATTTTTGATTTGTCAGGTGACAGTATTGGGAGATTCATGACACAGGTAAGCCTTGGTAGGTACTAATTAGAATCTTTACGAGATGGATTTAGTGGAATAGTATGTGAAGCTACTAACTGAATGGCTCTCTTAAAATAATACTATCTCCACAAATTTATAATCATATAATTTAGTGCTGAATTTTACAGTACTATTGCCCCAAATTATTCTTTTGGTGTTTAGAATTGTGGTCCATAGAGCATAGTAGTTGAGTTACTGATCTACCTAGTTTGGCTTTCTAATTATGCCAAATGAATGTCCAATGGCTTCCCTTTTCTTGAAAGGATATCATTAATTAATCATTTCGGTGATTTTCAGTTGGATAAATGACTTAGGTGGTTTTACAGACCTTAACTGTGTAGACAATCTCAATCAAGTAAGTGATAGATTCTTTTGCTTGTGTATTTCTATATGATTCCATGCCTATGTACTAGGGATAACATATTTATGAAGTTACTGCTGACCAGAATTTGCTTCTTTTTGAAGGGCTTTTTAGACCAGGCTAGAATCTTTAAATAACCGATTCTCATGCCTGTTTCCTCAGTGCTGGGATTCAAATCATGTACCACTTTAGAACAGTCATTCTTAACCGTGACTATCGCCAAAGTTGGAATCTGTTGCTATACTGGGGAGACACATGTGATTAACAACAAAGTCTTCATTATCTTTGATCTGCTTAAAACTTACTAGAGTTATTTGCATATGTGTTATAGCTTCGGGTTTTGTTGTTTTTATGGAATTTCTGTGAGCACAAGCCTGTGTGTCTCTGTGTCCATATATGTTTCTTGTGATTTTCCTTTGGCTCTTTTACTTGTTTGTTTGTCCTACTCTAGTTTGTTTCTTTAGATGACCATTTTTGAATGAAAGACAAAAAAGGGTCTAGATTTGGATGGGATGAAAGGGGAGTTCAGAAGGATATCAGAGGAGCTAGTCGGGGAACACAGTAAGAATATATTGTATAAAAATCTATTTCAATAAAAGAAAATAGGGGGAAATTGTATGAGTCAGTGTATGATTTTCACCATAGTAATAAATTGTAAGGCTCTAGGCATATGTTGCATGTCATTTCTAATGGGCAGGTTTCCTGTATGATTTAACTGCCTTTTCATTATGAGTGCTATTTGAGAAGACTAGCAATACCTCTAGGGAAATCTTAGAAATTTTAGTTCTCTGGGATGTTTTGAGCACTGGATTAGTGTTTACTCAGGCTTTGATCCACTAATTTACTTCCTTAAGGCCTTAGTCAGACAAGGAAAGTGCCATGTGGGATCTGACATTCAGATAAAATCACTACATGTGTTTGTTGAAGGTAATTATTGAAGTAAACACAGTTGACATTATTCCAGTGTGTCAGGTGCAGGATATATGTATGTACAAATGTATGTGTCTTGGGAACATTACATCTTCAATGTATTAAAACCTGGTAAATAAAAATACTTGATATTTACACATTGGAAGAAAGAAATTCAAGTTTTTTTTGATTTTTTTATGAAATCTCTGCAAAGCTTTAATTTGCAGACACAATTGACTCTCATCTTTTGCGTTTGAAAAAAAATTAAGTTTATTTTCATATTTGGAAAGTTGTGGATGAAAGAAGGCTGTTATAAGTAGGTATTTGTGCTTGTTATATCAGATTCATATTATGGAGCAATTTACTAAATATTCCCCAATATTCATCTCTCATTCTGAAATGTGACTTCTTATATTTATTTTCTTCCTTTAAAGAGGAAGGTAGGAGGCATGAATAAGGTTTTATGCTTAATGCTTAGTACAGGGCCTGACACACAGATTATGCCCAAAACCTTTACTATTAATTTGAAATCTAATACAGATGGGAAGACACCATGCCCTTTATGTACACACAGAACTTGGAGTCTTAAGCACTTTAAGGAGACCACATAGAGCATAGCCTAGAATTTTCTGTTAGCCCAGTTCACAGAGTGTGCCTTCTTAAGCCCAAGCTAGTCAGGAAGCTTCACATTCCATCATTTTTGATACATGGTTTTAATATACCTTGAAACCCCCTGAATAGTTTTGATGTGCTCCATGGAATTGCCTCTCTTCTTCCTCTGTTTCCTGGTTCCTGATGTTGTGTTGCTTTGGTATTTGCCAGCTGTGAATTTTGGTTATAATCTGTTGACCCTGCTTGTGTTAACTGTCTTTATTTACTTGGATAAGTCTGATTACTTGCTGATTTTATAGGAATTTGAGAGAGAATGGTTACTCATTTAGCAAAGTTTGGTTAAAGAAATCTGAAGCTGCAAGAAAACACTAGATTGTGGGATTCTCCTGGTCACTCATACCTCCTGCTGTGGACACTCTGCTGTTTGAGGGGTGAAGTTTTGCTGACATTGTGGAATATCAAGGGCAGTGATCCAGACTTTAAAATTTTGCATTTTCTAGAATTATTTCAGAGATAAAATGTTAAAGTTAAAAACAAAGATGCCACAGTATGCCCTTGGGAACAGTTTGGCTAAAACAATACTATGTGGAGACTAGATTCATAAATAATTGAAAAGCCACAACCAGTTAATGTTCCATTATTTTATAGACTTACCCACTAATTTGTAATTTGATGCCAAGAATTAAGGTAATATTGGCAACTTTAGCAGAATTGTAAGTAGATGTGCCATTTGCTAATTTGTATTTGATATTAGCACCACATTTAGAATTTTTGATTAGGGTCCTCTTTGTTTTCTGCCCACAGAAATACAAGGAGTGTTAAATATGGAAACTAATTATGGCTCACTCAGAGCTTTTCCATGTAGCACAGAATTCCTCTGATCATAGAGAGAATGCAACAGAGTTCAGACACTTTCCATGATGGACCTCTAGGTCTACTAAAGAGAATGTACAGTTGTTTTTAGCTAGAAAACTCTATTATAAAAAAAAAATGGATGGATGGAACTCGAAGAAACCATTCTGAGCGAGGAAACCCAATCACAAAAAGACAAACATGATATGTACTCACTCATATGTGGACCTGCTTTATGATACATAGTAGTGACCATGCTTTATCAGAGCTGTTTTTAATGATGTTGCTCAGAATGGTTTCCTCCCAGATGATGACTGAGAAGCTAATTAAAAAATGGTGCCAAGTACCACAAGAGTAACAGAACTGCGCTGTTTTCTGGGATTTTGTTTTTTACTTTGTTGTTTGTTTGTTTGGTTTTTTTTTGTTTTTGTTTTTTTTGTTTTTTCTTTTTAAATGGAGTGTGCTGGATGTCTCTACAATTTTGTTCAAATGACTTCAGAACCTGGAAAAGCTGTTGCTGCTATTGATGCATAACATATTGCCATTATTGCTCTCTCTCTCTCTCTCTCTCTCTCTCTCTCTCTCTCTCTCTCTCTTTCTCTCTCTCTATATATATGCTAATTGAAACTCAAATATGTGATGAATCCAAGGTGTTTCAGTGAGTGCTCACCTGTACATGAAAATTTGATTTCATCTTTAGTAAGTAGTAAAGTTATATGCTTGCCAAAAAAAAAAGTGACACACTGGAAGACAAATGTCACACAATTTCAATTTTATGTGTAATTTAGAAATGATGAACTTATGGGAACAGAGAGCAGAATTGTGGCTATTAGGCTTCAATGTGGGTCTTTTAACAATGGGGAAATGATTGGTTTAAGGATATAAAACTACATTTGGACAAGAGGCATGGACTCTGTGAAGTCTTGAGGTCTACTGAGAGCATGATAAATATGGTTGATAACAATATGCTATATTTTAAAAGTTGTGAGATAGTATACTTTAAGTGTTCTCAAAACAAAAATGATGAATATGTGTGTTATAACATGTTAATTGGTTTAATTTAGCCATGCCATTGTGAACATACTGTATTGTGTATCATAATTGTGCATGACTTTATTTATGAGCTAAATAGATGATTGAAAAAAAAAGAAGGGACTTTGAGAGCCCATCCCATGTGAAGGGATGCTCTCATCCGGGACACATGGGGGAGGGCCTAGGCCTGGCCCAGGATGATGTTGTGGAATTTGGGGAGCCCCCATGGAGGGCTCTACCCTCTATGGGGAGTGGAGGGGGAAGGGGATGGTGGGGGATTGGGGGGAGGGGGAGAGGGAGAAGGGATTGACATGTGAAATTATAATTTGTAAAAATTAAATAAAAATTAAATAAAAATTGCTTTTAGGTGTCTAATTAAAGCATGTGAATGTAGTTAGGGATTATTCTGGTTTAGTAAAATGACAGTTGGAGAAGGAATTTGGAGAGCAGGAGAAATAGGAAAGAACACACCAACTGGTTACACAACAACAAATGGTCAGCCCTGCAAATGTACACACAAATCACAGTATATGGACTGATCAGGTTCACTTATTTATTTAAGAATACATATATATGTGTGTAAATTATATATTTAAAAATCCATGAATTTGAAAGGGGGCATACATGGGGAAGGCTTGAAGGGAGGAAAGAGAAGGGGGAAATGCTATAATAATATTATGATTCAAGTGGATATATGTAGAAGGAGAACATTATGGGACCTACCAGCCAGTATTCTAGTTTAGCTTGCAGCATCCATATTTCCCAATTAGATCCCTGTGAAAATCCTCAATAGAGTCCCTACTATTACTTTTCATTTAATCAGAACCCCAATATATTTTCATCATTCTACAAGTACCAACACAGGAAAACATTTGTGCATTTATGAATTGCATATATAGTCCTATAGGTTTACCAAATCATTTTTTGCCTCAATCACTAGTAGCTCATTATGTTTATCACCAAATTCCTCTATAATTATGAACCTAGAGATACTATGAAGAGAGGAGGCTGCATAGATTTCTTGAATCTCTGAGCATCACGAGGGTTAGACACTGATGGCCTTTGTTCTGAGCTCCCATGGCCTATAGGGATCAAGCCATCTTGGAAGTTGGAGCTGATCTCTGGAGGGATATGAGGGAAGGAATGCACTATCCCCAGTGTAATACAGAGGTATTTCAAAGGTGCTTTCCTTTGTAATAAAGGATAGATATTCTCATTGCCCATTGTAGAGGTCTCCTACAATATAATTTCCTATGTGTGTGGGCATCACTTGTTCTTTTTGTGTCTTTTTTGGAATCAGAGCTTGTAGAACTAGTTCAAATGCTGACATTCTGACTGCTGATATTTTTCTTATTTACTGACACTAGTAAACTCTTTGACCTAGGAGTTTCTTATTCTACTAGTATCAACAGATCTATACCAGAACAAATTTTTAGCTTGACTATAGTAAAATATTGTGCCCTTCATAGTTTGAATGGAGACACAATCTCAAATTTCTCTGCTTAGCTCAGTTCATATTATCATTTGACTATTGTTCCTCTAATTCTTTAACTTGAAGTTTGGTGCTATGTAATAGCCTCCTTGGAACTTAGTTTACTCATCTACAAAATGAAGAAGATACTAACTTTATGAGCTGTTTAGAACATTAGATAATATGTATCAGACTGTGCAAGGCAGTCTACTGTTATAGTAATTTCAATGATTAATGTTCTTGCTTACATTAAGTTTTCTGTTGGAATGTGTGAGTGCTCATTGACATGTTAAAATAATTGTAACAATCTGTCATCAGGACACCAACACATTCTTGTGAAATTACAAAATAGAGGCAGAGCTTGTTTTGTTTTGTTTGAGATTGAAAATGAAGACAAAAGTTAAAAGTTTTTTATTAACTTTTTTCTCAGAGTTTTACAAATTTGAAGATATAGGAATGTTAGGGAGCAAGCAGAATCCATGAGTGAAAATTCATGGATGTTTGTGGCTATGCAACATTTTAAAAATTCCCCTTATTGTGAACAGATTCTGAAAATTTCTGAAAATGTGAAGTTGATATTGCCATGTGTTCCTGTACAGAGCTGTTTTTTGTAACTTCATATAGTAATTTTTTAAATAAGAAAAGCAGAAAATTAAGTACTTAATATCTAGTAAATTGACTTCAAATTTTATCTACCCCCCTTAATTAACTTCCCTTACATACTTTCATAGTACCTGCTCTTAATTCTGTCATCATACATGACATATTTCTAATGGTGTAGAAGCAGATGATGGTGGGTAGAACAGAGGGTCTTGAGAGTGTGGATGGGTGACTTATTTCATAGAGTGATTTCTCAGGAAGACATTGTTGAGGGGTTTGTTTTTTATAAGCAATCCACAGCTATGAGGATTCTGTTAAGAATGCTAAATAGATAAGATCCTTCCTAATAGCAGGTAGCATACCTGTGTTTGCTCCAAGGTCCAATTTTCCTCTTGGCAAGAGATTAGATCAGTTGTGTACTTTCCTTCCTTTCCTGTAGGACTTCTTATGTATAATGAAGCTGCCTCAAACCAGATGTATTAACTCTTTGCTCCCTAAGTTCTATGGGAAAAAAACACTGCCCAACTTCAGTGTCATATTTACAATGAATCCTGATGGCTTTATTAAATTGGCAGACTATTTCATATGTAGTATTTTATTGACACAATCTGGGAAGACTATAGATCACATTCTGTGATTACAAGTGAATTTAAAGAACAAAAGTGAGGAATTTATCCAAGAATTACAGATACAAGCATTGTAATGAAGATGTGAATGCAGATTTTTTCTTAATAAACTGTGAACTTCCCATGTATCACACTGTTCTCCTCAAAAAACACACATCTCAAATCTCATACGTGCCAGACACAGATGGAAAAATTTTTAGCCTTTTTGCTAGTGTCTGAGGTAATTTAGTGGCCCCCCCAGCCTTGAAATTGAAGAAGAGCCCTTGTATTATTTTGAGGAAACAGTTGTGGTACCTCTAATATTTATCATGACTCTTACTTTGTTGAAGCTGAGATGTTGAGAAAGTGAGTCTAACATGATATAATACTTTAAATCCTGTTCACACACCTTATCTTGTATACCTCATTATTCACTTAAAACAACTAAAATGGTAGTTACCAAATAAGTAATGTTACAATTCTTATGATCAAGGGGACAGAGAAAAGAATGCTTGGTGAGGGTTTAGAGAATAATAGAACTCCACTAGTATGTTTGGACCAAGCTCCATATTCAAGTATCAGGCAGGAATTGAATGAGATTCTCAAGCCCAAGTGCCTCGACTTGATGTGAAGGGTCTCTTTGTCCTTGAGAATGCCTTTGCTTCTTTTTCCTTCGCTTGCTTCCCAGCACAGACTTTTACCACTTTTGTATTATATGTTAAAATACTTTGCTTGTTAATTTTTTTCTAGCTCTCATGTTCCCAACAGCACAGACGCTATAGGCTACTGCATGCATTCTGTCTTGACCCAGTTTTTGAGATAACAGAATGGTTTGACTGTCAGAAAGAAAGCATAGGTTTGATATCTTTGTATCTGTGTTTAGGAAGTGGTATGTGCAGGATAAATAGCAGTTTGCAAATTTTGAAAAATCCATCTCCCGGTTGTGAAAATGTCTGAACACGTAATTTGAGGTTTCTCATAAGTAAGGTTTCATTTTAGCTGTGGGTTGACAGTGTTCCTACCCAGTAAGTGAGAAATTTATTATCTTGATTTTCTTTTTATAATTGACATACATTGAACCATTTATAAAAGAGAAATAATGTGTTTATAAAGATCACAATTATGCATTTAGGTATTTACATTTTTCACATATGTGTGATTGAGAGCAAGAGTTGCCTTCAAATACTTAGAACACACATTTCTTATATTATATTCAATAGAATTAAAAGTAAATAGTAATAGTTCAGAAATATAATATCATACAATGAAAGTTGTTGACAGATTTTGGTTGTTCAAGTTAAGTCCCCACAAGTCATGTGTATGACGATTCAAATTTGATACAATGCTCAGGAGTGATAGTGATATTACTTCTTAGTCTCATACAATCCCTTCATAGAAAGTAAAGGAATTTAGACCGGTACACATAAGGTTGAGAATTGCTAAGAGAATGCCTTCAGGTCTCATTGCCATCAGTTATGTCTTCTGCTTGCTTTTTTTTTTTCTTTGACTAATCCATTGTTGGGTTTATTTGTATAAGTTATTTTGCTTTGTGTATCCTCTTCTCTCTCCATTGCTGCTTTATAAGATAACACATAGGAATGAATGAGTTGATGTGTAGAATACGGCTACCTGGCACTGCCTGTGCCTAGTTCCTATTCATTGTTCACAGCTCAAAGGTGTCTCTTGGTGAGTTCTGCTCCTTCTCTGCTCATGCACCTATCCCCCTGCTCAGTCCTATCCCACTCTCCCACCCCCATGGTGTGCATTCTTAGAACCTATCACATCGCATCATTTATTTCTTTCAAACCACTTTGTGAAATGTACTATGATAATGCTTCTCTTCACTTGATTTTTCCTTTTTCTGCATTGAACGTGTTTCATAAAGTAAACAACACTTGTTTTCTCCTATACTCTCTCTGATAGTATATAAAACAGCATGTTATATAAAAGCATTAACTAAGTAGAGGCAAAAAGGAGCATGAATACAGGTGTCCAGTATAAAAGGCAGTAAGTTGACTTTTATCCTTTTATAATAATAATAAAAAAACATAGTTTAGAGGATTCCTTACTAAGAGAGACTTTCCTCTGCAATATCTGGTCTATTAAAGTACTGGATGAGTGTTGTGTTGAAGATAGAATAAGATGGCTGAAAAAAATGAGCCAAATTTGCAATTTGTGAAAGGAAATAACATGAGAATGGCCTGTTGTGTCCAGTCCAGGACTTAATTTAGAAATCTGATTACCCATGGGATTGAACAAAGAACTGATGAGAAGATAAAGCTCCAGCCAAAGAGACTTCATTTCTTTCTTTGTAACAAGATACCTTAAAAATCCAGCTTTACCTGCTGAGAATTAAACCAATTAAAGGCCATCTTTATGAATACTGCTTTCTTTCTTTCTTTCTTTCTTTCTTTCTTTCTTTCTTTCTTTCTTTCTTTCTTTTTTTCTGTCTTTCTTTTGTGAAAGCTCACATATATGTGAGGAAAATGTACTGTTTGGAAGTATACTCAATCCAAGCCCCATGGGCAAGAGCATCTTGATAGGTGAAGTAATCCTCAGATATTTAAGCACCTAAAAATAGAATACCTTCATTCTTTTATCAATGTGTGTATATATCCAGAGAAATATGGAAGGGGATATTTTTTTGTTTTCTTTTGTCTTGTTGACTGAATGCCTTCCCTGAGGAGGCAGCTATGTTAATAACATCAGCACTGGAATCTAAGTAACTAATTCAATCCTGTCCAGTCATTAACTTTGATTATGACTCTGTCATGAGAAGGAGATGATATGGTAATGGGGTTATTTAGAAGATTGGGCATACACACACACACACACACACACACACACACACACACACACACACACCTACCTCTTCAACATAAGGCAGCCATATCTAAATAGTGAGTAGAATACTGCTCTCAATTCAAAAGTTTCTATAATATCTTCTATAATGTGTTTCCCAGGTTCACATGTTAGCCTGTTTTAACAATACTATTTTTTTTTATTTTTGAGATAATGTATCACTTCCACTTTCCTTTTCCAGGGAGATTGCTATCAGATTGTGTCATGAATTAGACTGTTAGTCCCTACTGCAATGACATTGAGACTTGAGATCTTTCAGAATTGATTATAAAGAAGGAAATTGATCCTTTCTTTATAAATGAATAAATACTAGAATCATGTGAATTGATTTCTGAAAAAAATGATCCCCACTCCAATCTTTTGCCTCTAGCTGGGCAATACAGCATGGATGTCCTCATCTGATATAACCCTCTTGCTTATGGTACTCCAGCCTCCAGAGCTGTAAGAATAAGCTTCTGATCTTTTCAGACTGCCCAGTCTTAGGAATTCTGCTATAGTGGTATACAATTGACTTAGTCACTCAGAAATGGAAATCAGAGAGATGATGGAGTGTGTATGTGGTCTCTCTGTGCTTTTGAAGCAGGAGCTCTTTGAAGTAAATGTTTCTGCTGTTTTCCAGGAGCTCTGAAGGAGTAAGAATTAAGATGGGACTTTGATATGCTGGTGAATATGTCAAGTGGCAGGAGAGAAAGTTCTAGATCACAGGAAAATGAATCTGACTGCTGAGGTAGCACTGCGGGGCTACAGCATTTGATGGCAATTACTAAATATTACTAGTTTTCTGGGCTTCAAAGGGGAATTTTTGAAGTATATTCTTTTTTTTTAAATAAAAGACCTGCATTAAAATCTTATCTTTGGGGTACATTAATGTGAACAGAATGAGAAAACCAATTTAAGCACCTTTGTTCTTTGAGGCTCCCATTCTTTCTTGGAGAGAGCACTTATTTTTTCTTTCAAAATACCAAATGAACATGACCAAATTTATATGAATAATTTGAAATGATCTGGGTTTGTTAGCCCCCAAAACTGAAGGAAAAAGTATATAAAAATGTGTTGCATACATAGATACACATGAAAGTTCTTTTTACTTAATGTCAAGTCATGTTCTCAAGTAGTTGAGAAGAGAGATATAGAAGACATACCTCATTAAAATGATCCCACTTTATTTTTATTTTATGTACAGGAGTGTTTGCCTGCATGTATGTCTGTGCACTATGTGTATCTGATGCCCACAGATACTAAAAGAGTACATCAGATCCTCTGGAACTGGAGTTACAGATGTTTGTGTGCTGCCTTGTGAGTACTGGAACCTAAAGGAGTCCCTTGTGAGAACAGTAGGTGTTTTTAAACACTGAGCCATCTCTCCAGCTCTTATTTTTTGGTACTTGCATTGATTGTTGAAAACCTGTAACATTTTAAATACTGAGTGAAGCTCTTAACTCTGCAGGGCTTTCTTTGATAGTGTTGCTTAACTCATAGAGCCTCATGGTTTATTTTTATCGGTCATTTCTGTGAGTCACTCACAATGCATTTTCTGGGAAGTGTGAAGAGACAAACCCATACTAGAACTAATACTTTAAAAGATGAATATCAAAATGTGCAGAATTTGGAAAATTTAAAGAAAACTCATCTTTGGAGTCTCAAAGGTTTTTAGTTTAATTGAAATATTCCTTAGTTTGTACTTATGTAACATAAATTTAAATATGAGTTTAACTTAACACAGAATGCTCCTCTAGGCATTTGGTGATTCACAGATAAATAAGAGTGATCCTTTAGGGAACTCAGTTTGGGAGTGGAAATGAAACAAAACTAAACAAAGGAAAGAACACTACAGAAAACAAACAAAACACTTGAGATAGACATAACAGAATTCTCTTGACTAACTAATCTTCATGGTCACATTCCCTTTGAATGATCAAAGTAATCTGAATAGGCAGGTATATCTAAGGTCTGACATGTCATCCAAAGATGGATAAATTCTACCACTCAAAGTCCTTGTCAACAGGTTCCAGAGAGATGGCTCAGCCATTTGGTTTTATTGTCAATACCCACAGATTAGTTTACAATTATCTATAATTCCCGTCAAAAGTGTTTGGCAATCTCTTCTGGCCTCTGTGGGTACCAGGCACTCATGTGGTGCACATATATACATGAAGATAAAATATTTGTATAAATAAAATAAAAATAAATCTGTTATAAAACGTGACTGCATCTATAACTTTGAATTGTGTGCTAAGACTGTGTGATGGTATGAGTTTACAGAGCTCTACATACACAGACCACTTTACAGTCTTTTATTGCACCATTCTTTGGTATTTTGGTGTTACTAGGATTGCACTTAGCACTTTTTTTTTACACATATTCCAAGCTTTAATGATGGTACCAATGACTTGGGAAGCTGATGTTCTTTGGCTCTAAGGATTGATTGTTTCAGGCAAGTTGTGAGTAAATTTCTCTATCAGCTGTAAACTACACATGTGCTTTGACGTTTACAAGGTTTGGTAGGAGCTTTATTCATCTAGAAAATTTTACTCATAAATGTCTCTTTTCCCCAGGCTATCCAAATCCTTAGCTTAATTGAATATGGCTTACTTAACCAAATGTTTGTTGGTTGTATTCTTTCTGTTCTGATCCACATGGCTGCCACTGCTGCTCCTGACACAACCATAGGTCTTCTCTTGCTAGAAGCAGGCTGCTTAATCCTTCTCCCATGTTTGAAACTTATTTTTATATTTACATGTTAGATTTTAAGAACATGCCTCCAATTTCTTAATACTATTTTTATCTATTGGATTTTCATTAAAGCTTTGAGTTAATTGGGAGATTAATACATCTTAGTGCTTATTTCTCAAGTTCCTAAAAGTCGTTTACATCACTTAATAAAGTTTTATGTTTTTTTCAAGTGGCTCTTTTACTCAGATGTGTGAAAAGCTGAGTTTCTGCAGCAGGTATAATGAAGTATCTTGTAACTTGATGGAATTATCAAATATGTGAACTTGAGGACTCACCCTACTGTTTCATCCTGTCTTGATCCATTTGTGTTGTAACAAAATATGAGAAAGAGAGTAACTTATAAAGAATAGGCAGTTCTCACAAACCTGAAATCAGGCAGTAGAAATTGGAGTTCTGAGAGGTCTGCATCCTATGAGGCCCTGGCCATGTGCTTCCCATGCCCAACCTAGTTGCTATGTCCCAACATGGCTGAGATTGGGTATTGAAGAGCCCTGTTCATTCCTCCAGCCCCTTTATACAGCTCTAACTCACATATTAGGCAGATCCTGGTAATTTAATCATTTCCCTAAAGGGCCTGATTGTTAGTACCACCACAGTGGGTATTAAGTGTCAAGGTAAATTTGGGAGAAGGCATATTCAAACTATACCTCAGCTGGATAGTAGTCATCTTTATAAGATTAGAATCTAGAAAGCAGTTTCATATAAGGATCTTATTTGATCCTCTCAATTACTGTGAAGTGGATGCTCCCATAATCTCCATTTTTACAGACAGCTTCAGCCCAAGATGATCTTTTATCCTCATTGATGTGTCTTTAAATCCCGAACATCCTTCAAAGTCAGTTAAAATGTTGCCTCTTCCCCCCAGAGACTTTCTTGATCCCCCCCAGCTCACTGAAGGAAGTAATCTCTTCTTTTTGTTGCCTTTATTTCTGTCTTGCAAAGGGAATGCATATTTTGCATTTTGTGTTTTTCTGAGTCTAGATAACTCCTGTGCCCACCACAGTGCCTATTAAATAGAGGTCATGTAAAAGGCCACAGGCCTACAGTCTGCCTCAAACTTGTGTGAGCTTCAGAAATAGGGTTTCAACAGCATAGGTGCTATTCCACATGACAAACATCTTAGGTACACTCGGACTACCAGGAAGGAGCAGTCACTAGATAAAAAGAAATCCACATTTTATCCTAGGATACCCACTCCTATTATATCACATCCTTGCTGTGCAAAAACCAGTGTGATTATAAGTGGCCCTTGGTAAAAAGAATATTAGAAATCTCACGTGTGTGAAAAAGTTCTCATTTCAGATACCACTGTTTCTTCTCTCCTTTTCTTTTCACAAAACTGCATGCCGTGTGTGTGTGTGTGTGTGTGTGTGTGTGTGTGTGTGTGTGTGTGTGTATGTGTGTGCATGTGTGCTCAAAGCTGTGTTCCTCATTTTTAGATTTTTACAGGATTGCTTTGTAAATCTACTAGCACATACATGCTTTTTTTATTTAAGAGGATTAAAAGAGGATTTATACTATCATTTATTTTGGCTCAGCAGTAAAAGGCTATGCTCACAACCAGAAATATTTTATTAAAGAATGCAACAACATTTTGCATTTTCTTTTTGGGTCATGCTGATGCTTCAACAGCAGACATATTTACCTCTGTTGGTGCATAACATGCCACTCTATAAGGCATGGATGCTTATTTTTCAAATGAAACCCAAAGCACCACGGTGGTGCATCAGATAGATGTGACAGAAACTTCCTCTTCTTCTTTTTCTTCTTGTTCTTGTTCTTCTTGTTCTTGTTCTTCTTGTTCTTGTTCTTGTTCTTCTTGTTCTTGTTCTTGTTCTTCTTGTTCTTGTTCTTCTTCTTGTTCTTCTTGTTCTTCTTGTTGTTCTTCTTGTTCTTGTTCTTGTTCTTGTTCTTCTTCTTCTTCTTCTTCTTCTTCTTCTTCTTCTTCTTCTTCTTCTTCTTCTTCTTCTTCTTCTTCTTCACAGGACACACATTTTGAAAGTGTTTTTGTTGTTCAGAACATGTTTGGCAGTCTGAAGACCTACCCATAATTAGGAATTAAGTTTAATAGTATCAGTGTTCCCAACTTTCACAAGATTTATAATGAAAGGAATATCAGAAATTTAATTCTTAAGAAAATCTGAGAGAAAATTCATGGTAGTCTGCTTTTGTACAGATAATAAAATAAAAATAACAGAACACTGATACAAGGGGGAAAGCTTGTGTAGCTATTCTGTGTCTCAATTTAGTTTTTATTCTGCTCAACCTTTGATGGACACTGATTTCTTTCCCCTCTCTCTCCAAACAGAAAGAGGTCAACATAAAACTGCTTGTCAAGGATCTGACAGAACAGATTTACTGTGCAAGTTATATCTTGTTGGAGTGTTCTCTCCTTTCATTTTGCCTTAGGTGTTCAGTTTTTTTCTTTCTTTCCTGGATGTATGTATATGTACCATTTTCTCTAATGAAAAAATATAAAAATAAAACACCCATGTTATTCCTACAACTTTGAGGTTATTCTAAGATCTTTGATAGATAGTTTGCAAGCTTAAAAAATGAAGAATGAATTGCTTGCTGATGAGAAGTACAAGAATAATTGGGAAATTAATATGTGAAGTCAGATATCTGAAGGCTTAATGGATATATTCAAAGAAAATAAGACAACTGCAAGTACGTATTTTTATATGGACCTTTATTTTTATTGGATTTTTAAGTAAAAATAGATCTATGCCTCAGAAGTCATAGAAATTGAAGATTTTTTTTTAATATACAGGTCAAGAGAACAATATCTCCCTTCCTTATTGCCTAGGTGGCTCAGGTTAATTATTTTTCTGACCTAAATCTTCTGGGAAATGACTTTAATTAGCCAGTTAACCTTGTTCATGTAACAAAGTTTTAGCAAGCCACAGAACCAGAATAATATGATATTTAAGTGTAAAATCTACCACACCATTTCTTGATAGTGCTGTGATTCAGGATACAAAGAATGATGTTTTCTTAATTTAACTTCTGTTAACTAGAGCCCTGGGCCAGAATCAGTTCAGCAGAATCTCATGACCAGGAACCTCAGAAAAGCTGATCATACCTCTTTCTTCCCCTAGCATAGAGTTTTGAGCCCAGCTGTCATGCTGTACCATTTTTCTTGTGATTCAACACACTGTAGCTTAAAGCAGCAGCAGAATTTGTGTTCCTTATAGTTCTGGATGTTGAAGTATAAATGAATGAGGTATGTCAGGAGGATCATGCTGTCTTTCAGGGATCCTCTGTCCTGTACCTTCCTACTTTCTGAGAGTGACTGTCACTATGGATGTTCTTTGACCTATGTCTGCATTCCTCAAATTCTATTTGTACAATTTTCATGGAATTTTCTCTGTGTGTCTGTGTCTTCACATGACTTTTTTTCTAATAGGAAAATACTCCATTTGGACTGTGGGTCTACTCTAATCCACTGTGGACTCATCTTAATAAATTAATCTGCAACAACACAATTTCCAAGTGAGGTCATATTCTTTAAAGTCATGGAGATTGATTTTTATGTATATTTTTGGGAGTAGAGAATGCAACTCATAGTAAGTGGCTGTGTTTATTTTCAGGCTAGGAGTCTGCTCACCACCACTCAAGACTTCTACATTTTCATCTCTAGCGACAATTTTCATGTCTTCATAATAGCCTACTTTTCCATGGCATGGACACAGCACAGTGATTCTGAGAGCTTTGATTTTCTGCTTGCCAGCATTCCAGTGATGAACAATTGGTGCTTATCTACATTGCGGCGTCCACCCTTGACCAGCAAGAAAGACGCCACACTGATGAATCTTCTTCAAACACAGTTTAATCGGGAACCTCTTTGCTTTGTACAATGTATAATGGCGGCGGCGGCGGCGGCGGCGGCGGGCCGAGGGAGACGGGGCCTGATATAGTCTTGAAAGACCCCCCCCCCGGGCCGTAGCCTTTCTACTCTGGTCGGCAGCTGGCGGGGCGCGCGAATACATCCTTCCCTCCTTAGCACTCTCCCCGACCTTTTGATCTCTGCAGCTGCTGGCCCTCACTCCCCGCCCCACGCAAGGCCAACCCCCGCCGGATCGCTCCGTCCCAAGGCCAGCCATCTGGACCGGCAGAAGATAAGGCCATTTCGCCTAGCTATTAAACCTTGAGAAAATGCTGATTTGATGCTTTTCGCTTCTGTACTGTGCCTGTTTTCCCTTATAAAAAGGACCCTCCTTCCGGGGCTCGGGGCTTGGCAAAACAGAAGCTAAGCCCCGGATATCCGTGTTATTAATAAATCCTCTTGTTCTTGCATCCAAAGTTCGTGGTTTCGCTGATTCCTGGGTGTGGGTCTCCTTCTACGAAAGTACCTCTGTGGGGGTCTTTCAGTCTACATCTACCAATCACCTAACCCTACGTGGCGCGCCAGGATAGGTTGTCTCCAAGCAGAATTAAGAGGATACATGACCTTTGCCTAATTTGGAGCTGTTTACCACAGAGAGCGCTCGCCGTCGGGCTGGCGGAGGGCGGAAACCGGCGCCATCTTTTGGGTGCGGTTTTCTGCAGCTCCCTACAGTTCCCCCTTTTTGTTTTAATATTATAGGAGTAGCAGTATCTATCTGTTGTCAGATTTCAGTCATCTCTGTCTTAGGTTTAACCCCAGTGTCCCTATCTTACCCGTCAAAGAGTCACTGTGTCGCCCTCATAGGCTCATGTCTTAGGTTGAAGGGAACACATGTATGTTTATTTGCTCAGCATGAGGGTAGGTGCCCGTCATTGAGCATGACTGATTCAGATACGCATCACTCACTCAGCAAGGGCGAGACAGACATCTATTTGTCTGTCAGCATGGATAACCATGCTTGAGGGGACTGTCCTGCTTCCACAGCAGCAAAGGCCTGTACCAACATAGCAGCTTGGGATTTTTGCGACTTCCTGATCCTGCATAGGCACCACAAGCAAACAAAAATGGCTAACAGCATCATGGAAAACATAACCCCTACTCCAGCCCATTCCTTAACTAAACTAAAGGCTTGTGCAATCATGGTATTACTTCTCTGCTGTGTGACCCTCATCCTGCAGATACACCATAACGCTATGAAACTAACTAGGATAAGCATTCCTCCCAGGGCACCCATTCCTGCCCACTCTTTTAGATGATTCATGGCTTTAGTGATCCACGCAGACAGTCCTTCTGCAATCAAGATGTCGACCCTGGTGGAATTCACATGCACTATGGAGAGTCTCAGCTCCTGCATCAGCTTGTCAAAATCCCCAGACCAGTTGCCTAGAAGATACTATGAAGGTTGTTTAGACATGTTTGCTGCTAAGGAATAATTCTGATAGGAAACAGCTGTTACACACAAACCAGGCATTCTCCATTCACATCCCAACTGTGCCAATTACCATAAAGTATCCAATTGTTCCTGCAATAGATCAATGTGTTGATTCAAAACCATAATGCCACCTTTCAATTGAGCATTCAGGGTAGATTGGATATCCAATGCAATCTCCATATGCTAAGTGCAGCAATTTTAACTCCTTACTAGTTAAGAGAATGTCATCCATATAGTGAACACATCTCACAGCAGGGTATTTCTCTCTAATAGGAGCAATAGCATGACACACAAAAAGCTGACACATAGTGGGGCTATTGACCATACCCTGGGGTAAAACCACCCACTCATATAATGGTATGGAGAATAGAAGGTAAAGTAAAAGCAAACCTAACACTATCCTGCACACATCACAAATCAGGTTCTTCATGATTGGGTAGGGCTGACAGCAATGGTAAACCACGCTGCACAGGCCCCATGACTTGTATCTATTTATTTCCTTTAGCTGTTCCAACATCTCCTGCCCCTCTTCTACAGCCTTGCGGCATCTTTGATCCTCTAGACAGCTGTGAACCATTTTCCAAATAGGCCGCGTCCCTGTCTTCAGCATTCCCTGTGCCCAGGCAAAATCTAGATCTTTTCCAAGCTTATCCCAACTATCCACAGTGAGATTGCCCGAGGCTGCGATGTTAAAAAGCAGCCAAATCACCACTATAATAGCGGGGTCCATTAACTTACTCTCACTCTGCAAATTAAAGCAGAAGCGAGGTTTTTACTTTCGGTTCGCTTTTGTCGCGAACAGTGTTGCTCCTTTCCGGAGACTTTACTGCCTCTTCCTCGAGGGCTTTGTTGCTCCTTTACCGGAGACTTTATGGCCTCTTTCCTGAGGGCTTTGGTGCTCCTTTACCGGAGACTTTATCGCCTCTTTCCCGAGGACCTTGGTGCTCCTTTACCGGAGACCTATCTCTGCATTCACCGCGGACTTTACAGTTCCACTTACCTTGGGAACTTACCCCCAACTGTGAGAAGTTCTGATTCCCCGTACGGGCCACCACTTGCGGCGTCCACCCTTGACCAGCAAGAAAGACGCCACACCGAGGAATCTTCTTCAAACACAGTTTAATCGGGAACCTCTTTGCTTTGTACAATGTATAATGGCGGCGGCGGGCCGAGGGAGATGGGGCCTGATATAGTCTACATCTACCAATCACCTAACCCTACGTGGCGCACCAGGATAGGTTGTCTCCAAGCAGAATTAAGAGGATACATGACCTTTGCCTAATTTGGAGTTGTTTACCACAGAGAGCGCTCGCCGTCGGGCTGGAGGAGGGCGGAAACCGGCACCATCTTTTGGGTGCGGTTTTCTGCAGCTCCCTACACTACATGAACAGAAACTATGGCTTCAAATGACTAATCCTATAACTACTCTGTGTTGAGGCTGATTTGATGAGATAAATCTGTCATTCTTTGATACATTTTCATGGACTATAGTCCTACTGGAGTTTTCCAGATTTTGTAACTGTTTGATTTTTAGTGGGTTTCCTAAGTTAACATCCATGTCTAAAACTTCAACTACTACTACATGCTAATGATTACCTCATTCATATCTCATATTTATGTCTTAACAGTTTGACACTCCAGAGATTAGCCTCAGGTGGTTCCCCTTCCTCCTCCTCCTTCTCATCCTCCTCCACCACTACCTCCTCTTCCTTAGCTCCAATCTAACATGCATTTCCCTTAGAAGCAGAAACCTAAGTCTTCTTCTAGAATCATGTTTCTGGTAAGTCTTTGCATATTCTATAGCTCATTAATTTATATATATTCAACTTCTTCAGTAATTTTATGACCCTTTCTCACCATCTAATTACTGTACCATTTCAAGCCAGCTTTCTTCTCTAGATCATTGCAGTGTATTTCCTATGGGCCATACCATTTGATGGCACATCCTAGTTGAATGACTGCCAGACACAGTATTTAGGTTGATACCTTTAACTTACATTTCTTAACACACCTCTTCATTTCTTGAATTCTATCATCAGTACCTGCTTCAAATGTAATGAATTGTATGCTGCTTCCTGGATACAGTATGCTAGCTCATATTCCTATGCCTCTGCTGCTAAAGTTTGTAATAAGCTTCCAACATATTTTCTCCTGCAAACATACAAATAACCCCCTTTACATTCTTCTGAATGGTATTTCCCTAAGGAAATTCACATGATGGAGGCTCCCAGATTGCATTCTAATTGAAAATATTTTGGAAGACTCTGATTATTTGAATTAAACTTCTTTTTCGCTTTTATCAATTGATATTAGATCATAATTCTCCTTTGAACATTGCACAATTGTTTGGGGAAAATTAATTGCAGTAGTCCAGTTCTTCTGTTCTACCTGGATGTGGATTGAAGCTGGACTAATGACTGTTCAGGCCACATTTTCACTGATTAAATACTGAAAAGTATGTACTAAAATTTACTTCTTAAAAATGGTTTTGTTTCAAATGGAAAAGGGCTGTACTGAACTGTAAACAGTGGAGATGATGGAGCCTGTCTGGAAATTGAACTGAAAGTCAGCTAATCAATCACCAATTTGGGGCTGTCATAATGACTGCGTTACCTGAGTGAACTATAATGTTGTGAAATGGAGCTTGGTTATATGGACTGTCTGACCTCTGTGTCATCAGTTGTACAACAATCTGATTGATTACTCTGTGACTGGCCTAAACTATCTGGAAAATGACCAATTTTCTCTCATGTCTAATCCTGTTCATATTATAATGCAGGCAATTGCTTTGACTGCATTATGTGTAGGTCTCCATCACTGGTGAACAAGGTCACTGTAATTGGAAATACATTCAGTCTTCTCATCGTGTGGATAAGAGGGATTTAGATTTCAGCATTGCCTTAAAATGAATCATTTAATTTAATAAAAGTATCTGTAATTTAAGTGACTGTACTTCTTTCAAATGCTCAAAGAACATGCTTATATCATTTCAGCATATCTGTTGCTGGTTTCTTTAAACCATCGTTTCCAATATACCATGAATTTTGCCACAAGCATAAACTTGACTCTTCTCTTTTATTCTTGGCCTATATTCTAGATAATAAGAATTAACTCTTAAAATGTGAATGTTACTGCCAAAGAGAACTATGTGGTATGTGATACATTTTCAAGCCCAAGAAGCTCCAAAATAGTTGTTGGCCTATTTATTGATAGTGAACAGAATATTAAATACTCTTTTTAAAATCATCAGCATTTTGACTTGCTTAAAGACACTTACCCACAGTTGACAGTAGGAACTCAGGGGTTGAACACAGGCTAAGAAAAAGGCTAATTATTGTGCCATAGTTGGACAGATACTAGGATTTATTTCCTCAAACAAATTGTGAGTAACATGTTGAGTTATTACCATTTAACTTCTATAATCTTGAACTAAGCCTTTTTGCAGAGTATATGAATGGCAGCAGTTCATTTCAGAAGTGCTATGTAGCTAGACCTTATGATGTCTCATTTGCCACAATCTTCAATTTACTATTCCAACCATCAATTGCACTATGAATGTTCATACTTCAAAAGAGCTCTTGAAAAAAGATGCTGATAACTGGAGGCACAGAAAGTCCACAGGGAAGTGCATAAATTTATTTAAAACACTATATGCAGAAATCAAAAGTTCAAACAGTTTGTGCCCAATGATGGATGCAACCAAAAGAAAGTGAACTTGAGTTACAAGAAAATTACAGAGACAGTTCTCAGCAGTGACCCTCTTACACAGAGGACCTGCATGAAATTGGTGCTTCAGAAAAATGGTCTGTGACTTAAATAATGTTAATAATACCTTAGATCCTGATTCAAATTTAGATATATTTTGCATCTCAATTACACATTTTAGGAATCGTGGTTGGTAGGTTCATCTCCCTCTCCTCCTCACCCCATACTTCCTCCCCATTCCTCTCTCATCTCCATATTTACATTTAATTTACTTTATATATTAGAAACACAAAATCATAAATATTAGATAGATAAGAAGCAAAACTCTTACATGTAAGAAACTTTCTTAAAAATATTTTAGCAATCCAGTACTTTTACTACTTGATATATACTTAAGAAAAAGACACATAAATGAGTATGAAACCATTATTAAGTAATATTAACCTTAAATAGAAAATGACCCACATGTTTCTAAGAACCAAAATGGCTCCATATTTTGTGTTAATGTCATAGAAAATTATGCAATACAAATGAACAGGTTAAAGTTACAAGCAGCTCATATTAACTTTGTACATACTTTCAATTTAAAGAAGTTGCACTGTGCACATTTTGTTTGCAAAGTCCCTATTGCACTGTTGACATGACCATGGCATACTTTGTGGGGGACCGAATATTGGGCCCCAGGTTCTGGTTGTCAGCATCGGTGTTGCCAGGAAACTCTGGCCCACTATTGTATTGTTAATTAACACCAGACTGTAACCATTTACCTGGCCTGAAGGTAATATGCCTCTTTTTTGCATCTGTATGTGCCTAAGCATCTGAATAGGCCCTCACCTGGAAGGAGGTGCAGGTGGTATGTGAGTGAAGGGAGAAGGTAAGGAGCGAAGCGGGCGAGCAGAGAGGGAGAGAACAAGAGAGAAATGGCTGCCTCGTAGTGTTAGCAGGATGTTAAGGGACACCAGAAAAAAAGGCTAATAAACAAATAGCTCTAATTCCAAAACATGGAACTGAGAGCTCTCTGAAGATGACAAGATGCCTGTGTTTGGTCTTTATCGCTGTTGGGTTGCTGGGAGCTTCCAGGTTCACACACCCCCACTCAGGTAGAACCTCATGGCTGTTGTGGTTAAAGCTGAGACAGGCCGGGCAAAGACAATACTTCAAGGGGAAACGGGAGTCACAGTGAGAGAGGTATAGAGCTGCTCCTGGGAAATATTCCTTTATGATCTGAACGATAGTTACATTCATTTGTCCACATAGCAATAATTCATGCATAATTTATACATTTTGCATAGTACATTTCAGTAAAAGAGTTTTTGAATTAGGGTGTTTTTTTTTTTTAAACATCCTGATTAGGAAAAATAAAGTTACTATTTCTAATAAGCCAGGTAATTAAACATTTTTCAGTAGGCAAGGATACCTGTAGTGTGAAAAGCTAATTATTTTTATGCAATTATTTTATCTCTTTTGTTTAGTTGTGTGATTTAATTTTCAGGTCCATAAATTGTAAATAACTATGAAACATACAATGGTGTATATAAAAAGTCTCAAACTCCAGATTGAACTTTTGTGAATGTACTTGTCATTTACTTGATATAGAAATTTCCATTTGTGTTTTCATGAAGATGAGTCAGCTGAGGAGACAGAATCAAGTACTAATGTCCGGAATGATACTGCGACAAGTGACCCAAGAAATCCAGATAGTTGACATTATCTCCCTTCTAACACGTTATTCCAGTGGTTTCAAAGGAAAGGACAAGTCCATCCATTTTGACTGTCTCTACTTCACAGGTCATAATACTTTGGAAATTGAAGGAAACAGAAAATACCTCAACCTGTTTACTTTGCCTGAAAATTAATTGTAAGTTAAATTTTTGTATGAATAATTGCCAGTAAACTGTGTAGACAAAAGTACAGTAGGTTGAGATAGGATTCTCTTCAAGATACTCAAACCTGGGTACTTTATTATTTTGATTAGTTGTTTAAGTTTTTCTTTGTAGTTTTGTTATTTTAATTATTAAAAATCTGTCACAAAAAGGCAGAAACAGTTTCTTAAATACCTATACCTAAATGTTATTGGCTAATAGACTATATATTTCGTGAAATTATATTTTATTTTTAAACTAAATTTCACCTATACGAAATCTTAATAAATTTGGGTGTAATTAAAAAATATGTGAATCATTGTTTTGATAACAGTTCTTTGAATGTATATTATTTTTATTTTTACCAATTCTGGTAATTGTAGTGGTACCCTTAAGGGTTGATGGTATCAGAACTGTAGAATAGTATAAGTAATGCTGAATTCAATGTATTTACTTTACATTTTTTTTTTTTTTTTTTTTTTTTTTTTTTTTTTTAGTTTTTTGAGACAGGGTTTCTCTGTGGCTTTGGAAGCTGTCATGGAACTAGCTCATGTAGATCATGCTGGTCTCAAACTCACAAAGATCCGCCTGCCTCTGCCTCCCAATGCTGGGATTAAAGGCCTGCACCAACACTGCCCAGTGTGTTTACATTCTTAATCTCACTGCAATTTGATATACAATGATTGGGTGCTATCCAGGGGAGGCCCAACTGTACCAGTGGAGAATGAATGGATGGATTGGGGCAGATGGTTGAGAAGGGAGGTGGGCAGGATGAACTGGGAAAAGGGGAGGGGGGGGAACTTCCGTTGGGTTGTAAAACAAACAAACAAAAAGTTAATCAAACACCTAAGAATCTATGTCAAAAACAAGATGGCATCTATTAAGTCAGAGATGGAGGTGGATGTTGGTGACACATGTAATTTCTACATGCTAATATCATTGGTAGATAAAATTGGTGTCAAAACTCAAGGCAGGTAGAGAAGGAAAATAAGTGACAGAATTGGTTTCAGGAAAGTTTCCTCTAAGAGAAGGAGATGGGTTAGTTGGGTTGTCTGAAAATGAAAATAAAACACTGTAATCTTCAGTGGCTTGCAATAGTGATTGGACCTTAAAGTTCAGGTTTTTATCTAGGACTCAGAAACATCTTCATTACGTCTCATGGATTGGTTATGAAGACCAACACTGTGCATCTATATCTATGTATATGTTCATGTATATATTTAATGTGTCAGTTTACACGTGTGTACCATGGCACACATGTGGAGGTCAGTGGAAAACTGAGGGAACTCACTTCTTTCCTTCCACTAGGTGAGTCCTAGTGAGAGAATTCAGGTCCTTAACTGGTGGCAAGTGCCTTTACCAGCTGAGCTATTTAGCAGGCCTCTGTTTATAGTTTTCTTTTTATAGAATTGTTTCTGTATGGCAAGACTTTATGTTCAGACATACTGAACAATCATGAAAATACCAACTCCTTACTTTCTGTTTCATATTTCAGAGACAGGGACTAATTTGTTTCATAAGAAATAAAAAAACATTCCAATGGCTTATTTTGAAAATGTTCACATTTGTATAATTTACCGTGATCATATTCATCCTCCAGCATGCTCTCTTATAGTCTTCTCCTACTTTCATGTCTTATGCATGTCTTTGTATGTAGGTGTCATACAGCTATAACTGCTGTGTGTTCTTGACTATGAACAGCATGTCATATCCAGAAGACAGTGCCTTATTCTTTGGCTTTCCTAATCTGGCCACCTCTTTCCACTGTTTCCTGGGCATTGGAGAGTGTGGTACTGATGTCTCATTTAGAGCAGAGTGCTCAACAGTCACTTATTCTCAGTACGCTAACCAGTTATGTCTCTGATTTAGCCATCTCTTGCTGCTATTTCATCTCACAGATGTTATATAGCTTCTTTCACACATACCCTTATCAGAAGAGCTGATTCCAAATGAATATGATTTTGTTTGATATAAGTGTCACATTTTCATTATCCAGACATTAGTTGATGGGCATGGCGGCTGACTTCCATGTTCTAGTTATGGTGAATAGAGCAGCATGAATGTGCCCTTGTGTCTCTGTCATAGTATCTAGAGACATTTGGATATACCCAGGGGTGATATATTTTGGTCACAGGGTAGTTATATTTGTAGCTACTGAGAGTTTACACTTCTACTAACACTGAGAGCTGTTCCTGTATTCCCACATCCTCACCAGTATTTGTTCTGTTTTCTGTTTCTTTTTTCTCCATTTTTTAATTGGAATTAGAAACAAGATTGTTTTACATGTCAATCCCAGTTCCCTCTCCCTGCCCTCTCCCCCCAACTAACACCTATCCTATCCCCAGGGAGGTTGAGGCCTTCCATAGAGGGTCTTCAGAGTTTGTCATATCCTTTGGGATAGGGCCTAGGCTCTCCCCCAGGTGTCTGGGCTCAGGGAGTGTCTATGAGGAATGGGCTCCCAAAGTCCATGCTAGGGATAAGTACTAATCTACTACAAGAGGTCCCATAGATTTCCCAGGCCTTCCTCACTGACACCCACATTCATGGGGTCTGGATGAGTTCCAGGCTGGTTTCCCAGCTATCAGTCTGGGGACCAAGAGCTCCCCATTGTTCAGGTCAGCTGTTTCTGTGGGTTTCACAAGCCTGGTCTGACTCCTATGCTCATCTGTCCTCCTTCTCTGCAACTGGATTCCAGTTCAGTTCAGTGTTTAGCTGTGGGTGTCTGCTTCTACTTCCACCAGCTGCTGGATGATGGCTATAGGATGGCATATAAGTTAGTCATAAATGTGATTATCAGGGGAGGGCATTAAGGTAGCCTCTCCTCTGCTGCTTAGATTGTTAGTTGGTGTCATCTTTGTAGATCTCCAGACTTTTCCCTAGTGCCTGGTTTCTCTTTACACCTATAATGGCTCCCTCTGTTATGGTATCTCTTATCTTGCTCTCTTCTGTTTTTCCCCCAACTCAACCTTCCTGCTCCCTCATGTCCACCTCATCCCTCCTCTTCTCCCCTTCTCATTCTCCTAGCTTCCTCACCACTCCACCATTTTCTTGATGGATAGATGCTTTGACTGAATAAAATACAATGTCAGAGTAGTTTAAATTTACATTTCCCTGAGGGATAATGATGTCAGAACACTTTCGAAAAGTGTTTTTTGTTATTTGTATTTCTCCTTTTGAGAACTGTGTTCAGGTCTGGACTCCAGTTTTTGATTATGTCCCTTATTTTCTCAATGTTTAGTTTGTTGAGTTCTTTGTGTATTACATATATCATCCCTCTCTCAGATGCATAACTGCTTAAGATTTTCTCCAATTTTCTGGGCCGTTTCTTTGCTGGATGGACAATTTCCTTTGATATACAGAATCTTTTAGTTTTCATGATGTACTGTATTTCATTTGGCCTTAATTCCTTAGTGTCCTAATTAATTGCTTAGAGTCATATTTAGAAATCCTAACCTGTGCTTGTATCTTGTAGTTTACTCTCGGCTTTTTCCTCTAGTACAGTTTTGATGTCTTTGGTGCATTTGATGTTGCTCTCTGAGGGCTGTCTCCTAAAAACAATGAAGAGTTAGGTTTATGTTTCAAAATTTCCAGTATACCATGGTCAAAGCTATTGATTACTGGTTTTAGATAAAATAAAAACACTTATTCAAGTTGTATCTCTTTATCTTCTTTATTCTTGCATGTCATGTAATGGCTCTAACTTAATGAGGTGATGACACGGTGACTGTACTTCTTTTTCACTAAAGGTTTTTCTTTTGATACAGGTAGTTGAAGGACCTTCCCTATGCCATCAGAAAAATGTTAAATTCTTCACTATCAGGCTTTGGTGTATATTAGGAAATTCCATCTTTAAATTGATATAGTATCGTTTAAAATCCTTAAAATTTTATTTGTGTCTGTACTTTTTTTCACCTACATAAATATAGGGTACAATACTGTCATTATCAACTTTCCAGAGAACTAGTTACATTTTGTTGAATACTCTCTTTGGATAAATTTGGATGTTTGTTTTCTAATAAAAGACAGAAAGGGGATGGATCTGTTTAGGATGTGACATGGGAAGGAATTGGAAGGGATAGAGGGAAAGGTAATTGTTTTTTTTGTTGTTGTTGTTGTTTTATTTTTTATTTTTTTTAAATTTTAATTTTTTTATTCAAATTACAAACAGGATTGAATTACATGACAATCCCAGTTAGGGAGAGGTAATTGTAACAAATATATATTACATGAAAAATAGTGGAGAGGCTACATTAAATGCCCTTCCCCAATAATGAGATTGATGACTACCTTATATACCATTCAAGAGCCTTCATCCGGTAGCTGATGGAAGCAGAACCAGACACTCACATCTGAACACTGAACTGAACTCCTGGAATCCAGTTGCAGAGAAGGAGGAATAATGAGCAAAGGGGTCAAGACCAGGCTGGAGAAATCCACAGAAACAGCCGACCTAAACAAGGGGGAGCTCATGGACCCCAGACTGATAGCTGGTAAACCAGTATAGGACTGACCCAGACCCACTGATTGTGGGTGTCAGTTTGGAGGCATGGGCAATCTATGGGGCCTCTGGTAGTGGATCAGTATTTCCCTAGTATACCAATGGACTTTGAGAGCCCATTCCACATAGAGGGATACTCTCTTAGCCTAGATACACAGGGGAGGGCCTAGGCCCTGCTACAAATGATATGAAAGACTTTGAAGATCCTCCATGGAGGGCCTTACCCTCTCTGGGGAGCAGAAAGGGGTTGGGATAGGGAGTTGGTGGGGGGCAGGGGAGGAGGAGAGGAAGAAGGAACTGGCATTGACATGTAAAACAAACTTGTTTCTAATTTAAATAAAAAATCTGAAAATAAAAATATCTATTTTCAATAAAATAATAATACAACCCCCACCAATTTGGGTGGGAATAATAAAGGAACTTAATCAGGGTAATATTGAGTTATTAATTTGTAATTTAGATAATAAATTACTTTTGTTGTGGTTTGAATGATAATGGTCTCCAGTGGCTCATATTTTTAAATAATTCTATATATATGTTATTTTTAAATAAATGCACAGGGTAGGGTATGTCAATCAGTTGCTTTCTCAACCTTCCCCACACCTGCTACTTTCCATAATCTTCAGCTTCTTTAGAGATGAGTGATGAGATCAATTCTTCTTGCTGAGAGCCTTTTTATAAACAAATGTAGGAGAGATATTTGCAAGAAAACAGTTACTCTGAGCAGCATGTCACAGTTTCCTTTTTTTGTAAACTATCATGAGACTATATTCTTAATTTTTATAAGATTGATTCCCTTTGGATTACCTTAGCAACAAAAGCATGGCACTTATTAACATGAGTTTTGTGTTACCTTCATTATAACCATGGAAATTAATTACCAATGACCCATGGAGTATCAGAGAGAAAGCAGGATTCATCTTAGTATCTGTATGAACCTAATGGCAATGGCTTTAATATTATAGGTCCACTAGAGCTTCATATTAGTGAACTAAAAACCCAGGTGCTAGATTCATAATCACATGGTAAAATATGGGTAGAGAGGTGAAGCAAGCCACTGAATATATGTGAATGTAGCTATAATAGTGTTACTTTTGGAGAAAATGGGGAAATTTTCAGTTCAACAAGGAAAATAAGCACAAGTTGAGTTGCTTAGAACTAAAGGAAGAATCAACTTTCTATATGAGATGCTGTGATGTATTCCCTACACTGCAGAATTCATGGGCAGAGTAGGGCAAAGATTGCATTAGGAATAACAACCTGACAGACTTAACTAATAAATTATTGCAGTACATTCTAGACTACATAGTGAGGAGGTATTGCTGTGTGTGGGTACATTGTTATACAACTGTAACCAGAAGCTTAAGAAGTGCTTTGAAGGGTAGTTGGATCAAGGAAATCCATCAAACTAAAGACTGGGAGGTTTCTGTCAACAAAGGTATCTTGCCTGGGGGTTTCAGACAGAGGGTTCATATAAGGAATTGTAAGAAGGTAGAACATATAATCAGGTACCAGTGCAGTTACTAGTTTTGAGTGGTATACCCCTAATACATAGACTACTTGCTTTTGTCTATTTGTCATAAGATGGATTTTGTAAATCAGACTTGAATAATTACTGGTTTAAACATCTCATGACTTATCTTTGGTTCTTCCCAGGAATACTTAGTTTTATAGTTAATTATCAGGTCTGGCAAACCATAACACTATAAGCTGCTTGTCAGCAAATGAGAACAGAAGCCTTTCTGTTCCCTCACATGGTTTCTCCAGTTTCTTGCTAACAACAGCATCAACGTTTCATCATTGCATGTATCCTTACCTGCTTGCTCTCCTTCAAATTCATGCCCTCTTTCTTCACTAATTGTTGTTGTGTGCATATGTACACACACACACACAAAAAAAAAGCAAAAAAGTTGCTTTCATATTAAAAAGCAGTGTGGTTTATTTTTTGTAAAATGTAAAGCCTTACATATGGATGAATAGGTAGGCTCATGAAAATTTGCCTATTCCAACTAACAGGAGATAATTGCTAAACTTGTGTGGTAGTTGTTAAACATGGTAAAACATAATTTTAAGTTAATTATTAAATTTTAGAAATTAATAATGAACTTAAATTTGAACACAGGCTATTAAAGAGTAAAATGATCAAGTTATATCATACCATACTTACTCTTTCTGATGCTTTCTGTGTTCTTGAGTTTATGTATATGTATCCACACATAAGACCAATCATCCAGTGACATTTTACTTGTATCCCTCTCCAATTTTTCATTCATGGATACTGGGGGTTGATCATTTAAAATCTACTGTGTGATATGTGTACATTTCTCAAAAGACATGAGAATGGTCAGAATGGCAGTGTTTAAATCAACAGTAGATTTACATGTGGAAAGGAGACCCCAGTCCACTGATGATGTAAATGTAATTTACATAGCCTGTTTAGAAACAGTATGCTTCTTCAAACATTTAAGAGCAGAGCTCTAAAAGGATCTAGTGATCCTTTTAGTGAACATTTTCTAAAGAAGTAAAATCAGTGTTGTGGTTGCACTATCATTAGTGACCATAGCTCAAGACACAGAATTCCCATAACTATCATTTGATGGTTTAATTAAAAAACAATGTGGTACATATAAAACAGAATATTATTAAGCCTTAGTATGGGACTGAATATTTTCATTTATAACAACTTAGGTGAACCTGTAAGACATGCTAAGTGAAATAACTCAAATGGAAAAAAGCAAATGCTACATGATTTCAGTATAGTTTAATATGTGCTCATGGGAGCACAGTTGAATACCTGCCAGGAAGTGATATAGAAATTGGGAGTATATTAGTGGAGGGGCAGAGATTCAAGGGCCTACAAAACTTCAATTTATATCACATCTTTTAGGAAAAAAATAATTTCCAATCTCTGACCTACATAGCTGTACAGTTTTATGACATATCATCCTATGTATAATACAACTAACTAAATAATAAATGGGCACAGTTATTTTTCCCTGCTAATTATTGGCCAGGCATCTTGGGTCCTCATCTGCAACTGAATCTTATTCCTATTCATACTTAGTATGTATGTATACGAATTGCCATCAACTCTTCTGTTACGCTTTCCTCATTGAGAAAATATCGTGGTCTAAACTAAATATAAACTAATGATTACAGAGGATTTAGCGCAGAAGAAGCAGCATATACAACACTTAGCAGCAAGAGGTCTAAGAGTATATTAAAACAGATATAATAAATTTCAATGTTTTCAACTTTGAACTCTTTCAAAAACATTTAATGAGGTGCTTAAAGTTGTATGTTGGTCATCCAAATGCCTATTTATTGACGGACCATCCCTAACTTGGTCTAATGATAAAAAGCAACAGAATAATCCCTGAGGTTACATGGGTGAGTACTCAGTTAACGTAGGCCTTTACCCAGGGTTTCGCATCTGCCAAGACATGAAACTGCCTCTTCCTGCCCACTTTAATTCTGGGTTTACTGTGGCTTTGTCAAAGTGGATTCTGCATACTGTAGCTTGACTTGCAAGTGCTACTCTGATCAGTATGATTTGCTATATTAGGTCTCTAGTAGACAGAAAATACAGCTCTGAGTGCAGTGATTAATTGGTTCACAGATTTGCCGTCTGCTTCATTCAAACCCTGCAAGGTGGGGAATGACAAATTTGGACCAAAGAAATTGAATATTGGTAAGGCTGGGCTTCTGCTACCTTTTGAAACAAAAAAGAGGGTGAGGTTTCTATGTCAGTGATACATGGGTGTCTGTCCAACAAATAATAGCACCCCCATGTTTATTAAGGTATGACTAACAATTTTTAAATTATGTAGATTTAAAATATATACCAATACTTCATCTATTCACTGTGAAATTACCAGCACATCCAAGATAATTAGAATATGCCTCACCTCTTATAGGCATCATTTGTTACTTAAGCAAACTTCAAGTAACACCACTGTAAAAATGATAATCACCATGCTATACATTAAGTTTTAAAATCTTAGTCATCTGAGATAATGAAAACTCTCCATATATATATTTATATGGAGAGAGACAGAGACAGAGAAAGAGAGAGAGAGAGAGAGAGAGAGAGAGAGAGAGAGAGAGAGAGAGAGAGAGAGAGAGCTAGATTTGGAGTGAGATGTAAAATGGTGGAGAACATTGTTCAGTGCTCCTACTATGTTCACACTTGAATTCAGAGCCACAGGTATCTGCTTAAGTGTAACTAATTGTGCCTACAGTTAGTAGTTCTGCAGTGACCAATGACCTAGCTCGCTTAATTAGATTAATACAGAATTTTTGTTGTGACATTTTTTTTTTTGAGGAGTTGGAAAGTGTCTTGATGCATGACCAGCTCTTTTCAGCTGTGATTTGGACTTGATTTTGTATTTGTCCTGCACAATAGCTTAACATCCCTGTGTTAAAAACGGGAGCACTGCATATCTGTGCCACAAAGGAAGTCCCTTTTAAAGACTCACACATAGCTGAACATATCTGGCTTCATTCTTTCATGAAATGAGTGTAACTAATTAGAACAGCAAAAGCGTTAGCTTTTATTACGTGAGTGTGTTAATGCAGTTTCTTTAGTTTGTCATTATTCCTTAATAAGATACAATAAAATCACCATAACGCATGTAAACAACTATCCTCTCTGGGATAAAAATGGATTGATGACATATTTAGTCTTTATAGAAACAAACACCATTTAGCAGCTATTCCTCTGGGGAGGTTTTTCTTAACTAGTAACCAGGTATTTATTTTAGACCTGAAAAACATAGTTAATAATACTGAAGGGTTATTAGTGCAATAGGATACTTATGATCCTTGAACAATGAAGAAAGTAGGTTCATTTAAATGATTCATAAAGGAAATTTGCATATTTATATGGAACGGATGGCTTCCTGTCTCTCAAGGTTCAGGATTATTTTTAATTATACATTTCCTTGCTGATTGGGATTCAACAAAGGAGATAAGGCAATTGTCATTTCTGAATTGGAAACCTAAATTATTATTTAATAACTGTTTTGAACAGCAAGACAGGAAAACTCACAGGTAGTAAGAAAGCATTAGCAACTTAATTAACTTTGCCTTAAAAGTCCTGTGTGAGCAGTTCATGATGGGCAAATCTACTGCCCCATGTATCTCCTAGCTTTATGCTCATGAGAAATTTGGCTGTACCTTTTACAGTGGACTGGTCAGACATTGATCACCCTTTATTTTTGAATAAAATGGCACAGTTTAGTTGACAGCATATGCAGGACTATGTAACAGCCCAGTATTAGTGTCCTATTGCTGCTGTCACAGATTCTTATGTGCAGCAGAAGACCTACTGAATAATTTGGAAGTTCTGTTTTGAAGGTTGTGAGGATTATTGAAGATTTTTTTTTCCTTTTTAGATACTTTCTTTGGATAAGACCAGTTTTCATATAATATATTCTCATCAAGTTTTGCTATTGAGAATTTTTGTGGAATATATTTTAATCATGTACCCCCTCAAGTCCTCTAAGATCCACCCCATTTCTTATTCATCTGACTTTGAGCCCTTTTCCTTTTCTCCCAACCATCAAGTCATTTTGTTCTTGGATGTGTGGTTTTCCTCAATAATGTGGTTAACTTCCTAGAGGCTACCTAGATATTGTCTAATAAATATCTCTAATAAAGAGATATTGATTCTTCTTTATTAGGAGTTATCTCTTGACAGTAGTTCCTCAGCTAGGTGTGGAGGAATTCATGTCCAATTTCCTTCTCCATGCTAGCATTTGGACATTTATTTATTTATTTATTTATTTGTTTATTTATTTATTTATTTTTGGTTTTTCGAGACAGGGTTTCTCTGTGGCTTTGGAGCCTATCCTGGCACTCACTCTGTAGACCAGGCTGGCCTCGAATTCACAGAGATCTGCATGCCTCTGCCTCCCGAGTGCTGGGATTAAAGGTGTGCACCACCAATGCCCGGCGCACGTGGACTAACTTGAGCTTTATTGGTTCTATGTTAGCCGTCACAAGTGCAGTTGCACTATCAAGGGAGGGACCAACCACTTCCTGATTAGATTTAAGTACCACCCCACAAGATGAAATCATTATTATTAGGACAAGAATATATGGATTGATTGACCAGTCATGGGTCCTAGAGGAGAGCCTGCTATTGTTGAACAAAAGAGACATAATATTAAATCAACTCCTAATGATATCATTATACCCATAGGTTACACATTTTCCAACTCTCATCAGAGAAGCTTCTACTGGCTTCTCTGTGATAGTGATTCACACAGAGACCCACAACTGGACATGACAGAAAAAGTGTCCATGGAATTCTCAGCCTTCAACGAATCATCTGTACTCTGTCCACTTATCCCAATGCCTAGGGATCGTTACAGAAGGTTAAGGTGAAAGAGTCTAAGAGACACAAGCAGTGGATGACCATAAAGCCTTTATGTTTCTTGAGGTAACTCTATCACTTATATTAAGAATGGGTTGGCTTTATATCCCCACTAACATTGCCTAAGAGTTCCCCCCTTTACCATTCTTTCCAACATTTATCTTTTTTCAAAAAATTTTGGGCTGAGATGCTATCCCAGTGTGGTTTTGACTTGTGTTTTCATGATTTTCAGTGAGATTGTGCATTTAAAAAATTTTTATTTTAGAGGCACTTATATTTACATATCCATCCCCCCATTGCCTCACCCACCCATCCTCCCATGTTCCCCCCAACTCCCCAAACCCCCCGTTTCCCCCAGGGATAGTGAGGCCCTCCACAGGGGACTATCAAACACCATCATATCATTTGGTGGAGGGCCTAGGCCCTCCTTGCTGTATCTGGCATGCAATTGTACTCCTCCATAGGAAAAGGGCTCCCACAGTCCATTTGTGCTCTAGGGATAAACACTGGCTCCTCTGTTAGAAGTCCCATACACTGTCTTGGGCCCCTAGCTGGCACCCATATTCAGAGGGCTTGGTTTGGTCCGATGCTGTTTCCCCAGCTTTATGACTAGGGTTGCCATGCTCTCACTAGGTCAGGTCAACTGTTTCTGCTGGTTTGAGTAGCGTCTTGGCTCCTTTGCTCCTCCCTCCTCCCTCCTCCCTCTCTACAACTGGATTCCAGGAGTTTGGTTCAGTGCTTAGCTATGGGTGCCTTTTTTCTGCTTTGATCAGTTCCTGGATGAAGGCTCTAGGAATGGTAACCAAGGTAGTCATCAATCTCATTATAAAGGAAGGGCATCAAAAGCAGCCTCTCAGCCACTGCCTAAATTCTTAGGTAGGGTCATTCCTGTGGAACCCCTAACATTTCCCCTGTGCCAGAACTCTCTCTAAACCTGTACTGTGTCCCTCTATCAAGGCATCTCCTTTCTTGCCTTCTATTCCTCCCCTGTCTCAGTCCTATTGTTCTCCTCATCCCTCACCTTCTCCCCTTCCCACCTCCTTCCTCTCCCCCCCATGCTCCCAATTTGCTCAGGGGTTCTTGTCCCCCTCCCCTTCTTCAAGGGACTATGCAATCTTCTCTTGGGGACCTTCTTGTTTCCTCGCTCCTCTGGCAGTGTGGATTGTAGACTGGTAATCCATTGCTCTATGACTAAAAATCATATATGAGTAAGTACATACCATGTTTGTCTTTTTGGGACTGGGTTACTTCACTCAGGATGGTTTCCTCTTATTCCATCCATTTGCCTGCGAATTTGAAGATTCCATTGTCTTTTTTGTTTTCCTGCTGAGTAGTACTCCATTGTGTATATGTACCACATTTTCTCCATCCATTCTTCAATTGAGGGGCATCTAGGTTGCTTCTATGTTCTGGATATTACAAATAATGCTGCTAAGAACATAGTTGAATATATGTCCTTATTTTGTGAATGCACATTATTTGGGTAAATGACCAGGAGAGGAATTGCTGGCTCTTAAGGTAGACTGATTCTCATTTTCCTGAGAAACTGTGATACTGATTTCCAAAGTGGCTGTACAAGTTTGTACTCCCACCAGCAATGGAGGAGTGTTCCTCTTTCTCCACATCCTCTCCAGCATAGACTGTCATTGGTGTTTTTGATTTTAGCCATTTTGACAGGTATAAGATGGTATCTCAGAGTTGTTTTGACTTGCATTTCCCTGATGGCTAAGGATGTTGAACACTTTCTTATGTGTCTTTCAGCCATTTTAGATTCCTCTGTTGAGAATCTCTTTTGTTAATTTTCTCATAAAAACAACTTTGCATTTCACTGGTTTTTCGGTTTTATTCTGTTTGTTTCTATTTAATTGATTTCAAATCTGTGTTTGAGTATTTCTTGTTGTCTCTGCCTCTTCGGTGTGATTATTTCTTTTTATTCTAGAGCTTTCAGGTGTGTTGTTAGGTTGCTCATGTGACATCTTTCCAATTTATTATGTAGGCACTTAGAGTTATGAACTGTCTATTTAGCACCACTTTCATTGTGTCTCATAAGTTTGGGTGTGCTGTGTATTTATTTTCATTTAATTATAGAGAGTCTAATTTTTTTATTTTTGTGCTTCACATTTTTCAGTAGAGAGTTGTTCAGCTTCCATGAGTTTGTAAACTTTGTTTTTTTTTTTCTGTTGTTGTTAATATCCAGTTTTAATCTGTGATTATCTGATAGGATTCAAAGAGTTATTTAAAGGAATGTTGCCAATTTTTAAAGAAGTTCTATGAGGTACAGACAAGAATTATATTCTCTTTTATTTGGGTGAAATATTTTGAAAATATTGTTTGGTCTGTTTGCTTTATAATGCCGGTTAGCTCCAATATTTCTCTGTTAAGTTTTTTATCTATTGGGCAGGGTATTGGCATCTCCCACTATAAGTGTGTTAGTGTCAATATGTTAGTTAAACTGTAGTAGTGTTTCTTTTACAAATGGGTGCCCTTTTGTTTGGGGCATATATGCTAAGAACGGAAATTCATTTTGGTATACTTTTTCTTTATGTATGTATTGTCCTTTCCTATCTCTTTGGATTACTTTTAGTTTGAAGTGCATTTAATTGGGTATTAAAATGGCTACTATGCCAGCTTGCTTCTTAAATCTATTTTCTTGGAATATTTCAACACTTTACCATGAGGTATTGTGTGTATCATTGATGTTGAGTTGTGTTTCTTGGATGCAGCAGAAGGAAGGATCCTGTGTTCACATCCATTATGTTAGTCTGAGTCTTTTTACTGGGGAATTGTGATCATTGATACTAAGAAATATCAATGACCAATGTTGTTTCCTTTATTTTGATGTTGTTGATGGTGATAGTGTGTGTTTCCCTTCCTTTAATTTTGCTGATATGAGATTCTTGTTTTAAAATTTAAACTAGAAACAAGCTTGTTTTACATGTCAATCCCAGTTCCCTCTCCCTCCCTTCCTTCCCCCGTCACCCACTAACTCCCTATCCCATCCCCTTTCTGTTCCCCAGGGAGGATGAGACAAAAATGATATATTCTCACTCATATATGGATTTTAGATATAGAGCAAAGGTTTACCGGCCTACAATCCACACTGCCAGAGAAGCCAGGGAATAAGGAGGATATGAGATTCATTATTTCCTGTGTTTTCATGTATGTAGTTAACTTCCTTGGCATGGATTTTTCCCTTTAGCACTACTGTTGGGCTGGATTTGTAGTCAAATTTGTTTAAATTTGACTTCATAATGGAATATCTTATTTTCTTCATTTATGGTGATTGAAACTCTTGCTGGGTATAGTAATCTGGGTTAGCATCTGTGATCCCTTAGAGTCTGAAGGACATCTTTCAAGGCCCTTCTGGCTTTTAGAGTTTCCATGGAGAAATCAGGTATTATTATATGTTATGTGCTCTTTTCCCCTTGTAGCTTTTAATATTCTTTCTTTGTTGTGTATGTTTAGGGTTTTGATTGTTATATGGTCAGATTGCAGAACCCCAAAAGAACCCATCACCAAGGAGACCACTCCCCAAATGCAAGGACAAAGGTTTATTGATTTGAGGATTTGAACTGCAGCAAGGACCCCACTCATTTGGGAACAAATGGAGTCTTTTATTGCAGTTGTTTAATGATCTAACCCCATTAACCGGGGCCCTTCATTCATCCACCATGGCAGATGGTTGGAGAAAGACCCCACAAGACAGGAACCACAAGACAGGGATCTTATAGAGCAGCATAAGGAGAGTGTCTAGGGATACACACTGTCTCAGGATTGGTGTGCCTCTAGGCTTGGATGACCTGCCCTGTATTGATTGCTCAACTGATTGTTATGGACCATAGACCATCCCAGGGAGGTTGCTATGCTCTGCACATTACTGTTTTGTGCACTTGTCTTAAAGCATACCCAGAGCCATAAAGCACAGCCCTGCCAGCCAGCTAAATTCTGATTGATTCCTTGCCATCAGAAGGGCATCTGACCTCCTAGTAACCAGGACAGGCCCAGCAAGGTCAGGTGAGCACACATTAACTTGTCATGGCTGCCAAAATGGGGAGCTGGTCCCTTCAAGATTAACTAAAGTTTTATTAATTTTTTTCTGAATTAAAAAATCAAGGATTTTCTTTACTTCTAATTTTTAAAAAATTCAGTACTTTCTTCCAATATTCACTTCTTTCTTTTTACTATTTTTAAGTTTACTTTTACTTAATTTAGTCAGTGAGGCATATTACAAGTGATTTTTATTTTTGGTATGTGAACCTATACCATAATATTAAATAACATTTTTAGTTTTGTGTTGTACTTTTTACTTGTGTCTAATCATTTATCATTTGTCTTCCAATTTCTACACTAACATTTTCTTAATTTTCTTATTTAGACCACGTTGTTCACTTTTCTTGATTTTTTTTGTTTTTGTTTTTGTTTTTGTTTCTTGAGACAGGGTTCTCTGTGGCTTTGGAGGCTTTTCTGGAACTAACTCTTGTAGACCAGGCTGGGCTGGAACTCACAGAGATCTACCTGCCTCTGCCTTCTGAGTGCTAGGATTAAAGGCCTGTGCCACCACTGACTGGCTCACTTTTCTTGATTTTTATACTTTCAATTTTTTTTTTGTATTAATGGATATTTTTTCTGTTACAGTCTGAGAAGGTATATGGCTGTAATTTTCCTGTGTTGACTGTGAATTGTTTTGTGGCCTACTGTAATCAACCTGGAGAATGTTGTGTGTTTTGATGAAAAGAATATATTTTTATGTTGCTGTTGGATGGAATGTTTTAAAATGATTATTAGATGGATTTGTTGTCTATATTATGTCTCATTTTAGATATTCTTTATTTAACCTTTTAATTTGATCTTTAAGAGATGTAGGGTGTTGTAGTTGCTAACTATTATTGAATTAAAGTTTCTTCACTTAGATGTAATAATATTTTTACATGGTTGAGTGGTTCTATTATTAAATATGTATTTATAGTTATTGTATCTCATTATTGGTTCCATCTTCTCACCAATATATATTGATCTCAATGCTTTATAGTCTAATTTATTTGATAGGAATATAGGTACTGCTGCTCACGTTAATTTTTAGTACATGACATGTTTTCCAACTTTATCACTTTTATTTATGGTTATATTTATAATAAAGTGAGCTTCATGTATACTCAAGTATTGCTTTTTAATCCACCTAGACTGTGTCTTTTGATTGGTGGATTTAATACATTTAAGTCCAGGACTTTTTAACTAAAGTTATGAATTTTCATCTGTTATTTTTATGTTTGATTTGTGCTTTTATAGTTTTCTTTTTTTATATTTTTGGGAACTTATTTTTTATGTCATTTGATTCTGGAGAAGAAATCAAATAGTTTCTTGGTGGCTTCAGTATGATCAATATCAGAAATATTTACAAGTGCCTCATTAATCAAGGTTAGGGCAATTCATGAAGTAAATTTATGAGCAATCATAGGTAATGCCAAGAATTGTAACAATGGTAGCCACAATTCTTTACCCCCATGGCTCTTGAAATGAATGTTATTTGATTTCTGGGGGTTTGGCACCAGCCCCCACAGTTGTGGAGGCACAACATAGTGCAGAGCCTGCTCCTAGATGAACACATGTGGTCTGGGTTCGATAGTACTGGTAATCATAGACTTGAGGTTTAAAATCCCAAAGGAGATTGTATTACTTTCCTTATTTCTTTATTAAAGTAGCTGACAAAGTAACTTAAGAAAGAATTTATTTTGGTTTCCAGTTGAAGAGGAATTCCAACATAGTGAATGGAACATGAAATAGCTGGAGCCATTCCATTCCCATTTAGGATGAAAACACTATTAAATGCCTGTGATAGGCCACATGTCTTGTTTCTATGCAGTTCACAACTAAAGCTAACTTAATGGTGCTGTAGACATTCAGTATGGAGATTACTACCCCAATTAACCTGGGGTAGTAATTTATAATTATCCCTCATAAACATAATCAGTGGATAACACAGTCCAGATTATCCTTCATAGACTTGTACAAAAGCTTGTCTCCTGGGTGACCTCAGATCCTGTGTAATAAATAGTGTTAGCCTTCATGAGGGCCTTCCCTATGTTCCAGAACTTATACTACTCTTAGCAACTTTCATGGAGATTTAGAACCAAAACTGTTTGTTCTTGAGGACATAGGGGGCAAACACAAGACATAGTAGGGCTTTTTTTTTTCATCAACAGATGTGGTTTAAAGTCCATGGGCTGTAGACTTTCAGGACCCACAGGGCAGATTAAGGAAAAAATATGGGCTTGAGGTAATGATTTCTATGTCATTAAAGATGTAAGCTACAGGAAAACCTTCCCTAGATCCTGCAGAATGTACTGTAGCTGAGTGTTTGGTGTGTGTGGTTCTAGAAACAAAGAAAATGATTTCAATATTCCCAGGATAAACAGGATACAGAGGAAAAAATATCTGTAGCATTGGATATCGTTGTCCTAGATAGGACTTTCTACTGCTCTTGTAAGGCTTTCTTCATAAGCCACCAAATTCCTAGGACCATGGTCTGGAAAGAGTAATCTCCTATATGCTATGTCAGTTGAACACAGAATATACTGAGGGGTAAATCTATCAGAATCCATGTTTATCAAGCTATAGGTCTTGGCGGGGAGTGTTCTACTCCTGACAGGTGGGCATCAGTGAAAACAGGACATCACACAACCATTTTAATTCCAAGTTTGTGTATTAATGATGGGAACTGTAGGGACCTGTAGTTTAGGGGGTGGGGTACTGGGGTCTGTGACTATGCAGCCACATCTTGAATCTACGAGTCACTGAGGCAGGGGAGGGCTTCTACTCAGTGTGTGTGGGAGTGCTCTATGTTACCATCTTATTCATCAGGGGATTTTCTACTGACATTTAAGCCAAGATGGTGTGTCTTGGATTCTGTGGCCTGAGATATAGTCAAAGTCAAAGTGAACTCCTCTGGTGTCCTTCAGCCATTCTTACAGCAAGCTCTTCAAATTGGATTTGAAGCTTGTAACAACTATGGAGTTATCTTGAAGGTAGGATGGTCAGTCTGCCACCATGATTGGATTGCTCCTCTTTGCCTGTAGTTGTGAGTTGCTCCTGTTCAGGAGCCAGAGTTGAACATGATAATTGTTTTGTTGTTTGCTGTTGGTTGTCTCTCTAACCCTGGATGCTTTCCAGGGTCCTGATCATATCCTTGTTTATATGAAGATACATTCAGAAGCTGGTTGACTAAGAGAAAAGTAATTTTGTTAATATTTTTAACATATTGAAATAAACCTTTCACTAACAGTTGGAGTATGTTACTTTTCAAAACTATCATTGATTTTTAAAATTTATTTCTAAAAAAATCTAACATTTCATGATCAAGTCAGATAATTCAATATGAAGTAGATCTGAGACTTTTTCAGAAACTTTCAAAGAATGGGAGAAAATGAAAAGTTACTTAGGGGTTTTATTTTATGTGTAATTCTCAATGTAAGGCATGCATTTTTTAACACCTCACAAACCACATTTCAATGCTTCCTCTTTCAGAGATAATTTTTAATAGGCTTTGATATGCTGTATAATGCATTAACAATTTCTGAAAGACTTAATGCATTTTGCAATTTTCTCTGTGTAGAATTTAATAAAGAGAAATTCATGAGAAGCGTTGTCTCTTAAAGGTGAGTTCAGTGGTTCTGCAGGAATTCTTTTGAGTTTCAATCAAATGCAAACTGATTGAAGCACCTTCTCTGATAAAGCTGTGAAACTCTGCACTTTCTGTTCCTTTCAAGCATGCAGCTTTGTCTTCCAGTTACTCCACTAAAAGCTTCCAGTTCAATGGATGAACTTCTCCTTTTACTTCACTAAGAAAAGGTCAACTTCTGTTTCACCCTCCAATCACCCCTCACCACTTACAAGCACAGTGATGCAGGGTGAGTTATTGAAAATCCTATTTTACCTTGAGATGCTGGCGTTAGTTCTTTCAAGGCTTCTAATCAGAGCCGGCACTTTTCTGTCCCTGCTGATTCTTCCACTGCTGAAATCACTCCTTCTTTCTTCTTGAGTTTAGAGCAGCCTCTGGAGGGCCTTCCCTCTGAATTTCCATGTGTATTTACATGCTACCAGCTGAACCCACTTTACAGTCAATTGATCTGGTGGTTGTTACCCATTGGGTGAGATGGTGAAAATGTGTATGATGATGTGGTCGATGATAACCTTATTGCCTTGTTGACTGAGGATAAAATGATGGTGAAAATATTTCAAAATAATGCCAATGGAAGAGGTTTTTAGGAATAGTTAATGTGCAATAACTGTCATTTTAAAATGCTACAATTAGAAAAAACTGTCACTTTACTGTATAACATACACTGATTGTGTACACACACAAATCATTAGTATGTATGTAAAGAATAGCTTTCTGTTCAAAATTAGCTTTGGGGTGGTATGCTGATGAGTGAAATAATTTTGAGTCCACTGTTGTGACAGTTTGAATATTTATTTCTTTGTAACTTAGGCAACAGTGACACTAACAACAATTAGGTAGGAGTTGTCCAAGTTGTGTCTAAGACATCTGCTTTTAAGAAACACATATTGCTCACAGCAATCAGCATATATATCTATATGTTGCTACTGATTGGTAGAAGCAGCAGTTTACACTTCGGGAATGGTCATTGAACAGCCTTATGAGTGCTTTTAGAAGATGATCTTAATTTTTAGGATGAAACATTTTTTAAAGTAGACTGAAAATTAGCATTGTCTGAGATGTGTGGTCCAAGATTTAAAGCAGCATTGAACTATGTTGATATCTAAAACTATAAAATGATTCTTAATGTAAATGGTATATTTCTTTGACTTATTAGTAACCTTTCTGTCATGTACTCTGCATGGAATTGTGACTTTTCCAGGAGGCAGGCATAACTCATGGTCATGGACATGCTTTTGTCTCTGGTTTCCTCCTTTGGTTTCTTGATATCTAATGCCTTCATGTAAACAAAGCAGGAATGAAAAATGAAGTCAATTGAGATATAAAACATTTTCATTATAAACACTCTTTGAATGCCTCAGATCTGTCCATGACTAACTGTGATGGTAAATTTGCCAGTAATTTGTTCAGTATCTCAATTTATTACCTAAACGTTTCCTGTCATGATTTATAAAACTTTGCTAAGAAGTTCTGTCTATCTGTCTGTCTGTCTTCTATGTATGTATCTATGCATCTATCACATATGTATGTATGTAGGTACCTATCCATCCATCTATCTATCCATCCATCCATCCATCCATCCATCCAGCCAGCCAGCCAGCCATCCTTTGTTCTAGTGCAATCCCACAAATGAGATGTCATGTTATAGGAAAAATCCAGAACACTAGGGTTTAATAGCATGTTAAAGTCTGTTCTCTTCTCCCCAAAGATGAGATGTTCTGACTTCCCAGGAGTGTTGTTTTTCAATAGAGACTTGAATTTTTATAATCAATCGCTAGATAGTTAACTAGTGATGGGTAGTTAGGAGATATTTGGTAGTCCTAGGAATACAATTCCTACCTGAAGATTTTGTTTCTAGTCCAGTTTTGCTACTCATTGGCTCATGTAGCTGTGGGATTCATTTGAAGTTTCATCACTTCTAAATCAAAAGACTATATTTAGTGATGTGAAAATATTCTCCCAGCTGGATGCAAGGGAACATATCCCAGTGGTGACAGAAATAAAAAGCAAGATTGAATGCAAACTCTCATATAAGTTTTAAGTTTTAATTGAAAGTGAAGAGGTTGGATTCCCATAAGAATCTGGGGTTCATTAGTAGTGAAGATAGTGCTGTCTTTATCCTCTTCCCCTTCTTCCTATTTCTATTTTTATTCTTTACTTTAAATTGATTCCTCATTGTTCAAGAAGACGTTTGCTGCACACATGAACATATTATGTACAAAAGGAGATTTCAGTACACTACAGTGGCCAGTCTGTTATTGAGACATCATAGCCTCTTACTGTACTTGGTAATTTTGACCCTTTGGGATCTGATGAAGGCAGAAAGAATAGGAATGTTGGGTACACGATAACAAGGGAGGAAGGAACTCTGTGGGTAACAGGCTGCATATGGAAATAGGGCATGGAAATTTATCTCACTCCAGGGATCTCTATCTGTCCTTTCTTCAAAGATTTTCTCCTCCTTAAACTGAGGTGCACCTCAAGAACTGCCTCAAAGGTGATTGAAGACTGTTGGCTCTACCTGATGGAGGGATAGCTATTCTTGGGTACATCTTCTAAAGGGGGCAAACTTTACATGTAGATGTCTCACTAGGATGATTTGAAAACTGTGGGTGAACTTGGCATAGTTGGGTTCTCAAAGACACAAAGTAACCACATTACACACACACAGGGCAAAAGCTAAGAAGAGAATGGTGTGACTTCAAAGTGTGGATGTGGGGTAAAGTTAGGAATATTAGGAGTGTCTAATCAAACTGAACTTGAAAGGATACTGAGATTCCAGATCCCTTGCTAAGGTCAGTTTGGATGACTCCCTGCCAAATGGAGCTTGCAGCCATTACCTTTTAATAGCTTAGACACCACTGGGCCATTGGTTGTACATGGTCTGAGAAATAAGCCACTGGCCTTGATGTGTATTCTTCTGTCTGCATTTGGCTTCTGGATAACAAAATATCTTACTATGGTTTAGTTAGTAGGTTCCTTCTAAACAAAGAAAGGGGTAGGGCATTCTGGGGTGTGAAGGAGTGGACAATAACATAACAGATTATTTTAATCGAGGAAAAGTGAAGAATCTCACCTTAGGATTATTATTTACTCCCATTTTAGAGCACCCTTGCTTCATCAATGGTCCAGTAGGTTGAGTCAGGACACAATATGCAGATCCAACTTTGACGCATGGAAAATTTTACCTGTCACACTGAGAGTGAGCCAAGTGTTCTGTAATGAGATACTGATCTGGGTTCTTGAGACCCTGTATGATGGGGTTCCCATCACTCCATAGTAGAGTCACTCTTGGTGATACCAAAAGGAATCTTCAGTTCAGAGTGCCAAAAATTTGTGTGTTCTAGAAGCACACACACACGTAGTATTGCTAATATAGTGGATACTTGAACACCTGAATTAAATGTTTTCAATATAAAATATTTAAATTTTGTGGGATTAAATATAAAATAACAAAGAAAAATTCTAGAAAAATAAAATAACTTTTTGTACTGTTACAGAACTATAGGGTGATGTATTTGAATATTTGAAACACTTTAATATCTAGCAGTTAGAAATGTATCATTAAGTGTCTAACAACTATATTTTAAACTATGCCTTCTAGATGCAAATCCCTCCATGTGTCACCATAGTTTTCACCAAGAATGACTGGACCTGGGTGTCTTCCTGCACCCTTTGGCTGTGTGTGTGTGTGTGTGTGTGTGTGTGTGTGTGTGTGTGTGTGTGTGTGTTGAAATGCAAACAGAGAGAATGAAAGAATCTTAAGAAAACCAGTTCTGCTTCTATATAATTAGAATATAGAAATTTTACCAGATCTTAGCAGCCAGTGTCATTATCCTGACTTTTCTTGATGTGTGCCAGGATCTATCAGGTATTCTTCACCCTCCAATAGGAATAGTGTAGGAAGCAGACCTTTACCACATGGACCTTGGGGACTGGTTAGGATCCAAATGGTAGTGCAGTTTTCCAGTGTTTTACTTTTCCCATACATCTCATCATTTCATTTTCATGCATCATGTGAACTTGATTAGAATCACAGAGTGCCAAAAGATGCCTTTAGGTAGGAGAGGCTGTGCATATGCACATGTTAATATGGTCATTTTTACTTATTATGTGTCCATAATATGTGTATGATATGTATATTGGGCCCAGATATGTGAAAGCCAGAGACCAACTTTGTAGTTAGCTCTCATCTTTCACATCTTTGTGGGTTCTGAGGGTCAAAATTCGGTTATCAGTATTTTTGCTTGCTGAGCCATCTTTCTAGCACCCTAACACATCTCTACACTCAGATGTGCTATCTGTTCTTCCTAAGTGTGGGTTAGTGTTATTCTAATGTTAAGGGCCAAGAAGAAGCAGACCAGATCTCTCTCCCATGATGACTGTTCTTGTTAATATGGTACACGAGAGTCACCCAACATGGAAACATAACAGCCGTTTCACTTCTTTTATGGTTTCTTTAGTAAAGAATCAGGATAGAGTGTAAATAAATGGTGTTTGGGACTGGAAGTCATTGGATGTCTGAGCCAAAGTCCATTGGGCATATCTTCATCCACATATCTTTAGCTGAGATTATTATTAACTTACCTCCAAACTAACCTTTTGGCTACCAGTGGCATGTGAACAGCATGGTCTGTTCACAATCACTAGTTAGGGTTTTTCTGCTGTGGAGTGGCTGGGATATAAAGTAAGCATTCCAAAAAGGAAAGATAGGAGTGACTCTTTGATCATCAAGACATGACAGACCACTATTGCCATTGTCACTGTGTTCTGTAGAACAGTTTTCAGAGTCTACCCAGGCCAAAGGGAGATGGAGTATTGTTCATCACCTTGAAGGGATATCAAAGTGCATTGTGTAAAAAGTGTGTGTGTGTGTGTGTGTGTGTGTGTGTGTGTGTGTGTGTGTGTAAGATGATTTTTCTATCATAGAAGATTTAATTTGCAATTATTTCAGAGGTGATGAGCAACAGAATTAGAGGAGGAAATAAACTTAATTAGAAGTATCAAGGGCAAACAAAATGCTTTATTCTATACAGTTTGGTAAATTTGAAGATCACATATACAAGTCTTGGCAATTTAGGCCAGAAGCATTCATCATCTCCAAATGCAAGTTCCCCATCCAGTTCTTAATGGAAGCAGATGCAGAAATCCATAGCCAAGCACTGAGCCAAGCTCTGGGAGTTCAGGTGAAGAGCAGATGGAAGAATTGTATGAGCAAGTGGGGGGGTGTCAAGATTGTGATGGGGAAATCCACAGGGACAGCTGACATGAGCTTGAGGGAGCTCACAGACTCTGGACAGACTGCTAGGGAGCTGGCATGGGACCAACCAAGCCCTCTGCATCTGGGTGACAATTGTGTAGCTTAGTCTGTTTTTGAGGCCTCTAGCAATGAGACAAGGACCTGTTACTGATGCATGAGCTGGTTCTTTGGAACCTATTCCCTATGGTAGATGCCTTGTTCAGCCTTGATGCAGTGGGGAGGAGCTTGGTCCTGCCTCAGCTTGATGTGCTATGCTTTGTCAATTCCCATAGGACATTATCCCATCTAAGCTGAGGAGGAGCAGTGGATAAGGGGGTGGGAGGAGAGGAGGAAGGCGAAACTATTGTTGGTATATAAAATAAATAAAAATGATTAAAAAAGAAATATAAAAAGTAAGTGTTCTGATTATTTTACCTTCTTTGTTAGTTGCTTTTCCAGTTAGAGTGATTAAATGATTCAAGAAAAAGATACTAAGGAAGGGTTTGTTCTGGTTCACAGTTCCAGAGTCCTGTCCATTGTGGCCAGGCGGTCATGGTAATAGGGTCTTGTACAGCTGGGCACTTAGATCTGTAGTCAGAAAACAGAGTAACTAGTGACTGTGGTCAGCTACTTTCCTCTTTCTGTTCAGTCTGCAGCCCATGTTCAGGGAGTAGTGCTACTCATGTTGCAGGTGATTCTTCCACCTCAGTTAATGTGATCATGGTAATTCATCATAAGCATGGCCAGAGGCTAGCATTTATCCCCTCACATATATGCCCAAAGCGTTGTCTTCTAGGTGATTCTCGATTATGTCAAGTTATTGATCATTATTAACCATCATGCACTCTTGACTATTTTTTCTTAAAGTTATAACTTTCTGTTTAAAAGATGCATGTAGCTTTTATTTTATGTGTATGAGTGTTGAAATGCAGGTATGTTTTGTGCACCAAGTCCATACATGCAGCACGTGTAGAGGCAGGAAAGGGACATCAAATCTCCCCAGAACTGGAGTGACAGACAGTTGTTAACTGTTATGTTGGTGTTGGGAATTTAATTTGGGTCCCCTGGAATAGCAGCCAGTGCTCTTAACCACCAAGCAATCCCTCCAGCCCTGCTTTAGCTAATTTTAAAGTATACAATGCTGTAGTATTAGCTATAGGTACTGCTCTACATTATCTATGTAGACCTTACTCCTGTCATGTGACTGGACCTTTGGATGGTTTGATGTCTCTTCATTTATTCTGTAGGGATTTTAATGGATTTCCATCTGACTCCCAATCTGTGGCATTTAAACTCAGAATTGTCAAATGCTCCAGGGTTAGTAAAGACTAAACAATTCACAGTGTAAAACTATGTTCATTGAATTACAGATAAAAATAAATATCCCACAATAATATGCAAAATTCCATGTAAAGTTGCTAGATTACACAGGAAAATTTTCCATAAAACTATATTAAATTCACCATTTTCCAAATAATGAAAACTTTATCTCTTTAAAAGCCACATCTTTCTAAAGCAGCTGTGGGGGTTTGACTTACATTATGTTACTCTGATATTTTTTAAATGAAATGCCAAATATAATTTAGTGCTTGAAGCATGAAGCAAGCCTGACTACACTCAGTTTGACAGCCTTGCTATATTTCCATTAAGCTATCTATCCACTGGATCAAATATTGTGGTTAGTGCAGAAATGGATCAGGATATGTCTTTGGATGTTTGTACACATGGTGTGTGGATTAATAATCATTTCTAGTGTCTATTAGGCACCCTATCTGACATGCTACTTCCATACTTTATCATTTGGAATTCACTTAGTACCAATATTAAAAGGTACTGTTTATTTTAATTTTAGACACAGAAGTATACATGGAAGAGCTAACATAAGATTTCTAAAACCACAGAGCTGAATAGAAAAGGATTAGAACCCAAGTGGTCTCACTCCAGAGCAGCACATATTCACATTACTTTGTGATATCTAAAGTACAAAGCAGTCTCATTTGCTTGCTAATTACTTATTCTTTATTCTCAAGGTGACACTTCAGTATGATCTGTCCTTGTCTGCCCTGCGCTGCTTGAAGAGTGAGGAATAATGATAAACTCCTCATGACTCTGTGGAAAGCATAATTCAGTTGAATGGACCCATCCTGTGGTCTCATTCCTTCCAACTAAATATTGCTTTATACTGATGTGCTCAAGTGGGAGACTCCATGCCTATGTACCTATGCATGTGCTGTTCATACTTACACAATTTGTTTGCATGTCATACTATTTGTGGAAAAGATGATACAAATGCCCTCTTCTCAATTCTATGTTAATCTGAAAACTAACTTGTACATTTTTAAAACATTATCTAAGAAAATCAGGCCTGTGCTTTGATCTAACTTTCCTCCATTCTTGTGTCTATTGATTCTTTTTAGTTTTATTTTACATTCTAACCACAGTTCTTCCTCACACCCCTCCTCTTACCACCCTTAGACTCCCCTCTAGCCCACCCTCAGTATACTCCTCCTCATAGGAAAGGGTTCCAATGAGGAGTCAACAAAGTCTGGCACAGTAGATTGGGGTAGGGTCAAGCCCCCTTCCATGAATTAAGGCTGAGCATGGCAACCAACCATAGAGAATGGGCTCCAATATGCTAGATTGTGTACCAGGTTTGTATTGTGGTCCTACTGCCAGGAGCCTCTCAGATGATGGAGGTTTCTGTTTTGCGTGGTCCAGCAGCAGATTCATCCCAAATAAATACAAGGATGCTATATTAATTATTAAACATATGTTTAATAATTTGTTTGGCCAATGACTAGGGCTTCTTACTGGCTAGCTCTCTCTTATTAACCCATTTCTATTAATCTATATTCCCATGAGACTGTGGCTTACCCATAATCAGGCATGCTACTACTACCCATAATCAGGCATGGCCAAACAGTGTTTTATTCATCAACAAATAAGAGAAACATATGTACAGAAGGACATCCCCCATTAACAGTCCAAGCTTCACAACTGTCTCCCACACTTGGAGGGCTGAGTTCAGTCCCCTGGAATCTCCACATCTGTCTGTCTAGAGTTCATGAGTTTCTACAAGCTTGGTTCAGCTGTGTCTGTGGATTTCTTCATCATGATCTTGACCTTCTTTGTTGATATATTTCCTCATCCTTCTCTTTGATTGGATTCTTGGAGCTGGGCCTGGTTCTTGGTTGTGGATCTCTGCGTCTGGTTCCATCAATTACTGGATGAGGGCTCTATGATGATAGTTGGGACATTCATCAATCAGATTGCAAGGGTAGGCCAGCTCAGGCATCCTCTATTTTCTTTATAGGAGTCTTAGCTGGAGTCATCCTTTTGGATTATTGGGAGTTACCCTAGCACCAGGTTTCTCCCTAAAGCCATAGTGGCTCTCTCTATTAAGATATCTCTTTCATTGCTCTTCCACTGCATCTTTATCCCCATCAACTATCATGTTTCCTCATGTTCTCATGCCTGCTTCTATCCCTCTTACTACCCCCTCAGTTTACCCAGGAGATTTCATCTAATTTCCCATCCCAGGGTAATTCATGTGTCCCTCCTAGGGTTCTCCTTGTTACCCAGCTTCTCTGGAGCTGTGGATTGTAGTCTGGTTATCTCTTGCTTTACATCCAGTATCCACTTATGAGTGAACATATACTGTGTTTGTCTTTCTTAGTCTGGGTTACCTCACTCAGGATGGTCTTTTCTAGTTCCATCTATTTACCTGCAAATTTCATGAGGTCATCATTTTTTTTTTTTTACAGCTGAGTACTCCATTGTGTAAATGTACCACATTTCCTATATCCTACAGCTGAGGGGCATCTAGGTTGTTTCCAGGTGTAGGGGAAGCTGTAGTCATGCCTACTTAGGGGCTGGCTACAGGTGTGCCTGACCACGCTTGGGTTCTGGATATTATGAATAATGCTGCTATGAACATTGTTGAGCAAACATCCTTGTGGTATGATTGAGTGTCCATTGGGTATATGCCCAAGAGTGGTGGTATTGCTGGGTCTTGGTGCAGAATGATTCTCAATTTTCTTAGAAACTGCCATACTGATTTTCAAAGAAGCTATACAAGTTTGAACTTCCTCCATCAGTGGCAGTGTGTTTCCCTAACTCCACATCCTTTCTGACATAAACTATCCTCAGTATTTTTTTATCTTAGACATTCTGGCAGGTGTAAAATGGTATCTCAGAGTCATTGTGTCTATTGATTCTTATGTCACTGGACTATAAGCCAATGAGTATATATTTTTTATAAGAATACCATAGTCTGTGGTATTCTGTTATAGTAAGACTAAATGAACCTAAAATATTTTTTCTCTATGTAGCAGTTTTTACATTTTCTTACAGTCTTATTCATTTTTGTTTGTAGTTTTGATATAAGAATATGTAAGTTTTATTGTTGACAACAAAACGAAGATTATTTAAAAATTCACAGAAATGGTTATAGGCCATGCTCTAACAACTAATTTAATTCAGTGTAATGTATTTAGGATATACTTACATTCTAAATTAATGCTTTTATGTATTTTTGGGTTTATTCCATGTTAAGCGTATTTTTGAAATGTATTTGGTTAATAAATTAGTTCTGACTTTTAGTCAAGGCCCGTGTTTTCATCTGACTCTTTTCCTTCTTGCATCTATTGACTCTTTCTCTCCCTGACTGTCTAGGGTGTGTGCATAAGAGGCTGTTTTTAAAAAGTGGCTGAATATGCCAGCAAGGAGCTAATGATTAGGCAGAAGTCGCTTGAATGATGAAGCCAGGCTTGCCAGTGGCTCTGTTTTACCTTGTGTATTGACCTTGGGTAAGCACAGAGTTGTGAATAGGCAATTTAGTACTTGCTTGCTGAGTTCCAAGTACCCACCTTGCAGTGACCTCGTGATACAGTAAACTTGGCCAGCACTGTGTCTCAGATTGACATTTAGGAAAATGCAGCTGAAGTCATGAGGTATAGCAAATATAATAGAACCAAGGAGCCACATTTTGATTTTAATATGTAGAAATAATGATGATCTCATGGGAAAACCACTTTTATTAATAAGATAACCATATAAATAATAAACAAGAATATATATAATATATGCATGTATGTGTGCATACATAATGGAAATAAATACCCAGTAAAAAGAAGTTAGAGAGACTTGTTCAAAACATTCCTGCTAAGCATCAGGGAAGACAGTCACATGTTGACAATTGAGGATGAAAGCTGGGGCACTGCAGAGAATTATGCTCAGCTCTTAGGACAGGATATTACATTTGCTTCACTTACTCCTTATGTCTGAGACATAATTGAATGTTCTTTAATATGTCTTTCTTCCCCCAAGCAAGTGTGCCCTGACCCAGTTACAGAACATTTGTGGCAATTTTAGATGAAGGGTTGAGGGAGAAGGTCATGAGTCTGAGATAGTAGCAGAAAATTTAATTTACTCTGTAGATCTCCATGTCTCTTTGGAGTCTTCTGGCACACTGATGGTGCAGTTTTGCTTTGCTTGGGTTTTCATTTTAGCTTGGAAAATAACATTTGTTAAAATAACAAGTTCACCCAGTTCACTGAGCTGATTTTTGGTGAAAGATCTTATTTGGAAAAACAGGGATTAATTCAAGCATTTCTAATTTGGAAACTGCTCTATAATACACTATATTTGCATGCATTGTTTGGTTTAATACAAGGAAATAGGCATTATTGGGCTGTAACTTCTAGGAGCTCTGTCATGAGGTGCTTGGAGAATGAAATATTTTCTATAAAACAAGCAAAAACCAAAATGGTTTAGCTCTGCTAACATAGTGACCTTTGCCTGGAGTGTTTTGTAATGAAAATGATATAAAAAGATTAGTTATAATAAAATTTTATAATATATAAAAATATATATTATAAATATATAATCTTAAGTAGTTAGATCTTTGTACAATTTTATTGTGAAAAAAATAGATGTTATAGTTGCCATCATTTTGGCTTAAGCAAATTAAACTATAGAGACATGCTTACTAAAATTCACCCACTAACCCCAGACAGGGACAACATTTTGCTGAAAAGTGAAAACTAGCATTCTGTTTGGTAAGGGGAAGTCCCTGAAGCTGAAATGATTTTAGGGAGATGCTTTGAGTGCTCATATTCATTTTGTTATCATCTTTTATAAAAGCTTATTTTTATCCTGGTATTTTTTAATAGTGTTGTTCCAATAGTAATATGTTCAGGAGTCCCCTGAGTGTTATAAACTGCGGATTCTGCTTCTGTCTGTCTGAGTCTGACCTTCATCTGTGTTTCTGAGAAGATCCCAAGTAAGGGCTGGTCAGGTAGCCTGGGAACCACATGTGGAGTAGGGAAAGAACAACAAATGAAAACAAAAGTTTATAAGCTAGCAGCATTTACTAGCTGATCATTGTTAACCACTCTGATTTTCAGCCTTCCTACTTGTGAGACTGAGCTTGTGTAATAGGAAAAGAAGAGACACAACAAATATATCTCCACATTTCTGGGACTATGTTGTTTACTATAGATATGAATGCTCTTTGCAATTCAATAATTTATGCAGGTACTGTTCTTACTGGGATGTGGCCCTCCCTCCCTCCCTCCTCTCCCTCCCTCCCTCCCTCCCTCCCTCCCTCCCTCCCTCCCTCCCTCCCTCCTCCTTCCTTCCTGCTTTCTTTCCTTTCTTTCTTTCTTTCTTTCTTTCTTTCTTTCTTTCTTTCTTTCTTTCTTTCTTTCTTTCTTTCTTTCCCGGCCTAGAATGCTTTTTAAGATACCTCAGCTGAAGAAGAAACTATAATTATACAGAAGAAAAGTTGGATTGAACCATAGAGATAACACAATATCTGTGCATTCAATCTGGGCTATTCTAAGGAGTGATCCTGGCCAGCCTCAAAATCCTGGGAAGGATTTGCTAGTGATGCTATTTCTTGGGCTTTCCCCCAGACTTCCTCCCCCAGGTGCAGCCCAGAAATCTCTGGTTTAAGAAGCCTTCCAAGTAGCTCTGGTGCACACAGCTGCCTGAGAATTACTGATGAGTTTAGAGGAGGCTATGCACATCTCGAGGTCTGTGACAGTGAGATTAGGAGATCATCTCTTTCCCTGGGCCCAAAAGTGTCTTGAGATCATTCTCCTGTTATGGCTGTAAATATAAATGAGTGGTTCCTTTCATAAAGCATTAAGCCTGTATTTGTAATGGAACAGCAAGCCATTAAATAATCAGGAGCCTAGGCCAAACGATGTAAATAGGGCTTAGAGCCAGAACAAAGAATGATAGGAAAACTGCCTGCAGTCCAGGGGGCAGGAAAAGCGAATCTTGCACATATTCAGACCACAGACAAGACTCTAGAACAGATTCAGTAAGCAGGCAGAATGTACTTTTTAAAATAATCTCATGTGGAGTAATGTAGGAGAAATTAATTACTGTTTCTCTGGCAAAGAAAAGCTTTTAAAAATCAGAATTTCCAAACTCTGTTAAGGTCAGAGATTATAAAAAAATAAAATGTCCATACATTTAGGAGTTTCCACTGTGCTAAGAGGAAGAAAACAATGTTTAAAAGCTGTGTATGTTTAACTCCATTTAAAAGACAGTATGGCCACTGGAAGACAACATTGCTGTGTCTGTTAGTCTGAGACTGTGTTATGTGCATTTTAAAATCCCTATTTCTTGAAATCCAAATTTGTCACATGCTGCTTTCAATAAGACATCCACTTACATCTGTCTGGCTCCACCCAGAAAGCTTGACATTGTAAAGAAACATTTCTCAAAATAGAAAATAAAAAGTAAGACTGCTTTTGGAACATGATGTAATGTCTCTTCATTTTTAATGCAATGTTTTGCATTTCAACAAGATCTGAAAAGCCACAGATTTTCTGTGTACAACAGTGATTAGAAAAAAAAAAAACCTAAGAAGCCTATCATTTCAAAGTTCATATTGTGATGGAATCAGGTTAATGGGGAAGTAAGAGGAAGAAGGAGAAAGAAAAGAAAGAGAATGATGTTTGCATGTTCTCTGTTTACCGAAGGGTTAGATGTTAGTTCTGTGTTCAACTGAATGAAATGGGACCTGAACCCTTTTTATCTTTGCTTCATCCACAGGCATGTAGGCCCATCCCATTCTGTGCAGGTTGGGGCATGGTCACCTCTGCTAATCTGTTCTAATCACCTAAAGAATGAGTTATAAAATTGCTGAGTCACTGTAGCTGTAATGATAGAAAGAAGCTGGAATTAGGCCTTATGTATTCTGTAGCCCTTTTCTCATAATATATTGTCCCTTTTGCTGGTGATTGTCTTATTTTTCTTTTTAAGGGGGAAATGGAGAGTGAAGAAACATAGATATAATTTTTGAATCTTTCTCTGTTCTTTAATATAAACTTGAATTTCATCCTCAGGATAAAGAGGTGTGTGTGTGTGTGTGTGTGTGTGTGTGTGTGTGTGTGTGTGTGTGTGTGTATGTATGTGTACATGTGTTTATGCATATGTAGAGGATATGTGGGTTGCTTGTGTACATGTATATCCAAGTTAGAGGGTCATGTTGGCTGTAATCTTCAATTGCTTCTAAAATTTATTTTTTTGAAACAAGGTATGAATCAGGAGCTCACCAGTTGGCTAGAATGAATGGCCAATGAGCTCCAGGGATCCACTAGTCTTCACTTCCCCAGTACAGGAATTATAGGTGGATTCTGCCAGTCACAACTTCTTATGTGCATGCCTTGGATCCTAAATGATGCCTTCGTATTTGTGAAATATGTGCATTATTGATTGGACCATTTACTACTCACTGTTTTACTAGCTTTATAAACAGGAATCAGTCAATCTTTGGTCAAATACCTGATCAGAAGCAAATTAATGGATGGAGGGCTCATTTCTGGCCCACAGTTCAGGATCTGTTGTGGTGGGAAAGGAATGTGGTGCTGACCAGGAAGTAAGGAAAGGGACATGCTAGTGACCAGCTAACTTTCTCTCATTTTTCCATCAAGTCTGTATTTCCAGGCAATGGGATTGTCCTGCCCACATTCAGGGTGAAAGTTCTCTTACTCATCAAGCTGCTATGGAAACATCCTTGCTGATACCCCAAAATGTGACTCATTAATAATGCCCTAGGTGTCTATAAACCCCATCAAGCTATCAAAGTTAGTTAGCCATCACAGGCAACATGAATGAGAACTATTTAATAAGAAAGAGAGATTTATCATGAAGGAGATTCCCCCTTCCCCAGAAAGGGATTATGAGTGGACATGGAAAGAAGAATGTGTCTTAAATTTTGTTTGTATACCTTAAAAAATAAGAAATAAGCCTATTTTAACTTATGTTTTATTAGATTGTCAGTACCACTTTATGAAATTTCTTTTGTGTATTGCTGGACAGTGAGGTCAGAATATAGTGAAAAGTAATGAAGTAATTGTATCACTGGATATTTTCCAGCATGATGACTGTTAATACATGAATAAACAATCAAACAAGCAAATAAATGAATAATACATTATTTATAAAAATGACTAGATAGTGAATCTATTTTTCAGTAGCTGTTATAGACTTGGAGAAATTGAAAATCATATTATTTGGAATGGAATGTATATTAAAATGTGGGTGAATGAGAGGTGATGGATTGTGCACACTACTTCAAGGAGAAAACAATATAAAAGTGGTTAGCTGACATTCTTATGTCCCATTTACAGTTGGTCACCAAACTGTTGCTGTAATGCATTTTTCTTAGTTATTGGAGAAAAATTATAAATTTGCAGCAAATCAACAGTGTAACACTGGTTAGCTTTAAGCATGTTTTAATCCGTAGTAAATACTTTCAATTAAATTTTAATCTATTCTTTGAGCATGCATGCACCTGCATGTGCGCATATGTGCATATCTGCATATCAAACTCAAGTCATCAAGATTTAGCAGCAGGCACATTAACCCACTGATCTGTTTCAGCAGACCATAATAATACCTTTCATTCCCAATCCTTGATACCCCCGATTACTTTATGTAACTCCCATACATCATGCAGCTTTATTTTGTATATATTTTAGTATGTAACCCCAAATGATAGAGACAAAAACAGCCATGCTATATATATTATATATTAAATGTACTAATTTAATATTCTATGTGATGTCCAATAACTATTGATATTTCCTTGGATGACTTTTATGTTATTCAGTAGCTTAAGATGGGAATAAAATATATGCATATATTATTACTCTTTCTTATTGTCTATCTTTCCTACCCCTCTTTTCCTCATCCTATAAAGATATTTCTCTTTCATTTTAGCTATTGATGTGATTGGTCCTAAAACAGGTGCATATTGGTCAGTAATATTGAAACAAAAATCAATAAGATTAATAGTCAAATAGATGCAAATATCTCACAGGATTTTTATTATGGAGATTGATTCATAGAATTATGGCAATCTACCTATATTCTACCTATATGCTGAAATCCAAGGAGAGCTGATGGTACCATTCTCCACTCTTAATGTGAAGACCTAGAAATGCTGAAAAAGGTGAAGTTGTAGTATGGGTTGTGTGTTCAGAAGAAGCAAATAGAGCAGCAGGGCTTTTGATGTCCCATGCTAGCAGCCCATCTCAAGGAAAGATTTCACCTCTTGACTCCTTTTTTATTTTAGCCTTCATTGGACTGAATGATTGATATTCAGATACACACTGAATGAAGGTAAATCTTTTCTTAGTTTAAATCCTAAACTCCCTCCTCACAGACACAGCCAAAAACAATGTTTATCATCCATATGGAGATCTTTTAATCCATTCACAGAGCTAGATAACATTCAGTATCACAACACTTGTTTCACGAATATAGAACTTGTGGTTTACCAAGAATACAACTATCTAACATAAAAGTCATGATGTATTTGTGCTTTCAAAACCTTATGAGAGAAACTTACAGGTATTGAAAATGTGTAATAAATATATTTTCAATGGAAAAATTATGTGCACCCCATGAATTTTTGCTTGAAAAAAATGAGAAACCTTAAAATCCAAAGGAAGTTTTTCACATGATTTCCTTAGATGACCTTACTAAGTGCTTGTCTCCTTTCTGTTTGATACTTGGACTAAAACCAATTTTAAATTAATACCAAACACACAAATCAGTTTGGTAATGGGAGCCTTTGTAATGCTTAAATGTTCCTTTCCTGGTCAGAGCAAATTCAAAGCTGTTACATCAATTCCTATAATTATTTAGTTTAATTTCTATTAGACGTTTAGAATAGGATCCAAGTGGCTATTTCAAAACACAGTCATGTCAGACTTTGTGGATCTTTCTCAGTCATCCTGGCTAGTGACCCTTCTGGACAGAGCATCCTTTTGTGACCTCTCTAGCTTATAGAACCAGTGTGGTCTCTGATTTCATCCCTGCAGGCATCTGAGAATACTCACAGAGATTTGCAATTGGAAATTGGAGGCAATTCATGAATTCTTATTTTCATGCATAAAAGAGTCCCCAATATATCTTAGATAAGTGTAAAGCAAAGAATACAGACTATACATAAATAGACTTAGGTTTTCCATTTAATTATAATAATGTCCAGACAACTGGTGCTCATTGGAAATCCCTTTAAAAGCAAAGTCATCCCCTTCATTAGAGATTTCCATTCTGCACTTGCCCCTCTGCTGACCCGATTTTCCTCTGGGCATTCAAATATCTGCAGCTGTGAAAATGCTGGCATCTTAAACAGGGCCAGTGCAGCTTTGTGGGTGAAGTTACATTTGGTCTCTTTTCTTTACAAGCTTCTAAGAGGGAAAGGTGAGTGAACAAATAGGATAGGGGCTCAATGAACTGTATTTGTAAATGTAAAACTATTTCAGAAGAAAAGAATACTTAAGAACCCGAGTTTATTAGTTACCTTCAAACGGCCAAGATGTTTATTTAGATGGCTGAATTAAGCTTAGAAACTTTAAAATTGACTTAACTATTTTGAATTTCATATTCTTTTCTGAAATTAATTTTATTAAACCTTTTCAAATTATCTGACCCAGAGATGTACCTACTTAAATGTCTCAAACTTCTCAATTACATTTTTTTCATAACACATAGAGGCACTTTACTGAATATCAGAATTTGTAGACACTGTCAGTGGTTTTCCTCAGCTTTCTGGATAAAGTCCCAGCTACATGGTTTACATATTCAGCCCCTCTAGACTGGCTCTCTTGTGCATTGACTGTGCCTGCCTCTGTCCTACACTTTAGTCATACAGATATATGCCTCTTTGTTCTATCATCTATAGAGTGCATGTTACAGAGAATGAACTCTCTTTACCTTTTCTTGGCTACATCATAGTCTCTTGTATATATAGAAGATTGAAATGTGGGAAAGAAATCAAGAGAGGCTGGCCAATGGGTACAAAGTTACAGGTAAGTGTTATAAATAAATAAATTCTGGCATTCAATGGCACAGGGATCTGATTATAAAAATGTTTATTTCATGTATGTCTCTCTTAGGGTCTTTCTTATTTCCTAGTGTCTCTGGCGGTGTGGATTGTAGGCTGGTAATCCTTTGCTCTATGTCTAAAATCCAAACATACCATGTTTGTCTTTTTGTGACTGGGTTACCTCACTCAGGGTGGTTTCTTCTAGTTCCATCCATTTTCCTGAGAATTCCAAGATTCCATTGCTTTTTTTCTGCTGAGTAGTACACCATTGTGTAAATGTACCACATTTTCTTTATCCAGTCTTCAGTCGTGCTGCTTCCAGGTTCTGGCTATTACAAATAATGCTGCTATGAACATAGTTGAGCAGATGTTCTTGTTGTACAAATGTACATCTTTTGGGTATATGCCTGAGAGTTGCTGGGCAATTTCAGGGAATTGCTGGACCTTGTGGTAGAATGATTCCCACTTTCCTGAGGAACAGCCATACTCATCTCCAAAGGGGCTGTACAAGTTTGCATTCCCACCAGCAGTAGAGGAGTGTACCCCTTTCTCCATATCTCCCGCATGGAAGGCCTCACCCTCCCTGTAGAGCAGAAAGGGGATAGGATAGGGAGTTTGTGGGGGACAGGGGAGGAGGGGAGGGAGAAGGAACTGGGATTGACATGTAAAACAAGCTTTTTTAAACTAAAAAGTTTATTTCAAGACTACTAAAGTACTGTGAATTATCTTATGGAAAAGAAATGCTAAGTATTTGGGATAATGTCCCAGTTACTCTAACTGGATTGCTATACAATAAGTGTATGTATCAACACACCATCTCATACTCTATAAACATATTTTGTGTGTACCTCAAAATATTATAGAACCCATCCCGGTGTTGGTGGCTCACACCTTTACTCCCAGCACTCAGGAGGCAGAGGCAGGCAGATCTCTGTGAGTTCGAGGCCAGCCTGGTCTCCAGAGCGAGTGCCAGGATAGGCTCCAAAGCTACACAGAGAGACCCTGTCTGAAAAACCAAAAAAAAAAAAAACCCAACCCCCCCCCAAAATACTATAGAACCCAGAAGTAAATGGGTTGCTTCCTCTTCATACTTATTCATTTTTTCTTTCACTATCAAGAAACGTTGATGATTGTCTTCACATTGTCTTTGAAGATTTATAATTGCTATTCATTTCTTATATTTATAATATGGAGATAGGCATCATTTACTATGGCTTATCTAGTATCAAACATAGAATAATGTACATAAGAACCAATGAGATAGTTTATTATATGACTGCCACACCAGCATGAAGAAATGAGCAAAAGTTCAGTAGCCACATAAAAGCCAAGCAATGCAGTATTGTGTCTATGACACCAGAGTGAGTGTGTGGTAGTTAGAGAAAGAGGATATTTGGAACTTATTGTATAGCCAGCCTAACTACATGTCTCAAAGAATAAGATGGAAAACTATAGAAAAGGACACCTCATACTGACCTCTAGTATCAACATACTTAAAAAAACTACTGACTTTTGATGTTACAGTCTAACACAGTGTTTCTCACCCTCCTAATTGTGTGACCCCTTTATACAGTTCCTCATGTTGTGATGACTCCCAAGTATAAAGTTATTACATTGCTACTCCAAAATTGTAATTTTGCTACTGTTAAGAATCATAATGTAAATATCTGTTTCCAATGGTCTTAGGTGACCCCTGTGATAGGGTTTTTTGACTCCCAAAGGGCTTGAAACCCACAGGCTGAGAAACATTGATCCAGTATAATTTTTCTGTCACTTGTCACTTCCTTGTGTGTGTGTGTGGCTGCACATCTTATGATTTGTCTCTTTTTTGTTGTTGTTTTTCAGGTGTTCTTGCTTTGTTTTTAACAAGCTTGGCCGAAGCCAATTAATTCTACCTGCATTAAATAACAATATCACAGAGATGATTAAATACATATTCTTAGTTTTATAATATTGGTTTTACCTTCTTGATTTCCTGATAATATCAATTAAATGGATAACTTTAAAAATTTCAGAAATAACTTCTGTTTTCTGGAACAAACTGTTATGGATTTGTTAGAATAACTTGAGCTAGGTCTACTTCATTATTAAAACGTAAAGTGAACAAAACTTTAAAATTTTTAAGAATACACAATGCTACTGTCTTTGAGTCTTGCTATAGAAAGGGAATAAAATTAATCAATTGCACAAGAAAATATAATACTTTTTACAATGTAAGTTGGAATAGTACTAATTTTTGGAGATCACAATGACAATTAATTTATTGTTTTATTGTTGAATTTTTATTAGAACATTTCTTCATTCTCTTTCCTCTCTCCAAATCCCCCCTTATGCCTCTTTCTGCTCTCCTTCAAATTAGTGACCTCTTAATCTATAGTTTTTAAGAGAAGACCTGCAGCTTTATTGTAGTCCTTGCTTATAAATGAGGGAGCCAGTACATAATGCTAATAAATTCTCTTGAACAGCAAGTTTTGAACATTTTTGGTGACAAATACAGTCCTTTCTGATAAACTCATTTCTGATAGTGACAATTTGTTTCTGCTTCATAGCCTATTAAACCCTTCCCTCACCAAAATAGCAAGCTCATGAGATTCATCACACAGTAGATTTAGGTGTGACTTTCCTCCGGCAGCTGTGCAGCCTTGTTGGTGTGGAACATTGACTTGTCTTCTTATGCAGTTACTTGTTAAGTATTCTCAGCAGAATAATTTGGATTGACAAACTGAAAAACGTTTTTGGGCAGGCAGGGCGAGCACAAGGGGTGTGGGGAGAACATGCATGGTTTAAATCTGCTTTACTCAACCTTGAAGAAATGTTAATTCCAACTTCAAATAAGTATACCAAGTATATATGCAGTGTTCCTGAGAGCGTCCTAATGAACTGAAAAACACTCTGAGGTGGGAAGAAATAAATTTCATCAACCCCCTGAGCAGTGGTGATTTGCCTCAGCTTGTCATATGTACTTAATTCTGATTGAAGGAAGGCAAATGAACTTGCTTAACCTTCCTTGATAAAGAGTCTGTGTTGTCTTTAATAGACCTCAGATTTCCCATCATATGAATTGTGTCTGCTGAATATTAACAAAGTTAACAAAACAAGCTGAGGGCTGTGTCTTATTGGTCATTATGTGTTCCAGATTAATTGATTCTAAGTGACTTAAAAGTCCAAGGTAGCAAGATTGAATGAGAGATGCCTGGCTGTAGAGACTAAGAAGTTGTTATTAAACTGAATATTCCTCACATGGCTCCACTCCTCGCCAAAATCTCTGGCAGTTAGGTTAACAGAATTCATGCTGATGCCTGATGTCCAAAAAGGTATCAAGCTGTCAGGAATTAATCAAAGTCAGTGCAGAGCCTTCTGGATTCATGCTACTGTGCTAAAGACTCCAGATAGAAGAGCGATACATCTGAGAAATGATCTATATCTGTATCTATATCTATATCTATATCTATCTATATTTATATATATATATTTAGAGTGTTATATATATATATATATATATATATTATATATATATATATATATATATATTGACCATTTTGTGCCATACAAGTCACCTTGACAGAGTACCTTGTGATCAGGCAAAACATGTCACTGGTTATTGTAGCCTGTTAAACAGCATGACTTTTTTTCTTTTCCTGTTAATGTATTGACATGCTGTGTTTTTCAAACTTTACATCATAAAATATAATATTCTTTTGTTCCACCTTATATATTTTAATATGGTGCCATGGAGCATTTATAAATGGCACATTAGTTTCATACTACAATTTTGTGTGCCTGTGTGTGTGTGTGTGTGTGTGTGTGTGTGTGTGTGTGTGTGTGTTCAGAAGGGGCCAGCAAGTATCTTTCTCTCACACTTTTCATCTTACTCCCTTAAGATAGGGTTGCTTTCTGAGCTTGAGCCTGCTTCCTGTCTCCCATACCCACAATAATAAAGTAATAGGTCACATGACTCATGTATTAGACTCCATATGTATGTGACTCAGCAGAACAGAATTGGATGTAGGAATAGGCCTCTATAACTATTTGGATATGATGGGAAAACTTCAATTCAGCAGAGGGAAAAATGGCTCCTTCACTTATTAGTTCTAGGGCCACTTCAGCTTATGTGGAAAAAAAAAAGGAAAGATGGATCTGTGTCTTAGCAAGTGAGACTTTGACTTTCCACTTACAGAATTTAATCCCAAAACCTGTTCTTATTTTGGTTACAATTTTTAAAATGTGTTGATACCAATTTACTCTGTTGATGTAAGAAAAATGAATCATTCACTATACCCAATTTTCTCTGTTGACAATGCACTTACAAATATTACTGTTAGGTTAGTAATGTTCACAAAATACCTGGCTTTAAAATGCAGAATTCTTAAGGAGGCACCTGTAGTCCCCGTAATTTCCATATTCTGCTTCTTGTTGACAGGCAGCTCTTGGTTCTGCTTTAAATCTCTTACTTTATAAAACTGCTTTTTCTGAATCAGTGCTTGTGAGTTGCATTATTACAGGAAAGATGATTTCTGCTTACCTTGCATCTGTGGGTTCCTTGTCCAGGATTCAGTCGTCAGCATAGCACAGCTTCCATCTCATTAAAATCCGGATTCTACTGGCATCACCTCAGGAGTATTGTCTTCACCAAACAACATTCAAAAATGAGCTTCTATAACAGATTGTTATGTGATCTAAGACCATATGAATCCCAAATGGAAGAAAAAAACATTTCCTCAGAAGGAAACGTTACCTGTCCTTTTTTAGTGATACAAAGCATTGTATCCACAATTGAAATTTAATATAGTGTGATATTTATGTGTACATAGATGTGTGTATACATACACACAGAAACATATGTATATATGCATTATATGTATATACAAATTTGTGCATACATACTCTGAAATAACTTTCAATAACTTTTATAATTACCTATTTTAAGTTGGTTGGGATTGAAGGCATACTTGCAGCATCAGGTAGAATTTCTATTACTGTCTAATTTTCTTTAACCTGAAAGTTTACTTCATCTAACTACCTCACCCTTGTACTTACCATTTCCTGGCCATTGTTTCCTTCTAAGTCACCACTTTAGTAGCTCTTTTCAGTTACATGAAACAGAAAGAAGCAAGCAGGCAGCAGTAAAATTTTGATCTGCTTTTGTAAGATCTCAGAATGTCAAGAATACTCACTGAAAAGAGTTCACATAAGGCCAATGTTTGTGGCTTCATTGAAATATGGTAAGGCCAGTGTTGTAAAAAGATGTAATTTTATGTGGATTTTTTCTACTAGAATCAAGGCAAATCTTCAATAAAAACTCTTCATAAATGTACTTCTTTTTAAAATTTATTTATTTAATTTAGAAACAATCTTATTTACATATTAATCTCAGTTCCCTCTCCCATCCTCCATGCCTCCTACCGACCATCCCCCATCTTACCCCCCCATCCACTCCCCAGGGAGGGTGAGGCCTTCCATGGAGGATCATCAAAAATCTGTCACATCATTTGGAGGAAGGGCCTCCTCTATGTATCTAGGCTGAGAGAGTTTCCCTCATAAATGTACTTCTTAATATATTTAAATGATGAGTTCTGCACAAGAGCAGAGATCAACTTCAAATAGTTCATCTTCGAACTCTGACAAAATGGTCTCCATTGGAAGTTGCACCATCTAGGAAATATGAGGTCACACACAGCAGTGAAGGATTATTCTGACCCTCTCACAGCAATAAGCAGTTCTTATTAAGGGCAATATGTTGCTGCTCTTTCTTTCTTAACAACGGTAACTGTCAGTGTGGCTTGTAACGCTATCAATAATGTTAACTGTATGAACTTTAGTCTTATGAAAACATACTGTATATTATTCTTTGTTTTCTTACTTTACAATATCAAGTTGGAGAAAAATGACTTCCACCTTCTTTTTTATATCAAGACAGTGTTTCTCTGTAGCTTTGGAGTCTCTCCTGGAACTAGCACTTAGACCAGGTTGGCCTTGAACTCACAGAAGTCCACCTATCTCTGCCTCTTGAGTGCTGGGGTTAAGGATGTGAGCCACCACTGCCTAGCTCCACAAAATTCTTTAAATATATAAGTACATCTTTAATAGTCATACAGAAATTGCTTAAGTATAATTTTTAAGCAGCATGTTGCCCAACACAACATATATGTTACCCTCCTGAGATAACTAATAAATCTATGTGTTTATGTAGACAAACAACCAATAAAAAATGAATTGTTGATTTCAATTTGTAGTTATTCTGGGATATCATAAAAGGACATGGTTTAGATTTTGTTCCAGGACCTAAGCAAAACTGTATGGGTGTAAAATGACATGATGGGAAATTTGTTTTTAAAATATCAATGATGGCAACTATAATGTTTGATGGGAAAGGTCCTTCTGTGTATATATTTGTCTTATTGGTTGATGAATTTAGTAATGTTGGCCAATAAGGAAGCAAGATAGGTGGGACTAGGAGTTGAGGAGGATTCTGGGAAATGTAGTAAAGGGAAGTCTTGTGATCCAGGCAGGAAGTGGCATAGCAGGCAGACTCAGAATATAAGCAGGGACAAGCAGGAAATTGCTCTCTTCTTCTTCCTCCTCCTCTCTTCTCTGTGGAGTTGCCATGTGAGCCCGGGAAGACAGGATGCTTGCCACCGGTGTCCTCAGTAAGATAAGTTTTATGAACTATTTAGATTAATAATTTAGGTTGATAATTAATACTGAGCTAGCAAGTAAGAAATCCTAGTCATTGGCCAGCAGTATTGTACCTAATATAAGTCTCTGTGTGTTATTTTCAACACCCACATGGTGGTGGGGCTTGGGGGGCTTGGTGGAAAGAGTTATCCTTACAAAATTGTGTCAGGATGTGGTTTTACAAACTTCCACATAAAAACTTCACAAAAGCTTAAAAATGGATTTTAGAATCAAAAGAACAGAAACAAGCACAACTTCTTGGTAGCAGGATTTTCTCGGGTGGTCTCTGTTTTGCTAGAGACAAGCAGAGACTTGAGCTGCTTCCTTAACAGAGGTTTTCTGACTCAGCATAAGTTGAAAAAACCACAGGGCTCTTGCTAACAATTCAATGGTGTGTACAAGCAGCTGGCTCTCCAAGCCAGCAGCCTGTTGCTTAATGGCAACATAGACCAAGGCAGTGAGCACAGCTCTTAGTGCTCATGATAAATGTACTCCCACAATCTTCGAAAGACAGTGGCTAAAACAGCCATGGCTTTAATTTTAGCAGTGTTGTTTAGCAGATAAAAGATTGCATGGCCATAAATAAGTAAAGATTTACAGTAAAGACAGATTCAGATGAAGAAAACATCTAAAGGTTTACAGTGTGTTTAAAGATATATGTAGGCTTGTGAGAGAAAAGAAGCAGGATAAAGTAATTAAGAGAAAGAAAGAAAGAGAAACCAGTGGTGGTGGTGCATGCCAGTAGGATTTGCTGAAGGAAGCAGGTAGATTTCCAGAGAAACCCTGTCTCAGGAAAAAAGAAAAAGGAGGAGGTAAAAGAAATAGAATAATAAAAAAGCCTTGTAAAAATGGAAAATACACAGAGAGTCTGGATACTATATACTATATTGTTGTCTTTAAATTGTTTGATTGCCGAGGAAAGAGCAACAAGTGCTAAAGACACTTGATTATCAATGCTGCTAAATTAATCCAACATATATATTTTAAAAATGTTTTGACTTCTACATTTAAATATAAGGAGCGGTTACTTGGGAAACAAGTTTTTTTCTTGTTTTTCCAAAGAAAATGGAAAGCTATGGATTCCTTCAGACTAATATAGTTTGATCAAGCAAGACCCCTGAAGCAGTGATCCAACTGATCCTACATTCAAAACAGCTGATATGATGCAGTTATAGATGACTACAGCCAGGATTTCTGTGTTTTATCATGATTCCCATGGTATGGCCATCACTACCAACCAGCAGGAAGGAGTTTGGAATCAACAATGCCCAAATTCCCAAATATTGTTTATAAATGTTTGTTTTCATTTAAATGGGGTTGGTTATAAATGGTAATGATCACAATCAATCTCTTTTTAAAGGAAGAAAGGGAAATAGGATATAGAAATGAATACTTTGCATTGGTATGGATTTTCATTTATTGATACAACTTTAAGATCAATTTTGTGATATGTATATTTCTCCTCTTGTTTAGGTATTGTGTTTAAACAGATCTTTTAAAATGTAATGCATAATTTAATACAGATTATATAGTCACCTATAATAGTCAGAACTTATAATTAGGTTAGTTAGGTTTTCTAGATATACAGAGAGGTATTTGAGATGGATTGATATTCTTCTAACCTTTCAAAGACCTACAGAATATATGGCATTTAAATGATTTGGGGTTTTTCATGACAGTGAGACACAACTGCTCCTGGCACACCAATTACATCAGAAAGGAGGATGGGCATCAAAGAAACTCAATATGGAGTTTGCCTTCAACATGGAAAGATTAGCCATTTGGGCAAGAAACTGCTCTTGCCTGGAGTGTTTGATAAACTGGACATGCAGGACCCACACGAAAGTGGCTGCTGAACTTGGAAAACAAGACAGTCCTGAAGGGGTCCTGCTTCATGCATAGAATCCCACAAATAATCTTGCCACCATCACCAAATGAAAAACAAACAAGAATGAACAATCAATGGTCTTTAATATCCATCAACACTAATGGTCTTAACTCCCCTATAAAAAGACACAGATTAGCAGAATGGATAAGAAGACAGAATCCTTCCTTCTGTTGCATATAAGAAACACACCTCAACTTGAAAGGCAGACGGTACCTAAGAATTAAAGGTTGGGAAAAGATTTTCCAGTCAAATGGACCCAAGAAACAAGCAGGTGTAGCAATCCTAATGTCCAACAAATTGGACTTTAAACTAAAATCACTCAAAAGAGATGAAGAAGGTCACTTCCTTCTCATCACAGGAGAACCATCAGGATGAATTCTCAATTCTGAACATTTATGCCCCAAATACAAAGGCATCCACATTTGTAAAAGAAACATTACTAAAACTCAAATCATACATAAAACCACACACACTTATAGTGGAAGACTTCAACACCCCACTCTCACTAATGGACATGAACACAAGACAGAAACTTAACAAAGAAACAAACAAACTAATAGAAGTTATGGTGCAATTGGACTTAACAGATATCTATAGAACATTCCATCCAAATAAAAAAACAATTTACCTTCTTCTCAGTGCCACATGGAACCTTCTCTAAAACTGACCACATACTTGGCAACATAGCAAACCTCAACAGGTACAAAAAAATTGAAATAACCCCCTGTGTGTTATCAGACAACCATGCTTTAAAATTAGAATTCAACAACAACATGAACTACAGAAAACCTACAAACACATAGAAATTAAATAACACCCTATTGGACAATTCATGGGTCCAGGAAGAAATAAAAAAGAAATTAAAGATTTCCTAGAATTCAATGAGAATGCGGACACACATATTCAAATCTAGGGGATACGTTGAAAGCAGTGCTAAGAGGAAAGTTCATAGCGCTGCCCACATGAAGAAACAGGAGAATAATCACACTAGAGAATTAACAGCACAACTGAAAGCTTTAGAAAAAAAGAAGCCAATACACCCCAGAGGAGCAGACACCAGGAAATAATCAAATTGAGGGCTGAAATCAATGAAATGGAAACTAGGAGAACAATGCAAAGAATCAATATAACAAAGAGTTGAATCATTGAGAAAATTAACAAGATAGACAAACATTTATCTAAACTTACCAAACAACAAAGAGTGAACATGCAAATTAATAAAATCAGGAATGAAAAGGGTGACATAACAACAGACACAGAGGAAATCCAGAGAATCAATAGGTCATACTTTGAAAACCTATATTCCTTAAAATTTGAAAATCTAAAGGAAAAGGACAATTTTCTGGAGAGATTTCACTTACTAAAATTAAATCAAGAACAGTTAAGCAACTTAAATAGATCTATAACCCCTAATGAAATAGAAGCAGTTATCAGAAGTCTCCCAACCAAAAAAGCCCAGGTCCAGATGGCTTCAGTGCAGAATTCTACCAGAAATTAAAAGTACAGCTAACACCACTTCTCCTCAAAGTATTTCACACAATAGAAGCAGAAGGATCATTACCAAACTCTTTTTATGAGGCTTCAATAACCTTGCTCCCTAAGCCACAGAAAGATACAACTAAGAAAGAGAACTACAGACCAATGTCCCTCGTGAACATTGATGCAAAAATTCTCACTAAAATACTGGCAAATTGAATCCAAGAACATATCAGAGAAAACATCCCGATCAAGTAGGCTTCATCCCAGGGATGCAAGGATGGTTCAACATATGATAATCCATCAATGTAATCCAACATATAAACAGACTAAGGAAAATAAAAAAAACACATGATCATCTCACTAGATGCCAAAAATGCCTTTGACAAAATCCAACACCCCTTTATGATAAAGGTCTTGGAGAAATCAGGGGTATCAAGAACATACCTCACCATAATAAAAGCAATATACAGCAAGCCGACACCCAACATCAAATTAAATGGAGAGAGTCTCAATGCAATTCCTATAAAATCAGAAACAAGACAAGGCTGTCCATTCTCTGCATGTCTCTTCAACTTTGTCCTTGAAGTTCTAGCTAGAGCAATAAGACCACAAAGGAGATCAAGGGAATACAAATCGGAAAGGAAGAAGTTAAACTCTCACTATTTGCAGATGGTATGATAGTTTACATTAGTGACACGAAAAACTCTATCAGGGAACTGCTACAGCTGATAAACACCTTCCACAAAGTGGCAGGGACCAGATTAACTCAAAAAACTCTGTAGCCCTAATATATAAAATGACACATTGGTGGAGAAAGAAATCAAAGAAACATCACCCTGTACAATTGCCACAAACAACATAAAATACCTTGGGGCAACACTAACCAAAAAAGTGAAAGACCTGTACCATAAGAATTTTAAGTCTCTAAAGAAAGAAATAAAAGAAGATACCAGAAAATGGAAAGATCTCCCATGCTCTTGGATAGGCAGGATCAGAATAGTAAAAATGGCAATCTTGCCTAAAGCAATCTACAGATTCACTGCAATCCCCATCAAAATCCCAACACAATTCTTCACTGAATTTGAAAGAACAATCCTCAACTTTGTATCGAGAAACAGAAGACCCAGGATAGCCAAAACAACCCTTTTCAATAAAGGAACTTCTGGAGGCATCAGCATCCCTGACTTCAAACTCTATTAAAGAGCTATAGTTCTGAAAACAGCTTGGTATTGGCACAAAAATAGACAGGTAGACCAATGGAATAGAGTTGAAAACCCTGATATTAACCCACACACCTATGAACACCTGATTTTTGACAAACAATCCAAATATATACACTGGAACAAAGAGAACATTTTTAACAAATGGTGCTGCCATAACTGGATGCAAACATGTAGAAGACTACAGATATACCCAAGCCTTTCGCCCTGCACAAAACTTAAGTCAAAATGGATCAAAGACCTCAGCATAAACCCAGCCACACTGAACCTATTAGAAGAATAAGTGGGAAATACCCTTGAAATAATCAGTACAGGAGACTGCTTCCTGAACATAACACCAGTAGCACAGACACCGAGATCAACAATTAATAAATGGGACCTCCTGAAACTAAGAAGCTTCTGTAAGGCAAAGGACACAGTCAGTAAGACAAAACAGCAGCCCACAGACTAGGAAAAGATATTCACCAACCCCACATCTGACAGAGGGCTGTTCACCAAAACTTGCAAAGAAATCAAGAAGCTAGTCTCCAAAACACCAAACAATACAATTAAAAAGTGGGGTACAGAACAAAATAGACAATTCTCAATAGAGGAATCTAAAATGGCTGAAAGACACATAAGAAAGTGTTAAATGTCCTTAGCCATCAGGGAAATGCAAATCAAAACAACTCTGAGATACCATCTTACTACTGTTAGAATGGCTAAAATCAAAAACACCAATGACAGTTTATGCATGAGAGGATGTCAAGAAAGGGGAACACTTTTCCACTGCTGGTGGGAGTGCCAACTTGTACAACCACTTTGGAAATCAGTATGGCGACTCCTCAAGAAAATGGGAATGAGTCTACCACAAGATCCAGCAATTCTACTCTTAGGCATATACCCAAAAGTAGCACATTCATACAACAAAGACATCTGTTCAACGATGTTCATAGCAGCACTATTTGTAACTGGAAGCAGCCTAGATGCCCCTCAACCAAAGAATGGACAGAGAAAATGTGGTACATTTACACAATGGAGTACTTACTAAACAGCAGAAAAAAACAAAAAAAACAATTGAATCTTGAAAGTTGCAGGAATATGGATGGAACTCGAAGAACCATTTTGAGCGAGGTAACCCAATCACAAAAAGACAAACATGATATGTATTCACTCAAATGTGGATTTTAAACATAGAGTAAGGGATTACCAGCGTGCAATCCACACTGCCAGAGAAACTAGTAAACAAGGAGGACCCTAAAAGAGACTAATTTTGTCCCCTGGAGAATCAGAGAGGGACACGATCCCCTGAGCAAAGGAGAGCATGAGAAGAGGGCGAATGGAGCTCTGAGAATGAGAAGGGAAGAAAAGGAAGGATGCAGAGCTCATGAGGGAGCAGAAAGGTTGAGTCAGGTATAGATTAGAAGAAAGGATATTGGATAGGTAGGGTTTTAGTTGGGGGGGCGGGTGGTAGGGTGGCGGGGAAGGAAAAGGGAACTGGGATTGTTATGTAATTCAATCGTGTTTGTAACTCAAAAAAAAAAAAAAAAGAATATACGAGTGTGCACAGACATACATTCAGGCACACACCCAAACAAACAAAGAAACAAAACCAAAACAAAACAAAACAAAAAAACAAAGTGGGTTGGTCAACCAAAGAATTCTCTGAACACTGATTCAACTTGGTGAGTCACCCAATGTTTTGAAAGCTATTTTTCTAGAGTTGAGATAGTTGTTGCAAGCAGGGCAGAGGGTGGTAAGAGAAGAGCCATTTGCTTACTTTTCTATTATGATCTTGATATTAGTAAAAAGAAATCTTAATGGTAGTGGTTTCTGGTAGGGAAAGGACATAATTTCACCTTCCTTAAGAGTATACTAGATGGAGGAGGAGGTATATACTAAGAAGAAAATGTCTTCCTGCCTGTAGCATGCCTTATACTGTTTCATTAGGAATACCACCTCAGTGTCATTCAAAGTTACACAACTGCTATGTAAAAAGAGCAGGGAAGTAAATAAGATCTCATCTGCATGTTCATATCATGTGCTGTTATGCTGAATGCTAAAACTGAGAGAAAATAAATGGAAAATAAGTGATAACTTGAAATGGATGGAAAAATTAAGTAAAATAGAAAGGTATTAGCTCTGACAATAGGTGGTCTAAAAGTTATAGTGGTCAGATGATAGTTGATTGTGGAAGGATTATTTATTTACATTTCTGAAGAATTGATGTTTGGCGGGAGCTCATGGTCCTCAGACAGACATCTGGGAAACCAACATAGGACTGAACCAAGCCCCCTGAACATGATGTCAGTTAGGAGGCCTGGACAGTCTATGAGCTCTCTGGTAGTGGAACAGTATTTATCCCTAGTGTGTGATTAGAGTTTGGGACCCCATTCTCCGTAGAGGGATAGTCTCTCAGCCTAGACACTTGGGGCAGGGGGGAGGGGCAAGTGCTGCCCCAAATGATGTGACAGATGTTGATGATTCCCCTATGGAAGGCCTTGCCCTCCCTGGGACCAGAAGTGGGATGGGATGGGAGGTTGGAAGGGGGCATGGGCAGATGGGAGAGAGAGGGAACTGGGATTGATATGTAAAATAAGATTGTTCCTAATTTAAATAAAAAAATCTAGAAGGAGAAAAAAAGAATTGATGTTTGGATACTTCATTGAAGTAGTGTGACTTCCCTCATGAGTGACTGCAAAAATAATTTGATATTTCTGTTAATCCTGAAAAAGATGTTTTTATATTGGTTTTGTGCACCAAACATTGCATTGTTTTGATCTTCTCAGCTTTCATTTTTATTTAGCTTCTTCAATAACCAAAACATGAGACTATTTCCCTTTTTGTCTTAGAAACCTGCAGGTCTCTTTGACTGCAACTCAGTAGTTTCATGTTCTTACTTTGCAATGAGATGTTAATATGGAGATATTGCAGAACTGCCCTAGGGACAAGCTTGTAAGACGAAGATCTCCTGAACTCATTAGGATTTACTCAGTGGGATGAAATTGAATCATTGTGAAATATGAGACAATTGACAGAATCATTTCATCTTACCGTAAGTTTTCTCACCAGAACATAAGCTGAAAGATATCTAAGAAGGCAAATGGAACAAATTATCTTTTATATGGTTATGGAGCATAAAATACAATTATCCAGGGAAAACAGTATCTTGAAGATGATAGTTTTACATATAGAAAATGTCAGCATCTTAGAGAATGTTTTTAATGTCTTAATAATTTGAGCCCCTTATAGTCCTGGTAAGTGATCTTTAGTGAGGACACAGCAACCTTCCAAACTTTGGGGTCTTTGCTTTCTCATCCTTCTATTCAAAGAACACACTGCTAAGCAGAATTTACAGATGGTTATAGCATAATGTTTAGCAGTGTTTACATGAACCTCAGAGATACAAGAAGAATTAAAAGGTTCTTCCATGTTGCTAAAGAAGTTCAAAACTCTACCTGTAGTTGGCCATATAAACAATATACTTACACGCTAGGCCTATTTTTATAATTCTGTAAATCACTTAGGTCTTATGTTTTTTATTTCTTTAACACGGGGCTTATTTAATAAAGCAAATTTAAATGTTAAAAAAAGAAGTTCAAAACTGTATTCAAAGTCACTATGTAAAGTATACTTTATTGTGTTGATGTTTTATTTTGAGAATTATTATTATAAAACAGTGCTATACATTTTCCAACTATGTTGTGTAGAGCAATTTCTATGCCAAATTGTTACATTTAATATATGTTACTGCAAATCCTTCCATTAAATAATTTTAGTTGTGGTTAGTACAAAGAAAAAATGTAAGGAATTTGTCTTTAGGGTAAGAGACTGGTGCCTTTTAAGGTCAGGATTAACTTTGAAAATGTTGATAAAGCTCTACAAAAGTATTTTTTCGTAACTATAGAAGTATTCTTGGGATCTGAACCCAGGGTTTAATGCATGCCAGGCATGTGATTCTGCCATTAAGCCCTGTCCACAGGTTTTTCATTTTCTTTTTTTTATTCTGTGACAGACTCTTCTAATATGCCTAGTGTAGGTGAACTCACCTTCTACTCTAGATTAAGTCATAACCTGTCAGTTCTCTTGTCTCAGGCTCCTGAGTACCCAGGATTGTAAGCCTGTGCCACCAGCTCCAGCTAAAGTAACAGAGTAACTAGAAAGAATTGGAACATTGATTAGTAACAAGTCCTTTAAAAAATCTTAAAAATTCTAGGCTGGGATGTTGCTAATATGCTCCCTACTGACTCATCCTTAAATCTGGTTAGTACTGATTGCATTTAGTTTTTGGTAACATCTGGAGGATTCTTTTAAAAATGTCTTACAAAATATATGAAGAACTAGCATAGATGTGCAAATTGAGAAATCAAAATGAAAAGCATAGGAATTTTGATGTAAAATTAAGTATTTGTGTATAAGCCTACCCAGATCAAATTTAGAGAAGCCTTCCCACTCCCCAGGTTGTTTTCAGATTATATATCTTGGTGACAGACAGCTAGGGAACCTCAATTCCTTTCCCCAAATCAGTTTCTGTACTGCCTGGAGTGAGCTGGATTTTCCCTTGTTCCATTTTGTTTTCATATCAACACCCAGAGTGACTGAAGAATTCTATTAGGACATGCAAGGAAATGTCAAAGCACGAGCATTAACACTTGAAGGTCAGTTCTAAAGAAACACACATCTCTTTTCTATGTATGTTCTGTTCTATGTGTGAGCAAATGATCAAATAGTTCTTCCACAGTGAAAAATTTACTAATGGGAATCAATACACTAGACAGAGGCATAAAAGATTTTGAGTAATAGCACAATCCAATATAGATTTGCTTCTAATTATTTCTTATTAGAGAACAGATAAAAATTCTAGGTCCAAGTATGGCTAAATATGATGCAGTTGAGATTAACATGTAGTTTTACTCCACAAATTCCATGCTTTTACTGCCCAACAAGCACTTAATGGATTTTTAATTGTTTTTATTTATTATTTCTAGCAATGTTGGTAGCTACTTCAAGTTTATTCTCAAGTTTTTAGTAATTACTTATATGTACTCATGAATATGATGACATTGTCCACCAGAGGTCAAGTCTAGTTGCTAGTTATTAATAATTATGCTGGATATAATGTTGCTGAAATTGGGTACATGTATGTTAATCTGGGACACTATTTTTTAAATTGTCAAATGTGATCAATGTAGACTTTATTTTTAAGTAAACTAGCACTATCAGGCATATGCCACTATTCCTGTTGACACTGACAAATGAAGAGAGAGGGTTAAGGACAAGGTAGTGTGTTCAGGGTCAAATGCTCTTCTCAAATAGCATCATATATTCTGTAGTCTAAATTTTATATCTTACAGCCTATATTGCCAACTTATATATTTTTTCTCTAAAAATTTATTTTGTCGTTGTTACTAAAGTTACTGTCTCCTCCATGCTTGGCATCTGGGTTTGTAACAATAATGAGAACTAATTATATCATTTAATGTCAAAGCTGACATCTCATTGGACAAAACATCTCCATGTTTATTGTTGTTGCTATTATTTTGAGATGGTGCCTCTCGGTGTAGTAAAGTATGACTCTGAGCTAAGTATGAAGCTCAAGTTGGCCTCAAACTTCCCAACATCTTGCTTGTCATAGTTGGCATGGGATTACAGGTGTGTGCTATCACTACTCCACAGTCCAGAGTTTCTTTTTCCCCCAGATTCTCTAGGATTTGTTATGAACAAGATGCCAAGCTTGTATACAATTTGAGATTACACAGACTCATTCATTCTGTGTGCTCAAATAGCCTTTAGATTCCAGGGAACTCTGTAAACCAAGAAATAGAACTAACTATAGGAATGTCCCAGGACTTTGAGAGATATGCCTTTCTTTTCCTTTCAGATCATCAAACACCTTTTTTGTTCTTTCTTTTCTTTTTTGTCATTTCCTTTTTCTTCAGGTTTTCATTCTTGAAGTGGGACTAGCCCATGTCTTTTCCTTTTTGGTACAGAATTATATACTTCATATTGTTACTAGAGATTGTACTGAAGACTTCTTTGGATGACAGAAGAGGAAATGCTTGTCTCCTGCCAATACAGGTAGGGACTCTGAAGTCTTCAATGGATAATTTGTCTTTCTAAAAAAACACACCCCACTTTCATCTGCTAGGGTATCTCCTTTTCTCTCAGCCTCCCATCCTGTCCCATGTGACTCAACATTTTCTGAATATTTTCAACCAACTCTCAACTTATTTTCAGGCTATGTACTTCTGTATAGCACCCTTGAATTTGGAGCAATTTAGCTGTCTTACATCTCTGGTCATATTTCACTAACCTTTTCTCCTGCTGTTCTAACAAAGCACCCTCTGGCTGCTGACATTCATTATTTCTTGGGCACACTGGGATTAACAGTAATAGAAACAATTTACTCACAAAATACATACATACATATATGCATACTTACATAACTTGAGATCAGAGAATTCACATATTTTGAATGTGTCTTTCGGATTTTAAAATTATAGTTTATATTGTCAGTAAAGTTAAATTTTGCCTTTATGTATTATTTTGGGTATTTGAAATCAGTAATGAATATATAGAAGGAATTAAGAAAATTTGATACCAGAATTGTGTTCTCAGGTTCCTATAATATACATAATACATGTTTAAAAAAGATAATTATCTAAGACATACATTTTTTTAGGTTCAATATATTTCACATTCTGGCAAGTCACAAATAGGAATATATTTAGGGAAAATTAGATTCCTTCTCTTCTTGTCTCTGGCATAGGTCAAGAAGTCTTGTCTTTATGAAAACATGTTTTCGTCAGTTTGGTCGCTATTAAGATCTGCCCTTCTTTCCTCACCTTCCTCCTCTCCTTTTTTAGGGATACTGGTTTTAGGACAATTGAAAGGCCACAGATGGACACTTTCCATATTTACCTAATATATCTAGAATTCTAAGCTGCAGATATGATAGACAAACTCAGGAAAGAAAATAAAACTTTTAGACAAAAGAATGTGAGATACTTAGAAAAAGCTATAGGATTGGGCTTTGAGCATAAAAATGGAAACTGAAGCCTCTGTGACCAAATTGTCCTGTCAGGCATGTGAAGATAGTTCCTAGTATCCATTATGATACAGTGTTTGATTTAAGCCAGAATTGGTTTACTTACTTTTACTAAAACTTATGACATTTAATTTGTTCTCTAGGTATCCACCAACCACTGTGGCTTCTTTTTCTCTTTCTGTCTCCTCTTCTGTGAGGTTCCCTAAGCTCTGAGGGAAGATATTTGATGGAGTCATCCCATTTAGAGTTGAGTGTGCAAAGGTCTCTCTCTCGCCTTCTTCATCTTCTCCCCCTGTCTTTCTGTCTCTCTGTCTCTGTCTCTGTCTCTGTCTCTGTCTCTCTCTCTCTCTCTCTCTCTCTCTCTCTCTCTCTTTCTCTCTCTCTGTGTGTGTGTGTGTGTGTAATGTCTGTCTCTGTATGTTTTCCCATCTGCTGCAGGGGGAAGATTCTCTGATGATGGCTGAAGGAAGCACTTATTATGAGTATAGCAGAACATCATTAGGAGTCATGTTATCACTGCCTTTTTTAAAAAGAACTGTAGTATTTGGTTTTTACCTTATATCTCTGGGCTATCTAGTCTCTGGGTCTTGGTCATCTAAGCAGTGCTGTGTGTTGTGTTCCATCTCATGAATCATGCCTTAAATCATTTCAGATGTTGGTTGGTTACTTCCACAAGCTTTGTGCCACCAAACAAGAGAATCAGGTGTGGTTGAGGGAGAGAATGCTAGGAGAGAAACCTAGAATTGAGGGGCATTTAAGGCATGGTATGGAAAGATAGTACAGTGGAAACTTCCTAACATACATGAGGTAATCCTAATGCGGTCTCCAAATAATTAGGGAGCCCAAACCCTGCCTGACAATCTCTTGTTACCAAAGGAAGTTGCATCACCATGACTGAGTTACATCTAATTGAATTGTTGGCCAAACCACAGCTAAAACCACAGACTAACTCCCAAACTACCAAGCTGTTCCCAAGACAATAGGTTGTTCTCCACAAATTGACAGCAAGGCTCCATTGCTGAAGACAATACCCAATTGACTAATTTAAGATGGAGAGGTCGAGTTGGTGCCTACATAGGACCTTTACCCCTGTGTTCTAAGGTCTTTGTTTTCTTAAAGCCATTAACATTCTATTGGGCTAATATACCTTTATGAATGTTAGGCATTTTGAACTTTTTTATCTTCAGAATGGATTTTTCTAAACTCTGTTTAATGTCATTATAGCTATAGCATTCAATATTCTTAATATTTAATAGATTTTTTAAAAAATAAAATGGAGTTCATTTGGTGTTTTGTTTTCATGTATGAATTCAATACCAGCCAGCTCCCCATTGTGCCTATACACACTTTTTTTTTTTTTTACTTATTTGTTTAGAATTAAGCTGTTTCTATGTCTTAGCTGGTTGAAAGTTGTGACAGTGAACTTCTTGCTATGTGGCTATCCCTTTGAATATTGACTTCATTTTATTTGGCTATGTAACCAGAAATTGGATCAGTGGATCATGTGCTAGATCTAATTTTAAGTTTTTGAAGAACTGTCAAACTGTTTCCCATAGTGATTATTTGGTTTATAATTTGTTTATAATTCCCATCACCTGTATACAGACCTCCTTTACAACTTTGATGGTATTTTCTCTCTCTCTCTCTCCATATATATATTAATATATAATTATAGAATATATATTCATAATATAGAACTTTTGATAATAACCATTCTAACTAGAGTGAGATGATGGTACCTCATTTTAGTTTTGATTTGTATTCCCTTAACATCTAATGATTCTGAACATTTTTGTACATATTTATTAGTCATTTATATTTCTTCTTTTAAAACATGTTCATTTATGTCATTGCCTATTTGCAAATTGCATTGCCTTTCTTACTGTGTGTTGAGTTCCATGTGTATTCTTGACATTAAATTTCTATCAGGTTAGTATTTGAAGTATGTAGCTAGTGTCTTTTATCCCTAAGTTCTTCTAAATTTTTTTTTGTGTGTAAAATCTTAGTAACTTGGGCTAGCCCAGGGCTTGCATGATCCTTTTTCCTTTGCCCAGTGTGTTAAGTGTACAGCACCACATTTCAGTTGTTGACAATTTCCTTTGTTGCATTTTGTTTGTATTTTGATTTAGTACTGTCTCTTAAATTCTGATTTGATTTCCTGTGCTATGAATGTTCTATCTAGAGAACTGTTTGTCAAACATGGAAAAGGAAGTAGGAAGTGGAAATGATAACGACTTCCTCATTTCAGGTACCTAGCACAAGGGCTGGGTTTCAGGCCATAAGTGGTCACCGAAATCTCCAATGAATCAATGGCTCAGGTTCCTTTGTCTCATGAACATGAATAATTAATTTAATTGAACAAGGAGAGATAATTTTTAAAGGAATTTCATTAAAGAAAAAATGAATGAAGGAGGATTTGTTGCAGAGAAAGTAGGCAGCTCCCATATAGATTGCAAAAAAAATTAAGATTTCCTACTATATTGTGAGGGTAGTTCAAAGGGGAGTTACCACTGGGCTGTTTATTCAGAGGGGTTTTACAGGACTGTGTGAAAGAAAGTGGATAATACTGAGGTAATTTCTTTTGAGATTGGTTAAGTCTCTGGCATATCATGGGCTGAGCCATTTAGGGTCTGCATGATCTTCGAATGTCTCTTAGGCCCAACCATGGGGATGATCACATTTCACTTTTATTGTTTATTCTGTAGAAAAGTGGCCCTTTGTTGAAGCCCCCCTTCATCTATCCTTGGCTTATTGAATTCGCTGCTGACCTTGCCTTAATTTTTACCTACTTCCAGCCTTGGCAGTGTTGCCAGTCACTGAACTTCAAAGTTTTCTTTGTCTCCATGTTTGGCTACCAACCAGTAGCTAACCCAATTCAGCTGCTAAGATGTAGCTGCAGTTTTTCTTGGTTATCCAATAGTTTCTTGTCTTGTTTGTGGTGGGATCAGGGCTTGATCATTCTCAAAAAGGTTTCTATTTAAAGAGCTCTTCTTACCTACAACATTCCTAGGGGACATGTTCATGGAAGCCAGTTGGAGGCTGCTAAAATGGTTTTGTTTTCCTAAAGTCTGGTCTTCTTTGATTGTATGGCTTGCAGTCATATACCTGGCTGTAAGCCTCTTCTTTGCCTTCCTTAGAGTTCAATTCCTCACTGTTTAAACCTAGCATCTGTTTGTATCATCTGTGCCAATGTCTTAAGGTGTTTGCCATTTGTTTACTTCTATGAGCCAATGTGATAATTAGGCCATTGATCCATTTTGATTTTTATTCAAAATCAGGTTTATCAGTGTATTTTAATCTGTATGAAGAAATCTAGTTTTCCCACTGCCATTTACATTAAAAGCCTATACTTTGTAAGATATGTTGACACTTTAACTGAGATGTCTATTCTTCTCATTAGATTATTTGTCTTCTTTGAGGTCCATATCATGCTGCTTTGTTTCCTATGGCTCTACCTTGATATGAGGCACCATGACATCTGATATTTTGCTGTTTTCATGTAAGGTTTCTTTGGTGGTCCAGGGTCACTTGTGTTTCCACAGGAATTATAGGACTTTCATTCTAGTTTTGTGAAGAGGGAGTTGCTTTGGATAGAATGGGTATTTTAACAGTGCTTCTTTAGTTAGCACATGAAGACGGGAGTTCCGTCTACCTTCCAACCTCTTTTTCAGTATCATTCATCAGTGATCTAGAGTATTTTTTGTAGAGAACAACTTTTATATTTCTTAGTTAAATTTATTTCCAACCACCTAATAATATTACTGTCACTAGAATGAATGGGTTTGCACTTTTTATTAATTTATTTTATTATTTTTTTTATTTATTAGTTCTAGTTAGGGAACAAGCTTGTTTCACATGTAAGTCCCTCCTCCCTCTCCCTCCCCTCACCCCATCCCTTCTCCCCCACCCCCAGCCTACTCCCCACCCCATCCACCCACCACTCCCCAGGCAGGGTAGGGCCCTCAATGGGGGCTCTGCAAAGTCCACCAAATCTTCCTGTGCTGGTCCTGGGCCCTTCCCCATGTGTCCAGGGCCAGAGTGTAACCCTTCACGTGGGATGGGCTCTCAAAGTCCCTTCTTGCACCAGGGAAAAATACTAATCCACCACCAGAGTTTCCCTGGAGTGCAGAGGCCTCCTTATTGACATCCATGTTCAGGGGTCTGGATCAGTCTTGTACTGGCCTCCCCAACAGCATCTGGGGTCGATGTGCTCTCCCTTGTTCAGGCCAACTGTTCCTGTGAGTTTCTCCAACCTGGTACAGACCCCTTCGCTCTTCATTCCTCCCTCTCTTCAACTAAATTCCCAATTTCAGCTCAGCATATATCTGTGGATATCTGTCTCTGCTTCCATCAGCCACTGGATGAGGGCTCTAGGATGGCATAAATAAATAGGAATGCCATCCTATTTATTTATTTTTTATTGTGTGTGTATTGTTGGTGCTGGGATGGAACCCAGCGTCATGCACATATTACACAAATGATCATCCTTTGAGCATTATCAACAGTCCAAGATGCACTCCTAAGAAATGAGAGAAGGGGATAGCTCTATCATGCTCACAACGTCAGGGATGGCTCTCCCACACTACTGGCAATAGGGTCAACTGTACTGTAGGCCCAGGTATGGTGCAACACTCTCCTGAGTGTTGCAGCTATGGTGACAGGGGCAGCTCTCCTAGTCTTAGGACCTTAAGGTCAGCTCTCCCACATGCCTCAGGCTTTGATGGGTAAGATTATATAATTAGTTGAATTGTTACAGTGAGAGAAAATACCAACTTGACAATGTAGTAGTATATCAAATATGAAAATTGCTAAGTATCATAGCTACATACAAGTAATATTACTAGGAGTCTGAGGCAGGAGGATAGCAGATTTGACAGTTAGGCTTCAAAGAAAACTCTGTCCCAAACAATATGAAGTTTTTTTAGCTTGACTGCTTTTTAAAATATAGATATTAAAAATATAGGCCTTATCTCTACCCATACCTGTATATTCAAATATATTATTAAAATCCATAATTAAAGATAATTTACTGTCAATTATACATTAGCAATCTTCATTGTTGATAGAGCTTTTAACTTCTGATATTGATTTTTGAAGAAGCACAGTTTTATTTTATCAGTTGTGCATTTTCTTTTTCATTGGTACCTTTTTCTTGTCAAACTAAACAAGCTGGCACTTTTGACAAGTGGATAAATAATGATAATGGGCATCAATTTGTTCATGATTTCTACAGAGATGCCTCTGAATCCTCACTAAGCAAATGCCTTCCTCTTAGGCTGAGTACCATTGTTTTCTAATGTTAATTTTCCTCTTCTCATTTTAGCATTTAGTATCTACACCAGATAATGTCTTCAGTAGGAAGCTATACATCCATTTCCTCTGCTCAAAGTCCCTTTCAGCATTGCTGGATTACTCATGGTACTGCTCCTGAATTGCAGATGATAATTTTCCTTCATTCTGTACTTTTGGCTTTTTTTTAATAGTATGCATGTTAAATTTGTCTTCCATCTTTTATTTTAATGATTTCCTTTTCTTTTCATTTTTTTCCTAATTATAGGCACTGTGTGGTCTCTGAAGTATTTATCTCTATAAAAACTAACCATTACATTCATTGTTAAGCATTTCTATATAATTTGTTAAATTCCTTTTCTGAATTATCTGTATATATTTCTTCTTTTGTCTTATTTATTATCCCTATGCCATTCCTCTGTGCAAACATGGTCTTATTTATTGCCAATTGCTTAGTTATTTTTAATAATCAAATATATAGTAAAATTTTCATCTCTTTTTCATGTTTTTCTGCTAAAATGATTTTCTAATTTCCTGCAATTTTCATATGGTATATTTGGAATGAGTTTGTAACCTGCTAAAGTTGTCACAAATATCTCTTTCACAGAAGCTTTGGAAATAAGTTTCAATGTTTTGTTTGGCGATGAAGTCTGATGGTCTTTACTACCATAGCTACCCACTTTCTCAAGCCAGGTGACATAGAAACAGTCTGAGTTCCAACTGGAAGATCAGTCTCTCAATTGATCTCTTTCTGTCTGTCTTTCCTCCCCCCTCTCTCTTCACCACCCTCTCTTCCTTTTCACCCTCTCCCTTTGCCCTCCTCTTTCTTCCTTCCCCCTTCCTCCCTTCCCTTTACCTTCTCCTCTCTCCCTCCTACCCTTTCTCCTTATTCCCCATCTCTAGGTAGATAGATCCTCATAAAGCCTATTGCTGTCAACACCTGTTCAGATGTATCAGCTGTGTTCCCTTCACTCTCAGTACCTCTTTTTTTCACTGGATTTTGTACAGTCTTTAATATATGATGCAACCACTTTCTATATTTTGAAATTCAGAGTTCAGATGTATCTTAAATTGGTATGGATGCTTTGAAAGTACCATTTGTGATTTCATAGGAGAATGAAAAATGTATTATGATGGTATCTCATTTAGCTCAAAAGCTTTAGTGTAATTCTGGGAGAAAGAGCCCGAGACAGTTTTTACTGTTAAAAGATATGATGAATGTGGGATGTGTAGAGACAATACTCATAATGAAATTAAATGTTACATTTTACATTTTGGTCTGTTGCATGAATTTAAATATAAGCAGATTACAAAAGAATGAACACTAATCCTTCTCACCTTTTGATTCACATTGTAAGCTGAGTATTTTGTGTCTCCTTCCATGAAATAGTGGAGTCTATTCTTCCAACCAAATAATTCTGGATGGCCTTCCAAGTCCATGGCCAAGGCATCAGAACAGAAATGAAACCATGGACCATCTAAGCCAGCCTCAAAAGATTGTGGTTGCAGCTTCCCCATCATTGTTGTGTCACTCTGCCTACTGAAGATGCCAGGCTAGCATCTTTGCACACTAGAGACCAGAAATACAGCGGCCCATGCGAATATCAATTCTCATTGTCAGATGAGATTTTAAACTATGTTAGATGAGGCAGCTGCAATAGACCTGCCTAGTGATTTTGGTTGTGTTAACGACCTCAGGTGAGACCAGTGAAATATCTGTCCATTTGAAATCCTGCCCTAGTTGTGAGCTGCAGAGTTGAGTGAACAGTTAGAAAGATGCTCTTTATAGCCCATGTATTTTAGAGTTAGTGTTACCTGGCAGTAGAAAACTGATGCAGTGCTGCTATGTTGTGGATCATCAAATATGGCATGAGAGTAGCTCATGCATTATTACAAGTTTTAAATAATAGAGTATACTACATTATAGAATAAAGTGTTAGTGATACGGTGAGAATAAACCATTTGATAGCAAGGCTTGTAAATGTATTCAGAATTGCTCTATATTAAATCAAAGATTCAGCCTTATAAATTACAGCTCTCACTTGAATTATTTGGTTGCAGCTGTGTGCAAGTTCACATAAATGTTTCAAAAATTAAACAATTGGTCTAATAATGCCATATTTAAACATTTAACATTTAAGATTGCTGAACAGTTTCATATTTGCTACTGGGTACTGACATGTCACATTAAAATTATCTCTGAAGGGGTTTCAATCATTCTACACAGCAAGATTTTATATTGATTTCCAAACAGTTCCTTTGAAGAGATAGAGGATCTTAAGATCAGTATGTTCTCTAAAAGAAAGCTGTTCTAGTTTGTAACACTCCCCACAACTCATTTGCACAACACAAAAGAGAAGTCATTTATTTTAGTGTAATTGTAAAGTGTGACAAATATATATACTGTGTAATTATGATGGCATTCAAGGTACAAAATATTTCACTTAAGGGGTCTTTGTGCCTCTGAAGTTATTTTCCAGCCTCTTCCTTGTACTTAGGAAATCAGTGACCTAAGCCGTATTACATTTACTATACTATTTTTCTTAGGCTCCACATAAATCGAATCACATAGCTTTTATATTTGGGGCCTAGCTTCTTTCACTTAGCACATTATTTTAGAGTAGCATTTCTCAACCTGCAGCCGCTTTGGCAAACCTCTATCTCAAAAATGTTTACATCATCATTTATCCTGTAGCAGAATTATAGTTTTGAAGTAGCAACAAAAATAATTTTATGGTTAGGGATCATCACAGCGTGAGGAACTATATACGAAAAAGGTCAAAGCATTAGGGAGGTTAAGAACCACTGCATTAGAGAGTAATTCATCTTAAGGGTATACTGTTAGGTTTTACTGTTAAGTAGATTCTACTATATGCATATACAAATTGTTTATCCATTTACTTGTTGATGGACATTTTAATTGCTTCTACATTTTTATGGTCATTAAATCATGAACATTTGTCCTCATCTCTTTTTTTTTTTTTCAAAAAAATCAGTTCCAAGCTTTCATCTTTGTATGAAATGTGTAATGATACAACTTTGTAGTGTAACTTATAGTCTTTGGTGTCTAATTCTGTTGAAGAACTTGTGTTTTAGATGATCTCATCTTATTTTTCAAATTGTCTGCTGGAGTGTTAGACTCTGTGTCTTCTATTATTAGTCTGTGGGAGCCTTTTCTATATTTTAAACATGAATCCTTGGCATATATCTAGAATGTTTTATGACTGGCTTATCCTTTTATTTTCTTAATAGTATGTAAAAAAGAGCTAAGTTTTGACTTTGAGAAACTGTATTTAATTGTGTCTATGTTTTGTATTTTCAGTGTCAGATACAAAATATTTTTGGTTACTTATCAAGGTCACAAAAATATCCTCCTATGTGTTTGTTTATTGTTCTTGCATTTGCATGTAGAACGTTAAGAATTTTTTGTGTACTTATAATGATTAAGATACATTTATTTTTTTCATATGTTTATAGAGCTATTCAAGCATTTCTTTTCTGAGAGTTCTCTGCACTGAGTAACCTTTCACACATAGTTGAAAGGCAATTGAATACATGCCTGCCAATCTACTTTCACACTATTAATTATAACAGAACATTATAAAAGTATGTTTAATTCCCTTTTTAAGTTTAATCCATAAACATGGCTGGGTAAACACTTAATTTAGAAGCAGCAGTGTATTTCTTAGCTAAATAAAGGACTAATAATGTGAAGATTCAAGATGTATTGCAAAGACTGAAATGCTATGTGCTGTAGCTTTACTGGGGTGTGAAGAAGCAGAATAATATGAAGGCATCAGTCCTACCTGATAAGAAGAAGGAATTCTGCAAGAAAATGTTTTCAGGTTAGCAAGATGACTCAATGGTTAACAGCACTTGTCCCTGAAGCATAGAGACCTGACTTTGATCCCTAGGGCTCCCTTTAAAGTGCAGGGAGAGAACCACCTCCATAAAGCTGTCCTTAATGTCATCATGAGTGCTATGGCACAAGTGCCCACATACCTCAAAAGGTTTACCTAGTTCTGTTAACTGTTTAGTAAGTGGGCATTTTAAATTAAACAGCAAGCAAATTAATATATTGATAAATGAATACTATGGGTGGCAAGTTCACTATTTTTTTTTTTTTTTACTATCAGCTGTTCTCAGATTGGCAATAGGTTTTGTTCTAAGACACATTTTGTACTGTGACAGCAATGAGATTAAGTTTAGATGTTTTTTGGTAAAAATTTATGATTTTACATATTAAGCAAAAAAATTGTGCCACCAATAAGTTACTGTTCAAGGTACACCGGATATGGCCAAGTGAAGATCTAGAATGAAATCTTTGGTTTTTTTTTTTTTACAAGATTTGCATTCCTTCTGCACTGAAAGTTTCCTAGAAGGCCCTGTCCTTTGTGCTTTTCAGAGCAGTTGTTACAACAGTTATATCACTATTGGGTAGCTAAGACATAGTTTCGGAATCTCAGAAAAAAAAAAAAAAACCTTAGAGAATTCTGGGAGGGAAATATTTTACTCAGGATTGACTGTGCTTTTCTTCCCTTGAAGGTCAGTTTTTGGTTAAACAGTACTTCAGGACCTTGTAACATATTTCTTGTATATAATGGCTCAGTGCCCAAACCAAGCAAGAGATACATAGCAGAACCCTTTTCTTTTTTTTCTTTTCTTTTTAACATTTTTCATTAGAAAGAAAATTATTTTACATATCAATCCCAGGTCCCTCTCCCTCCCTTGCCTCCCCCAACTAATGCCCTACCCCTCCCATACCCTTTCTGCTCCCCAGGTAAGGTGATGCCTTCCATAAGGGGTCTTCAAAGTCTCTCATATTCTTTGGAATAGGGCCTAAGCCAAACCCCTTGAGTCTAGGCTCAGGGAGTATCCCTTCATGTGGCATGGGCTCCTAAAGTCCATTCCTATGGTAGCGATAAGTACTAATACACTACAAGAGGCCCCATAGATTTCCAAGGTCTCTTCACTGACAGCCACATTCAAGGGGTCTGGATCAGTCCCATGCTGGTTTCTCAGCTGTCAGTATGGGGGCCAAGAGTTTTCCCCTGTTCACGTCAGCTGTTTCTGTGGGTTTCACCAGCCTGGTATGGACCCCTTTGCTCATCAGTCCTCCTTCTCTGCATCTGGATTTCAGTTTAGTTCAAGGTTTAGCTGTGGGTGTCTGGGGCTACTTCCACCAGTTGCTGGATGAAGGCTATACGATGGCGTATGAATTAGACCATCAATCTTATTATCAGGAGAGGGCATTTAAGGTAGCCTCTCCTCTGTTGCTTACATTGTTAGTTGGTGTTATCTTTGTAGCTCTACAGACATTTCGCTAGCACCTGATTTCTCTTTGAAGTTATAATGTCTCCCTCCATTACATTATCTCTTATCTTGCTCTCTTCTGTTCTTACCCCAACTCAACCTCCCTGTCCCATCGTGTCTTCCTCACTCTTCCTCTTCTCACCTTCTCATTCTCTTAGTTTCCTCTCCCCTGTCCCCAAGCTCCCAATTTGCACAGGAGATCTTTTACCTTTCCCCTTCTCCAGGGGACCATGTATGTCTCTCTTAGGGTCCTCCTTGTTTACCAGCCTCTCTGGCAGCTTGGCCTCCAGCCTGGCAATCCTTTAATCTATGTCCAAAATCCACATATGAGTGAGCACATACAATGCCTGCCTTTTTGTGACTGGATTACCTTACTCAGAATGGTTTCTTCTAGTTCCATCCATTTGCCTGCAAATTTCAAGATTCCAGTGCCCTTTTTTTTTCCCCCACTGAGTAGTACTCCATTGTGTAAATGTACTACATTTTTCTATCCATTCTTCAGTTGAGGGGCAGTTGGTTGTTTCCCAGTTCTGGCTAGTAACAAACAATGCTGCTAACATAGTTGAACAGATGTCCTTTTTGTAGGAATGTGCTTCTTTTGGGTATATGCCTAAGAGTAGATTTGCTGGATCTTGTGGTAGACTCATTCCCATTTTCCTGAGGAATGGCCATACTCATCTCCAAAGGGGTTGTACAAGTTGGCACTCCCACTAGCAGTAGAGGAGTGTTCCCTTTTCTCCACAACCTCTCCAGCATAAACTTTCATTGGTGTATTTGATTTTAGCCATTCTGACAGTAGTAAGATGGTATCTCAGAGTTGTTTTGATTTGCATTTCCCTGAGGGCTAAGGATGTTGAACATTTTCTTATATGTCTTTCAGCCATTTTAGATTCCTCTATTGATTTTGTCTATTTACTTCTGTACCCCACTTTTTTTGAGACAGAGTTTCTCTGTATAGCTATGGAGCCTATCCTGGCACTTGCTTTTGGAGACCAGGCTGGCCTCAAATTCACAGAGATCCACCTGCCTCTGCCTCCTGAGTGCTGGGATTAAAGGTGTGCACCACCAATGCCTGGCTAGCCTGTGTCTTTTTATAGGTGAGTTAGGTCCATTAATACTGAGGGAAATTAAGGTCCATTGAGTGTTTATTCTTGTTTGTTTTTGATTTGTTGTTGGTAGTGGTATTGCATGCAGATTCACCCTGCTTTTTCTTTTGGGTTTTCGTAATGTGGGATTATTTATTGCCTATGTTTTTGTGAGTGTAGTTAACTTCCTTAGGTGGGAGTTTTCCTTCCAGTACTTTCTGTAGGGCTGGATTAGTGGTTATATATTGTTTAAATCTGGTTTTGTCTTGGAATATCTTGTTTTCTCCATTTATAGTGATTGAAAGCTTTGCTAGGTATAGTAGTCTGTGCTGGCATCTGTGTTCTCTCAGAGTTGGTAGAATGTTTGTCCAAGTCCTTCTGGCTTTCAGAGTTTCCATGGAGAAGTCCAGTGTAATTCTGATAGGTTTGCCTTTATATGTTGCCTTTATTCTTGGCCTTTTTCCTTTGCTGCTCTTAATATTCTTTCTTTATTCTGTATGTTTGGTGTTTTAATTATTATGTGATGAGGGGACTTTATTTTCTGGTCCACTCTATTTGGCATTCTGTAGGCTTCTTGTACTTTCATTGGCATGTCTTTCTTTAGGTTGGGAAAGTTTTCTTCTATGATTTTGTTGAATATGTTTTCTGCACCTTTGAGTTGGGTTCCTTCACAAAACTTCTACACCTATTATTCTTCGGTTTTGTTTTTTCACGGTGTCCCATATTTCCTGGATATTTTGTGTTAAGGATTTGTTGAACTTAAGATTTTCTTTGCTTGATGAATTTATTTCCTCTAGTTTATCTTCAGTGTCTGAGATTCTGTCTTCCATCTCTTTTATTCTGTTGATTATGCTTGCATATGTGGTTCCTGATTGTTTACTCAGCTTTTCTACTTCCAGCATTCCCTCAGTTTGCGTTTTTTTTTTTTTTTTATTGTCTCTATTTCAGTTTTCAGGTCCTGAACTGTTTCCTTCAGTTGTTTAATTGTATTTTCTTGGCTTTCCTTGATTTCTTGCATCTTCTGGTTTGTCTTTTCTTCCATTTCTCTGAAGGATTTTCTGATTTCCTTTCTTAGGGTATCTATCATCTGCATGAAGTTGTTTTTAAGGTTGTTCTCTTCTGTGTCATCTGTGTTGGGATGTTCATATCTTGCTGGTGTAGAGTCCTTAGACTCTGGTGGTGTCATATTGGTTTTTCTGTTGTTGGATGTGTTCTCATATTGCCATTTTCCCATCTCTTCTTCCAGTGGGTGCAGGTGGTGTCTCTTCCTTTCCTGGTGTGTATGGGTCTGGGGTTCTCTTCAGGTGGGTGCAATTGGCTCAGATACTCTGATGGGTCTCAAGGTGGGTGCAGTCAGGTCTGAGGCACTCGCTCTCCATGTAGGCGAGAGCGGGATTAGCACAGAGATGTCAGTAGACTCTGCCTTGCTTGGTCCTCAGGGGCCAAATCTACCTGCCTGCAGACCCCTGGTCAGGAGTTCCCAGAGTGGGCGGGTGGAAGTTGGGCCCAAGTCAGGGGCTAAAGCAGCTCACCTCTGCACTCTCTGCAATCTGTACTCTGCACTGCCTGGGGGCAGAGTGGCCCAGTGATCTCAGCAGAGTCAGGGTCCCTGGGTCCTCAGCGACTGATTCAGTCTGCCTGCAGACCCCTGGTCAGGATTTTCCAGAGTGGGCAGGCAGAAGTTGGGCCCAAGGCAGGGGCCGAAGCAGCTCACCTCTGCACTCCTTGGGGGCCAGAATCGCAGAACCATTTTCTATTTGAGAGGGCTACTCCTATAATAAGCAAACGTCTCTGAAAGCTACAGGAAGAGAATAAGTTGTGAAAAGGCTGGTACCTCATTGTATCTTTTGAATGAACACAAACTCTGGAATAGCAAAGAAATCTTTCTCAAAGTATGGAAAACTATAACAACTTTGGAGAAGCCAAATAACCTTATCAATGCTTGACATGTCAGTGAGGAGACATTCAGTCAATGGTGCTCAGACTAAAGCTGGATCTGAGGAAAAACTATTTATCATGTAGTAGTCTAATGAATAAGAATGTTTGTAATTGAGGAGAATGGTTGATGAATAGTATCAGGGTAAGAAAGAAATGGATGTAGACAGACAAAAATCTTACCCCAGAGAGTCTGGAAAGAGAATGTACTGATCTGAATTTGTGATGTATCCTTTTTGTCTCTTTGGTATATCCTGATTCAAAGGAGGAGATTCTGGTTGTCTCATATCATTGAGCATTAGTACTTTTAGGAACTCTTACAGCTGATAAACACCTTCAGAAAAGTGGCAGGATACAAGATTAACTAAAAAAATCAGTTGCCCTGCTATATACAGATGATAAATGCACTGAGAAAGAAGTCAGAGAAACATCAGCCTTCACAATAGAAACTAACAACATAAAATATCTTGGGGTAACACTAAGCAAAAATGTAAAAGACTTGTATAGTAAGAACTTTGAGTCTTTTAAGAAATTAAAAAATGGAAAGGTCTCCCATGCTGTTTGATAGGTAGGATCAACATAGTAAAAATGCAAATCTTATCAAAAGCAATCTACAGATTCAATGCAATTCCCATCAAAATTCCAACACAATTCTTCACAGACATCGAAAGAACAGTACTCAACTTCATATGGAAAAACAAAAAACCCAGGATAGCAAAACAACACTATATAATAAAGGACCTTCTGGAGGCATCAACATCCCTGACTTCAAGCTCTATTATAGAGCCATAGTCATGAAAACAGATTGGTATTGGCACAAAAATAGACAGGTTGACCAATGGAATGAAATTGAAAACCCTGATATTAACTCATACACCTATGGACACCTGACTTTTGACAAAGAAGCTAAAGTTACACAATGGAAAAAAAAGCATCTTCAACAAATGATGTTGGCATAACTGGATTCAGACATGTAGAAGATTGCAGATAGATCCATACCTATCGCCATGCACAAAACTTGAGTCTAAATGGATCAAAGACCTCAACATAAATTCATCCACACTGAACCTCCTAGAAGAGAATGTATATGGCACTCTCAACAAATTGGTACAGGAGACCACTTTCTGAACATAAAACCAGTAGCATAAAATTTGAGATCAACAATTAATAAATGGGAACTCCTGTAACTGAGAAGCTTCTGTCAGGCAAAGGACACAGTCAGCAAGACAAAATGCCAGCCCACAGAATGTGAAAAGATATTCACCAACCACACATCTGACAGAGGGCTGATCACCAAAATATACAACCAACTTAAGAAGCGAGCCACCAAAACACCAAATAATGCAATTAAAAAGTGGAGTGCAGAACTAAATAGAGAATTCTCAACAGATGAATTTAAAATGGCTGAAAGCACGTCCCCCATCAGACACTTGAGAAAGTGCTCAACATCCTTAGCCATCAGGGAAATTCAGCTTAAAACTACTCTGAGATACCATCTTACTCCTGTCAGAATGGCTAAAATAAAAAACACCAACGACAGTCTATGCTTGAGACGATGTTGAGATAGAGAAACATTCCTCCATTGCTGGTGGGAGTGTAACTTTTACAACCACTTTGCAAATCAGTATGGCTTTTTCTTAGGAAAGTGGGGATCAGTCTATCTCAAATCCAGCAATTCCTCTCTTGGGTATACCCAAAGAATGCACATTCATACAATAAGGACATATGTTCAACTATGTTCATAGCAGCATTATTTGTAATAGCCAGAATCTGGAAGCAACTTAGATGCCCCTCAAGTGAAGAATGGATAGAGAAAATGTGGTACATTTACACAATGGATTACTACTCAGTGGAAAAAAACAAAGGAATCTTGAAATTCGCAGGTAAATGGGTGGAACTAGAGGAAACCATCCTGAATGAGGTAACCCAGTCACAAAAAGATAAACATGGTATATCCTCACTCATATATGATTTTTAGACATGGTGCAAAGGTTTACCAGTCTATAATCCACACTGCCAGAGGAGCTAGGAAACAAGGAGGGCCCCAGGAGAAGATTGCATAGTCCCTCAAAGAAGGGGAGGAGGATAATATCCCCTGAGCAACGTGGGAGAGAAGGAGGTGGGAAGGGAAGAAGGGGAGGGGGGAGGAGAACAAGAGAACTGAGACAGGGGTGGAATAGAGGAGGGCAAGAAAGGAGATGCCTTGATAGAGGGAGACAGTACAGGTTTGGATTGAGGTTTGGCAGAGGGGAAATGTTAGGGGATCCACAGGGATGACCCCAATTAAGAATCTAGGCAGTGGTGGAGAGGACACCTTTGATGCCCTTCCCCTATAATGAGATTGACATCTACCTTGGGTACCATTCCTAGAGCTTTCATCCAGTAGCTGTTCAAAGCAGAATCAGACACCCACAGCTAAGCATTAAACCATACTCCTGGAATCCAGTTGTAGAGAGGGTGGAGGGATGAGCAAAGAGCCAAGACAGTGCTGCAGTAACCCACAGAAACAGTTGACCTGACCTAGTGAGAGCAAGGAGACCCTAGTCGTAAAACTGGGGAAACAGCATTGGACCAAATCAAGCCCTCTGAATGTGGGTGCCAGCTAGGAGGCCAAGACAGTATATGGGACCTCTAAAAGTTGAGCCAATGTTTATCCCTAGAGCACAAATGGACTTTGGGAGCCTATTCCCTATGGAGGGATACTATTGCAGCCCAGATACAGCAAGGAGGGCATAGGCCCTCCCCCAAATGATATGATAGACTTTGAAGGTCCCCTGTGGAGGGCCTCACTATCCGTGGGGAGGAGTTGGGGGATGGGTTGGGGGGGTTGGGGGAAACATTGGAGGATGGGAGGGCAAGGGAATGGGGATGATGGATATGTAAAGTGAATAATAAAGAATAAAAATGATTGTAGTTTTAAATTTTAAATTATATATATATGTGTGTGTGTGTGTGTGTGTGTGTGTGTGTGTGTGTGTGTGTACATGTGTGTTCATAGAAGCCAGAAGCCTTGGATTACCCTGGAGCTGGAGTTATAGGTGGTTGAGAACCACCAGAAGATGGTATTCTGATTGAAATATGGTCCTCTGGAAGAGCATTGTGTGCCCTTAACTCCCTCCTCAAGCACAGGCTTTATGTCCTGGTCCTTTTGCTCTGAATCTGTGATTATCACATGATCTTCCATTTATGTTGTGGCTTCTCAGAAGTAGGCTGAGGTGTACAATGCTCTGCTGACACATTATTAGTTTCTGATCCTATGAGTCATTAAAATGCTATGAGTAATTGAGCAAAATGTCATTTTGATTGCATACCATAACCTCTAGTAACTGAGTAGAGACAGTCTGCCTCCATGTGTCAAAAGATACAGAGTAGGAGATAAACTTTCTTTCATCATCATGGATGGAAGGAGCATAGTAGAAAGAAATTGCCACACGGATACAAATTGTGGCATCATGTGATATCTTAGGGAGTTACCCAAGGTATTTCCACAGGTAAGAATTGTAATTTTTGGAATCCAGACACCATTTTAGCTATGTTATAATTATATGAGCTTCTGACATTCAGCCTGAAAAACAAAAACAGAAACACATATCTTATTCCCTTTTATAGCCACATGAACCAAACTCTTCTGAAGAACAGAGGTGGCTTTGATTACAACAATCTTGCAGCAGCTGTCTGCAACAGCTGCAAATCATTAGGTACAGATTTGCAAGGGTTGACAATGAGAAGATGGATTCCCTTTCATCCACAGTGAGGTTGTTCAACGAAAAGAAGTATAGAAATATTACTTAATGACTTTTATTTATTTATTGTATATGTTTCTGAGACCCATTTAAATGATTGTTAAAAATCTCAGGTAGTATTTATATTTCTCTTTAAATTTAGCTCCTGATTAAATAAATAGGCTCATGTTATTAAAATAGTAACACAGATCACACTTTTTCCTCAGTGGTATCATTGATGTGTAGAAAAAGATATTAGAGTTGTCAGCTGACATCAGCTATAGTCCTTTGTTGCAATGCTAGTTCAAATGGATGTATCTTAAATTTAGACTCTGGGATGTGAAGCACAGCTATGACAAATGATACTGTTCTCAGCAAGATGATTTCTGGTCATGTTTGATAATGGTAGAGTCTGACAAAATATTGCTGCTTAAACACTTGTTTTGTGGAGTCATAGTGTGTAGAACCTCACTGTTATTCTGCCACTAAGCAGGGTTTACGTTTCTGTGACTGTTTTTCTTGGACAGAGTTAAAAAGTTAAGGATATTCAGTCAAATGAAGTTCATCCATGTCTATTCAGTTAAGAAGAAAAGAATGGATACCTCATTCTATTTGCTCTTTTGCAGATGAAATCAGGCATCCTCTCTATTTAATAATGTATAGACAGTGCCATGTCATGGATTCTGAGATGGTATTTGGTGAATTAATGAAAGCATAAGCTTTAGCCCTACTCCTGTGAAAATTAAATGTGGAATTCAATAGAGTGTGTCTAGACTGAACAGAGCATTAAATTAAATTTGTACTCCTGCATTTTGGCTTAAGAAAATAAAGGAATTATTGGTGGAGCATAGAGTATGGATTATTCATAGAACTGGAGCAAATTATTAGTTTTAGATGGCAGCCTTATTTATATTTAAGAGAGCACTTGTACACTTAATATAAGCCATGGTTTTTTAACTACTAAATATAATAAGAGGAGAAATATGTGTGCTAAAGTTGAAAGCTTCAAAAATGTGTTTATTTGGAAAGGATTTGTACAAAAATTGAATGAGTCAGCATATTTTACATAGAAAAAAAAAGTGTTTGGAAAATAGATTTAAGGAGAACTCTACTCCACAGAAAACCTTTAAATCCTATGATCTTCTTACCATGGAGAACTTAACTATGTAGGATGACCAACAAGGTGTAAGGGTCTGGCAAACTAAATAGAAGATATGAAACAATTAATTGACCTATGAAACCACAGGAATCATGGGATTATGGCTCCTGAAAGAAGAGAGCTTATTAACAAGAGGAAATGTCTGGGCTGTATCATAGAAAGAAGTATAAGCAGATCTAGAGCTCAGGCTGAATAGAAGAACCCATCGAGACCTGAGGGATGCCAAGACAAGTAACAAAGTGTTACTGAATTAGGATCTACATGTGAACAAATTGAGTCTAGCAAGTCTTTGGAGGAAATGCCAAAAATTCAAGTAAAGGACAGTGTGAGGGAGCCAGAGCTTATCCATGAGCTGGAAATCAACTGCATTCTTAGGGATTGAGAGACCATTATGAATATTCATGGCATTTGGATAAAACTTCTTACAATGCCATTATATTTGTAGGGTAAAACCATTTTGTTGACTGCCTTGATCAATACCTCTATTAGAATATGGAGCCATATCTAGCTGTTCATAAAGTGAAAAATTTAGTTAAGGCTAACATCAGTAAATTATAGCAAGCAAGGAGAACTTAAAATCTCACCCTTAAACATCAAAATAAACTTTTGCAAACTACTAGATTTGTACCTTATAAAGTAAGGTAGATGACTTGCATAGTTTTGGTAAAACTGTTATACTGGTCTGATATTCCAAGTAGATTTTTAAAAATTACACATCTATACTTTGTCCCGAAAAGAAGAGCAATAGTGTAGAGTGAGTTATGGCTGACTTGAATGCCTTCTTGCCGTCTGTGAACTAGGATAATACTGTTGATTGTTTACATACAGCCCTTGCTTAGAAGGATCTTGGTACACCCCCCCAAAGGCAAAGACAATCATGAAATTTGGAAATTGCTGTGTGTTTATTATAGAATGGACCCCTGGGAGAAACTTGTTGAACAGAGTAATTGCCAAGTAAATCATCATCCCTAGACTCTACTATCATATGAATCCTATAAGAGATGGCTGAACCAACATTGAGTTCAAATCATGGTATTGATTGGGTCTATTAATCCCATTTTGTGCTGAACATAATGCAGAAAATGGCAAAAGGAGTGAGTGGTGTTTGAGCTAAGGCCAAGGCAGTAGAAAAAGGCAGCCTCATTTCAAGATGTTAAGCACAAGGTTTAGAGCCAGTCATTAGTTTTTCTGTGGAAATCTTGGTAAGGTTAAACAAGGGAACATCAAATTTGCAAGAATGCTCTTGTTCAAAATGGAGCAGTGAACTTAGTTGACAAAATTTTGGGAATGCTATACTAGGGCATTTTGCCATGAAATATCATTTTCCCTGTAACTTTTAACAGCCTTAGGAAATGAACTTCAGTGCTGTTCAAGAAAAACAAAAGTAATATTGAAAACTCATAATGATCAATTTAAGAAAGATGAACACTATGGGGAGTTGCAGTAAAATACAATCCATAAGCAAGAATAGCATTTGTCAGAGCAATAGACCTAATAAAGACATATTTGGTGGAACTGTCAATTGTGACCTGAGCATTGCCTGGAAATGCCCTAAGGAAGATAAAAAATTTAGAGGTTTTGAGTTCTGAGGGCTTTCTCAAAGAGTCGTTCATTGAAATGAATAGTTATACAGAAGAAACTGTAAGAAAAAAGCCTGGGAAACTTGAAAACATGGTAGTAAAGGCTTCCAAAGCTAAAGGACAAAGAAAACAGCAACAACAATATAAACATAAGAGAATGACCTGTGTTACAGCAACAACGGACTGATATATGTATAATCAGACCCCTGAGGGACAGGAAAAAAACTTGCTGAATCAGTGGCATCCAGCTTCCTTCAAATCTGTGCCATCTTGAGCTCCTAATAAACTGTGAGGACTCCTGGGTAACATAGACTTAAGAAATCACAAAGATATGCTGTTTTCACAGCAGTACCAAGAAATAGCAGACAAATGTTACAGCACAAAGATAGTTTCAAGTAGAAAATCAAAGTTTTAAAGATTGTGTACTGCTTATCAGAAAGATAATAAGCTAAAAGGTATGCTACCACATCTTCAAATATGGGTTAATATCATAAATACTCTATCCCTTGAAAAAGCCCAAAATGGGGACCTAACATGAAGATGTTTGTAAACAAATATCCAAGAGAAGTGGTTTTCAGCAAAGACACTATTTGAAGTAATAATGAACAGATTCCTTCAGGAGGAAGAAAAGTGATATTAAAGGTGGTAAAATATAAATTTTGAGCCTTAGTTTGATCCATAGGCATAACAAAACAGTAGTATTTATAAAACTGAAGTTTAAGAAAACTATCAAAACTACAAGTAAAAATTTTGATGTGTTCTTTTTAAAAGTCTCATATGTACAGTAGTTTTATGTCAAGCTAGACTGGGTTATGTTACATATGGGCAATAAGAGAGAAACAATGGAGAAATAGAAGATGATAAACTCATAGTGTTGCCAACAGGATACTAAGGTATAATTAATTAAGAAGGGAAGAAACTGGAAAACAAATTTAAAAACAGTTTCGTCCAACCATATGTTGGTATTTACTTGAAGTAACAGTGACCTTGACAACACAACTGTAAACTAAATATTGTCAGAATAAGAGATAAGATCCAACTTTACATGGCCTAAGGATGTATTGTGTAGATGCAAAAACATAAGTAAAAACTGCATCTATGGTGGTAAGATGAGATTTTCCATACTGAGAAAGGGCATATTAATGAAGAAAACAAAGTCCTAAATAAAAACTTGTTACTGATAAAAGTGCATAAGTACATAATTGACATTAGCACACACTGATTTTACATATTAATGGGAGTCGGTGTGATGTTTCTGTACAGGCGTTCAGCACAATTTCATCATGACAGTCGCTTGTCACACCATTGTCTCCTACTCTCTCACTGGCTTTTATGTCAACACTATGCTCTGTAGTACCTCCTGAATTCATGCAGTAAGGCACCTTTAGCTTTAGCATTTTTGCATATGATTTCTGTGGTTATTGGAGGCCTTGTATAGTTTCCCATGAATTTTAGAACTTGTTCTGTGAAGAATATTACTGGTATTTTAATGTGGGATAGTAGTGAATCTGTAGATTGCTTTGAGTAATTTGGATAAGTTGGCATTTGTTGCAATTCTTTAACAGAATGTATACTTCTGTGTTTGCATCTTCAATTTCTTTCATGCTTTCTGATTCTCACTATAGAGGTTTTTTATTTCCTGTTTACACATAGGTACTCTTTCCAAATTTTTGAACATTTGTGAATGAAGTTGCTTTTAAGATTTTTCTCATCAAACTTGTTACTAATGTATAGAAACCCATTTTTCTGATGTTGAATTTGCATCCTGCTACTTCCCTAAATTTATCACTTCTAACAGTCTTTGGTGGAGATTTTAGATTTTCTATGTACAGAATCATGCTGAGACTGTCTGTAATTTGGCTTGGTATGTGTATGTGTACCTTTTATTCTCTGGTCTCAATTACTTTAACTCAAAACAGTGGTTCTATACTGAGTAGTACTGGTTCCCAAATTTAATGGGAGTCTGCTCAGTTTTTTCTCATTCTGTATTATGTTGGACACACATATGTAATACCTTATTACATTAAGGTATGACACCATACCAAATTTGACTATGGCTTTTCTCATGAAAGGTGTGTTGAGTATTATCAATTATATATTTGATGATATTGCTCTATGACTTTTATCTTGCTTTCTCTATGTGAAGTTCTGTTTGTGTGTATTCAACCATGTGAGTGTCCCCAGGATAAAACTTTATCTTTATGATGTGCTGTTGAATTTGAAGTACTAGTATTTTGTGGAGGAATTTTGCATTTGTGTTTACCAGAGATACTGGTTTATTTTGTTTGTTTTCTAGTATTTTTATTGATTTTTGGTAATAATGTTGGCTTCAAAAACTATGTAAGGATTTCTTCAGTTTTAGTTCTTTGGAATTGTTTGGGAAGCATTGGTCTTTAAAAGGTGGGTAAAAACTCAGCACTGATGACTCCATCTAGTCTTCATTTGTCTTTGTCAGGAGATTTTGTTAACTGGTTCAGTCTCAGCAGTATTGGGCTGTTAGATTTTTTCCTTAACATTTCATGAAATTTTGGCCAGCCATAGGGATCCAAAAATTAGTTCACTTCTTTGATATTTTCCAGTTTACTAAGCAGGATATGACTTGGAAAATAATCCTTTATAGTCCGTTGGGTGTCTGGGTACCATGTAAAACATCTTCTTCATTGCACTGTTTTTATTCTTGGAGTCTTCTTTATGTTTTGTTTACTCCTTTTCAATTTTGTCTTATTTCAAAGAAGCAGCTCTTCAATTGAACTTTTGTATTGGGGCTTTTTCTATTGGGGGGGTCTCATTTCTTTCCATCTATTCATTTTGAGTTTCATTTCTCCCTGCTTTCGTAAGTCCTAGGCATAGCCTTACATTCTATTTGAAAAGTTGTTATTTTTTTAATGTAGGCACTCATTGTTTTAACCTTCCATATTAGTCCTACTTATGCTGGATCTCAGAGGATTTGGTATGTTACGTTTCCACTCTTGGCATTTAAAGAAATGTTTGAATTTCTCTTCAGCCTTCTCAGTGACTCACTGTTCATAAATGTTTTGCCAAGCTCAGCCTCAATGCACAGCAAAATCTACCTTTTATAGTTTATGGGTCTGTGTGTTTTGACAGTGATACAGTTGTTCAGATACCACTAATGATCTAGGTGACCTCCCTTGTGTTTCTTTGTCATCAGTATTCTACATTGATCTCTGCACTATGGCAACCCTCGATCTCATTTTTGTTCATGTGGCTTTGCCTTTTCTAGCCTGTTCTGGAAATAGCACCCCACAGTTTATAGTCTTTTGTGCTTAATGTTTTTCACAGAAATGGATAGCTTTTGTTGTAGGTATTTTGTAGGTACTGGCAGTTTCTCTTCAACAATGGTGCCCTCTCTTTAAAGAGATTACCATTTCTGTATTTAGCCAATGATTTGCAGAATTTTAAATAACTGTTTTAAGAGTTTAGGGAAGTTTCTGTTTTTTTTTTTTTTTTGGTAAGTTTGTTTGCTTTGCTGTCTCATTCACAATAAGGAAAACAGATAAATGCAAGGTTATTTAAAATATGATATGAGGAAATTAACTGTATTCAGAACAGAAGAATATGGAAGCTAGCAGGTTCTTCCAGAGGCTGAGAGTTAATAACATTGTTAGATCCCATCAAGATACTTTGGTGGTGACTACAAGGAATCTACAGCAAAGCTCCCTCCACAGCAGTCCCAATAAGTGCTCCTCACTTACTTACATTCATTTACTCTTTCATTCAGTTTCTTTATGTATATTGTAGACTCAAGATGGTTCCTATGTCACATGTGTGTTGTGATGATTGAATGAATCAGCACTCAGAGTTTATAACAGGCTTACTTTGCACTAGTAAGCTATCATTGGTTTTGTTTATTCTCATTATTACCAACACACATATCAAGACTGAATTTTTACATGTTTTGCCTAACAGCAGAGGTTACTTGTTGATGGTCAGATGGTCAGTCATGAGTGACCTAAGGCATTGGAAATTCATTTGCTGTTAGAACCCTGCCAATGACTTTTTCATTTGGATGACTTAGAGTTAATTATACACTTTATCAGGCCATAATTAAATATATTATCTTAGAGCTTGATTAATTTATAGAATATCATATGCATTCACAAGTAGTATTTTCAAATCTTAAAATAAATCTGTTTTTCAGAAACTCCGAAAGTTTGTGGTAAATTTGCATAATATGGGGTTCTATACTTGCTTTATAACCTAAAACTGTCAGAAATAATAGAATTTCTACTTTTACTGACTTTGCTCAGCCGTTTATTCCAGAGAGGGAAATTATTATGGGCTGAGTTTAATCAGCTCCCCATAAAGTCTTGACAATTAATGTTCATGTAAAACCTGATTTGTAAAAACTATGTGAAATTGTCTCTCAGTCAGTGATTTCCAGTAATATAAAAGGGGAGCATTTTCTTATTTGCTTGTTGCAAAATATTTTTTTTTCTTACTGACTCAATACTATTTTTGGGGGGGATAAATTAGGCAGTTATAGGGACCAAGAGATGAATTTTCTTATACCTGACATGGTTAGGGAAAAGACTTGGGGTCACACCTGAGCCTCAAAACTGAAAAAACAAAAAAACAAAAAAAAATTTTCTTCATGGAATTTGATACCCGTTTCTCCCCTAAAGACTACAAAACAAAACAAAACACAATTTTTCCATTTCTGCCTGAGAGGATTTGTCTACAAATATTTTAAATCACCAGTAATGAAGAAAGTTCTTATGGACATTCATGTCAGAGACATTTCATCACAGTGATAAGACTTAACTTCTAGTTTTAGTCCAAGAAAAGTCTGGTAAGTGGGGATGGTTATACAAAATTTCATGTATTGATACCATTTTTAAGATCTTCGTGACAGATAAACTCATGGTCACCCTTTTAAATGCTGTATCTTTTTGGTTCACATTAAAGATTATTCTACTATTCTAGGGGAACACAGTCCTGTTTATTGATTTAGCAACAAAGGCTTCCCTTACCCTCTTAATCTCTGGCATGCATGGTCCCCCTTTTTTCAGAACAATCAATGCTCATCTGAGTTCAAATGTAAATTATGAATTCCAAAGTCACCTTGCTCATATATCTCTTAAGAGGAAAAGGAAAGTCTTTCTTTAATCTTCCCTGTTCTAGACAGATATGACGCCCTGTATCTAAAAGATCATCTCCAAGGTATATCCTGTGTGTTCATACTTTGTATAGCTTTCTGTTTGACATGAATATCAGGCAATCTTAGCTAAAAATCTTGAGTGTTGACTTGTGGCATCTTAATCAATGGCTAGTCGTGAAATTCTCACTCCTGTTGAGGTCAGAATAAATTCTAAATGGAAGGAAATAGTCTCTAGGAGCCAAGTTACATCTTTCAGAAGTTTGAGACCATTTCGCTCTATTGTTTATTTTGTTACTCATGAATAGAGTTTCTCTTACATTTTGAGGCACAAGCAACTAGGCCCTTTGATAAACACATAGTACATATATTCTTAACTTCAAAATCAAATTATTTTAGTGTTACACACCCTCATTCATACTCTTATTTCTGTCTTGTTTTGTACTTTAAATACCTTTGACTTCTTATAAAAAAATGTTTGAGTGTTTCTATAGTCAAAATTGTGGCACTTTTCTACTTTCTTCTCCCCTCTCTTCCGTGCTCTAATTGTAGTTATTCTATAGCTTCAATATCTTCTATAAGACAAGAACTCTGAGTTGAGACCATCTAAGTAGTTCAAACCCTTTGAAATTAAAATGAAACAAAGACTGTTTATAGGATCACAGTGCACTGAAATATTTGTGGCCTTTCAGTCATAGTCACTTGATTACTCCTCAAACCTCACTGCTCCATCTTGTTTACAAGTTGAAAAAGTTATATGAGAAGCAAGTTATATGAAAAAAGTAAAAAAAATCTGGTTTATTTAATAGCATGTAAAATAGTTATCCCATTAATGTGAAAAATATTAACCATAAGTGTTTATTTATTTCAAATCATGTGTCTTTAATATTTTCTAAAATAATCTCAAATTGTTCAAGTTAATGCCCACCTTCTAGAAGAAAGCTTCATAAGGAAAATGATCAGCAAGCTCTGTGTCCTCCAAATTTGCTGCTTAATTTGTTTAAGATGCCATCAAAAATCCAAGTACATGTGCTATAGATCATTCATTTTAAATAGATAAATTTTAGTTTAATCATTATGAGTATTATTAATAAGCGTTCTCGGGGAAAATCACTGTAATCCATAATAACATTGCTTCCAGCTCCTATGAGTTTCTCCTGTGTCTTGCTTCAGTAACTTTAGGAGGCATGCCTGAGCAGCACTGCTCTGTGTTCATTGAAGCTTACTCTTACCAAGTTGAGTTTGAAGGTTTATCTGGAAAATGAACCATTTGTAACTGATTTTATAAACATGAAGGTTAAGTGTGGATTCATTGACAGGCTGTGCTTACAAAACAAGTTTTAGTTCTCGTTGCTGCCTTGAAATTTTGCCATAAATTTGTTGCCTTAACCCAGCAGAAGGGCATCCTTACAAGAAGGATGATCAACAAGTTCAAAGCCTGAAATCCAAGTCTGTGTTTCGATGGCTTCTGGAAGCTGTTGGGGAGAAATTGTGTTAAGCCCATGACTTCTTGACTTCTTGTTGTTTCACACCAATAACAACCTCAGTTGTCATGTCATTCCCTCTATGCGAGTCCTAGACACTCAAGCTTCCCCCCCCATTTCCTCACAAGGATTCTAGTCATGGCATTTGAGATCATCCTAATCTTATATGATCTCAAGTAACTTGGTTATAAGTACAAAGATATTATTTGTAAATAAGGTTTAAGTCACAGTACTATGACATAGGACTTACATATAACTTTAGTATATAAAACTCAATATACTATGAGTAGTGTGGTCAAAAGTAATTGGTACAAGTGAAATAAACTTTGTTCTATGAGATATACTTAAACATTTTGGTCAATTATGTTGTAATAGGTTGAAAATCTAAAGATCATTTTATAGACATCTTGTAATTTTATTCTATAAATTATATATATATATATATATATATATATATGTATTAAAAGCTAAATTATCACTTTTAGTAGACCTCCCTAAGTACAGTTCTCAGTTGTCCATGAAGAATTGTTATTCATATAGATAAATTTTAGACCAAGTGTGGCCTTTTTCTTGATGTTGCCCTCATGTGAGTGATATTACTCCAATAATAAACAGCCACATTCATCCTGTAAGGCATTGGTTTCACACTCCCAGTTTTGGCAGGATATTGATTAGAAAAACTTTCTAAAGAAGTTCTTGCCAAACTGATCTGATAACAATTTTACAGTTTCTTCTTATTCTAAACATCCAAGACTTCTAGCAAGCCATTTTTTTTTCTACTTTGAATGGGCTTCTTTAGGCTCACTGTACAGATACACAAAATGTCTTCTATCATTTAGAAACCCTCCAAATGATGGGTGTGGAAGTTCCAGTGCCCAGTCTCCCTGTCTGTAACCTTAATTGGAAAGGTATATGGTCTTTAATCAAATATAGACTACTGTTCCTATTAAAAGTTGACTTTTGGTTTTAGGGATGAAAATGTACAGAGCAAACATGGTGAGACAGGGAAGATATAATACAGTTATAATGCAGGGAATGTTTGAGGTTACTAGAAACTAGTCCTAGGATGTGGAGATTTTCTCTCTGTGTCTTCAGAAGGAACCAAATCTGTTGACTCTTGATCTCAGACTTCTGCTGCACTGAATTTTAGACAATGGCTTTCTGTTGTGTATGCCACCCTGTGTATTCCTCTCTTGGCAGCACTCCTGTTTAGATGAGTCTGAGTAGATCAAATACAGTGTATGAATTTGTAAATATATTAGGAACATGCATTAGTTTATGTGTGCTCACATTTAATATAAAATTATAAAATTAAAATACCAGTTAACATTTCTGGTTTCTTTCTGCTTATCTCAGAGACTAATTGATGGGAGATTTCAGATGAGATGAATTTTACTAAGAATCTTAACCCTAAGCAAAGCCTCATGATTGTACTCTTCATTCTGTTCATGACTGCTGATTTTTTTCTGAGTTTTTTTTTAATTACATGCAAAACCCATATGTTGACTAGGCTGACATTCAAGGATGATTTAAAATAACTACATTAAAGTGAATACATTTTAAAAACATAAAGATGTTAGGACAATATTTGATTCACATAGCATACTTTTCAAGGATTCATTAATTTGTACACTGCTTCCTGAAGAGCTGAGGTTATTCTAAAAGTAGATGATGCTCTCTAGATTTCTCTGTCTTGTTCACAAAAAAGCTGCTTGGAAAATTTAATGTTTCGTGTAAGATTTTTTTTTGCTTAGCTAGAGACTGTGGTATAATGAGAGTTATATGTGTAATTTAAAATGATGTTATATTATATATGCATAGTATTACATATTATATGTGTAATATGTTTGATGTTATAAATTCTATATACAGACATGAAGTAATTCTTAAACTTGGCTTTATAAAACATTTAGTATGTTCATTTGAAAAGTGGAGTATTCTCCTATGGAACTGTAGTAGATAAGCACTGGCTTCTGAAACAGTGCTCTCTCTCTCTCTCTCTCTCTCTATATATATATATATATATATATATGTATATGTATACATATATATATTCATATTCAATGATAAAGTGATAAAAGTCCAGGTCTGCTGCCAAACTCTAGAAATTGTCTTAGGATATAGCTGTACGTAAGGTCTCATCATTGTTTCCTATAAAGGTTAAACGTAACTATAGAAATAAGGTGAATGATTTTTTTGGGCAGTACCACTATTTCATTAAAATTTATAGAAAATGACACAGAATAATAAGATCATCTTAATCAAATACTTTTCCCTTCCAAAAAGGCATGACATGGCACCACTAAAATATAAGTATCCCATGAAGGCTTTATAGAAATTTACTTTTATGTGTGAGCTATTCATTTGGCTGATCTTTGCGATGTTTCTCAAGTCACAAATTCTCTGAATTGTGTTGTGGAATATTACTTTAACTGTGTAAAGATGTGTTACATTTGCTTATGTTGCAGAACATTACTTTAGGTAAAGGTGTGTTACATTTTTATTCTGCATTTGTTTAATGATGTAAAGATGTGTGACTTTTGTTTATGTTGCATTTGTTTAACAATTTCAAGATGTACTCCTTTGCCTGCCTAAGTCATCTGATTAGTCTAATAAAAAGGTGAACAGTCAATAGCTAGGTAGAAGAGGGGTAGGCAAGGCTGTCAGGGAGAGACAATAAACAGCAAGAGGAACCGAGGTTCCAAAGAAAAAGAGGAGAGGGGGCAGACATCCTGGGCTAGTCAGCTGCCAGTCAGCCAGTCACAGAGTAGGACATACAGAATGAATGAAAGGTACAAAGCCCTAAAGCAAAACACAGATGAAGAGAAACAGGTTAATTTAAGTTATAAGTGCTAGTGGGATAAGACCGTGCATTTATAACTAATATTAAGTCTCCGTGTCTTGATTTGTGAGTTGCTTGGTGGCCAAAAGAAAGCCTGCTACATCATAGTAATCTCTATATTGAAAATTTGTAGAGCCATTTTCCCTCTTTTAAACTAAGAAGATGCTTGAATTTTCTGCATTACTCTCTCAGTTGTAAAGTTGAAGACAGTTGTACTAAAACAGGTACTCACATTTTATTCCTTAGTTCTAACTAAGCAACATTACTTCTGTCCTTGAACTTAAATGATAGTGGAGATGAAATGAAATAAAGTCACCACTTAATAAGACACATTTAGGATTTTCATGTTCTCATTCTTGATTGCCTAGACTCTGCCTCCTTCCATAGAAATTTGTGTTTATTCTTAGCTATTTGATATTTGTTGGGGGGGTATACTGGCTTTTTAAAAAAGTTAGTTTGTAGCTGAAACTTAGCCCTTGTACCAGCTGCTCCTGTATCTCACTATTTCTGCCCTGCACAACCATTTGTTTGGCCTTTATTTTTATTTACTTATTGGTGAGGAGTGGTTTTGAGGTTTGAACCTAGGCCTTTAAACATTTCAGGCAAGCATCCCATCCCTGAGCTCTATCCTCATCCTTCCGTTTATTTTTAGCATGGGGCGTGATATCAGAAGGTTGTCTAGACTCTCCTTGACCTCCTGATTCTGTAGTCCAGGAAGGAATTGTGTTCCTGACTTAGCCTTGTGAGTAGCTTGTTTCACCAAGCCCATCTATTTAGCTGGTTAACTTTCTTGTAAGAGTCTGAGTTTCATCATTGAAGTAATAACTATGTATTTTGTCACCGTGAGATGGAAGAAACATTTTGTTTCAATGATTATAGAGATCCTGAGACTTTACAGAGTTAAAGGTAATGGGATTTTCCTAAGGAAAGTGGGATGAGTGCTCATCTTCCAGCACCCAAACTGTTTGGTAGTAACATTGTGTCTTTCTTTATGCTGTTGTCATCCTGATGGAAGAGATAGTGCATTTTTGATCTTAGGCCTTCAGTATGAGGAATGTCACAAATGCTTATTGGAAAGAAATGAAGAGGAATTGAAGTTAAAAGGGGGATGAAAGAGATAAAAATCAAGGATTCTTTCACATTATAAAGTAACTGATACCCACTATCCTGGATTTTGAAAATGTGTCACTTAGATCTTGATTCACAGGTCAGATTTATTTGGGCTCCCCAGCATTGTTACCATAAAGGTTCTCTCTGGCTGCTGTGACTTACTGCTTAAGTTGAGTCTGGCCCAACAAGGAGCTATGTTCTTTCTTATTTTGTACCCAATTATTCATTCCTTTGATAGGTTCCCTTCGGCTTGAGGACTCACACAAAATTACCTTAGCAATGTTTTGAAGTTCTCATTTGTAGCTGCCTTTCCTGCTTCCTTTCTCTTTACAGGTATAACACTTATCAAGCAGTCTTTCATGGTTGGCTGGCTTCCTCTTCCCCTCCATTGGTATTTACTCAATAAAGCTCTTGCACAGTGTTGTAGAATTAATAACAGCTTTTGCTGGAATCCCCCTAATTTGTATGTTATGTTACATGCCAAAAGGGAATTGAAGATGGGATTATAACAAGAGTTTAGTGGTAGGGAGAATGTGGCTTTGTACTTATCATCAAATCACCTTAAAATCAGGCAGAGGGTTAGAGAGAGGAATGATATATGGCAACAGAAGCAGAGGAAGAGAGGAAGTGGACTGGTGGGCCGGAGCTTCAGTGATGGAGCCAGGAGAACAGGGCTCTGAAGAAAGCAAGAGATACATTCTCCCATAACACTGGGGCATAGGAATGATCTCTGTTATTTTAGTAAGAGATGCTTCAGAATTCTGACCTTGAGGGTTATGTGACAGTAAATTTGTGTTAAGCCCTAAGTTTCTGGAGGCAATGCATTACAGCAGCTGCAATGGGAATGTGACAGTCACTCAACAATTCTGTATTGACATCTGCTTCTCTGAGGACCTAAGCTAAACAAATTTCAGATAAGAAAAACTACAAATATTGATATAAGGAATTATTCATAGAAATATTTTTTGTTGTATCACTTTTGAAATTCTTTAATTTTTAAATGAAAATTTCCAGAAGTAATAAAGTTCCAGAGAGAAGATAATCTCTGCCTTTGAACTGTAGCCTAAATCATTTAGAAATATTATATGTAGTATTCATTACATATTTCAGAGATATATTCATGGATAAAATATTTATTTACTCCTTTTTTCTTTAAATTAGAAACAAACTTGTTTTACATGTCAATCCCAGTTACCCCTCTCTCCCCTCCTCCCCTGCCCTGCCACCGGCCCCATATTTCATTCCCTTTCTGCTCCCCAAGGAGGGTGAGGCCTTCCATGGGGGATCTTGAAAAGTCTGTCATATCATTTGTAGCAGGGCCTAGACCCCTTGTGAGTCTAGGCTGAGAGATTATCCCTCTATGCGGAGTGGGCTCCCAAAGTTCATTTGTGTACTAGGGATAAATACTGATCCACTACCAGAGGCCCCATAGATCTCCCAGACCTCCAAAACTGACATCCATGTTCAGGGGGACTGGAACAGTCCTATGCTGGTTTCCCAGCTGTTAGGCTGGGGTCCATGAGCTCCCCCTTGTTCAGGTCATCTGTCCCTGTGGATTTCTGTAGTCTGGTTCTGATCCCTTTGCTCATCACTCCTCCCCTCTGCAACTGGATTAGAAAGGTGATAGTCTAAATTATTTTATGGAATAAAAGTCTAGTTTTATCTATCTATATCAGATTGAAAAAATAAGTATTATAAAGTCTTTCCTTTAGACACATTAATTGATAGAGGGTATGGAGCATTTTCTGCCAAATTCTCACCATGCATGCATGCAGCATGCATAACACAGCTTTAATTTTGTCTTACAGAGTAGTTATTGTTAAGAGTTCAGGCTTTCTGTCCACTTGAATTTACAAGGTTTTTAAAACACATTCTTCACAAATACCTTTGTTAGTAGCCAAATCCAAGATAAGTTGGTCTATTATTTTCTCAGGTTTCCTTAGATACTCAAGAATCAAGTTTTTTGTTAAACTCAAAGGAGAAATTGTAAAGCATGTTATAATTCTAGCTTTTGTCTTTATGTTAATGTGGCATATCTTAGCCTGTTATCCACTCTGGTTTGCAATGTAGTCCATTGCATTCTGTGAAGTGTACCTTCTACTCTCACAGTATGAATTGAATTAACTAATCATTAATGGCTCTTATTGTTAAAGAAATTTCAATTTAAATTGGTGGGGATTAGGAAGATTAGTCTTTTCTCTAAATAAAAAGAAATGCCAACAAAACTATAATTACCCATTACAGTCAGTGTTTGTGAAGCTTTCTAGCTTAGTTTTGCAAATGAAGTAAAGTTCCATTTTCCAAATGGCATTTTGGAATACTTAGCATTAATGTTAGTTAACCACAAATTAAATGTGGTGCGGTACCTGTGTAGTCTATAACACAAATGGATTTAGGAAGACTATACCATGAACAGATAGATTTAGATTATATCATAGCTAACTTACCATTTTTTTCAAATTTTTATCTTTTTGAGAATTCATGTTAAATGCAAAGAAAAGTGATAGCTCTCACCTTGGATTATTTCACAACTGAAAGAGGACTATGTAGTTGAGAAAACCAACTGATACAACATCACAGTCAGGCAGAAGTTTAGAAGAGGGTGCCCAAGTCCAAGTCCAGCCTGGCAAGGAAATTAGGAAATTCCTCTTGGCCAAAGCTGTGCCTCAGCTGAGAGGAGGAGGCAGTGAGTGAATGAGTGAAGGAAGGAAAGAGAACAGAAGGGAGAATGTGCCCATGTTATATTTGGTAAGTAGTGTGGATTACTATTGCTAGTAGCAATGGTGGCTTTTGAGACACTTACAAGGGGTAGAAATTAAGTAACAGGCAAAAATTTGATTTCAATCAGGATGTTTGGAAGCTACTTTTTCCTCTTCAATCACAAACAGTACATATCATTGTCTATTATCTATTTCCTTTATTTTTTCTTATGTCTTACCCCCCTGTAAATGGAAGACAAGACAGTTTGTTTCAGATTTAGTTTGTGCTTTTTAGCTTCCTGTTTAAAGTTTGTCTTTTAATTTTTTTCCTTGAGTATTGGAAAGTAACTTCTGATGTGTTTCATTCTCCAATGTGCTTTATTAGCTCTATCCACTTTTGTACTTTCTGAGATCTGACAACTCCATGTGGATGTTTGCTGTCAAGGCAAGATAAAGAGAGGAGTGTGGGGGTGTTAGCCATGATTACATTTACAAAAGATCATAATAGGAATTTTAATTTTGGCATGTTTACCCTTATGGCCAAATTTGGTAGAGCCAGGTGTGATGGAGCTAGAATAGAGGAACACAGGGCAGTGAGGATAGCAGGGAGACAGAGAGGGAAGAAATGAGGGAGAAAGCAAGAAGACCAGGGATTCACTGAAGGAACTAATCTGCTTCCTTGCAATTTGCTTGTTGCTAATATGAGAGTCTGAGTGGATACTAAAGGTTCCAGCTGAGCTACAAAACATCAGGTTTTGGAAGAAAGATAATGTTAAATGACTAAAACCATGTAGAATTGATTGAATATATGACAATGTAACCCATAAAGTTATCCCCAATCTTGTAATATGGATTTTGGTGTTGAACTGGTAGCAACAGAGAACCTCATGAATAATACTAAGAGAGTTGATAAACTGACATATGTCAAGGACTGTATGCCAGGCACCATTCTATCTGCCATATATGGTTACACAAGTACTTTCTACTCATGAAGAAAGTTGTATTTTTATCACTCTTATCTGACACATGAGGAAACTTTGCTGGTTCCAACTTGACTAGTTTATAGATGCATGTTGAGGAGCTGGCACTTAAACCCATCCTGAAGTGTCGATTTTCTTGCATGCTGCACTATAAGGGAAGGAAGCAGAATGAAAGAGAAGAATTGTATTATGTGATGTCTTCAAGGAAACCAATATTTGTCAGTGGAGGAAGAAAACATACACAGACATCAAAAGGATATAGCAGGGTAAGAGAAGGTCATATTGGTTTTTAGAAATAAGTGGAAGAATGTATTCCAAGGAAGAGTGAATGATCAGGAAGCACTTTCTTTTGACAGATAAAACTAGCATTGACATTATGGTTTTTGGCCAGCTCACAGTCTGTTTGTTAATGATAAAAAGACTGATTATGTCCATATACAGAAAACAGTAAATGTCCAAATAAATGATTTTTAGAAATAGTTGAGTTGTTCATACTTACTACATTTTTCAGCCATGTAGGCACTAGGTAAGATTCCACTTCTTTACCCTTGTGGCTCTCTTCAGACACTGAACTGTCAGAACAAATCACTTCTGCTAGTTCTGTGTTTAATTCTTGCCTGCATTGTTTGTTATCATGGCTTATCAGTGGACAGTGGCATGTTAGAGTCTGTTGTTTTTCTTGTTAATCTAATCATATTCATCATATAAACCTATATAGGTTAAGATATCACACCAGAGAATAATGCTATAGCCTCATTTCTTCTGGGGAAATAAATTAAATACAAAAGAAAGTCATAGTAAACATGTTCCCAGTGAGGTGGTCCAGTGGGTAAATGTCCTTGTCACCAAATCTGAGGGTCTGAGTTTGATCTCTGGAACCTACATGGTGGGAGAAAACAGACATTTGCAAATTGTTCTCTGACTTATACATGATAAGTGTGGTACATGGGCATCCACACACATATCCATATAGACAAAAATACATGAATATAGATAATAATGGATTAGATACATTTCTGAGATGAAATACTTTTCAAATTTTAAAACTCAGTTCTATATCATATGAACCAAACAGAACACTCACATATAAGGATAGTAAAACTGTGTGTATGTACGTGTGATATACATGTCTGTATATGTTTCTGTGTTCAGTTGTGTAGAGGATGGAGGTTGGTGTCAGGTGTCTGCTTCAGTAGTTCTCTACTTTATTTCTGAGACATGGTCTTTCACTGGACCTGGAGTTCTCTGTCTCTGCCTCTCTAGTGCCGGTATTACAAGCCCATACCCCCACACGTGGGCCTATTACCTGGCTGCTGCAGACTATATTGTAACACAGCAAGGAGCTGACCAACTGAGCCATCTTTCCAGCATGTAAATATTTTATAAATCTGGATATTTTAAATTTTTTATGAACTTATAATGAACAAGGTTTAGAAATTATTTCTTATATTTTTGTTAAGTAAAAACTTGTTGCTATAATTTCTATAAGCTTATACAATTTTACTATATAAAACATGTTGAAATATCTTTGTTTCCTGCCTTGGGCTTATACTGACCTCTTAAGTTTAAATGTCTTTAAAAATTTAATTAGTTTAGTAAATGGGGAGACTGTGGATTGACATCCACATGTCTTGATTTAAAAGCTTTATATTAAATTCTATTGGTTAAACTTCTTTTGCAGTATTTTTCAGTTACATGTTGCTATGTAGATGTACAAATCATTTTGACAATGTAGCACAGTGAATATCATCAGCTTGGAGGAAGGCTATATGACAGTCTGAGTATAATTCAAGAGTTGCTGTTTCTAATTAGGAAAGTAGAATGGGGATGGGGAAATTGCTCAGTAGGTTAAGTTCTTGCCATCCAAGCCTGTGATCCTGAGTTTGGTCCTTAGCATCCATGTAAAGAGCCAGGCTTTGTAGCATGTTCATGTAATCCCAGTGAAGACAGGTGTATTCTGGGACATTTTGGCCATCCATCCTAGTTTAATCAATGAGTTCCAGGTCCAAGTAAGAGATCCTGTCTCTAAAAACAAAGTAGGCAATAGCCTAAGGACAACACCATTGTTATAAAGCAGTTTCTTCTATCTATATTCATACATTCTCTCCAGGATGGAGGGAGGAGACTCATGATACATGAGAAGTAAATAAACTTTATATGTCTGGGGAAAGCTGAAACTTGAAAGATTCATGCAGGCTCCATTCTGGGTTTCAAGAAGCAATCAGCTACTGCTGTAGAGAGGAGTTACCTGACCTGCGAACTGCCTGTGAGGTGGACAGAGAGCTCCAGGCTTGCAGCTTTCATGAGTTATCACCCTTATTGGGGTGAGCTTTGAATGATGCAGTTGTTTTGACTCTTCTGTGTAACTTCACAGCCACATTCTTTTTACTGGTTTGCCATGTTGACCTTTGTTGTAGCCATTACTTTGGTCTGTTGTGGGTTTCATTTCTGTGGCCAGTAGACATGTATTGTGTGTTTTGTCTCCTCTGAAAAAAACATCGCACAAGTAGACATTTAGGTTGTTCTTTAGTCCCCCACTCCACATGCACACAAAGCACAAATATATGCACACACATGAACACACACACACACACACACACACACACACACACACACACACACAGAGAGAGAGAGAGAGAGAGAGAGAGAGAGAGAGAGAGCACTCCCTCATACATACACACAAAAAAGAAAGATAAAACACATACTCTTAAAATAGAAAATAAAAATATGAAACAGAACCTAAAAGAAAAAGTGGTAAGACTAGGTTCAACAGCACTAAAGAAGCATGTAGCACTATCTTTAGGTACATTTCCACTTTATATATCTTTTGCCACAAGTTTGCGTTCACTTTTGTTTTCTTCCAGCACTGAGTATTGAACCCCTAGGCCTTGCCTATCCCTGGCCCCAGTGCTTACTTTCAATAAGCATCTATACACTTGATCCACGGAGCATAAATGGTTAATTTTAGAAATTGTTTTCATATGCCCTTTTCCTCTCTCTCCTGTGACTTTATTCTCCTGGATTTGCACATGTTTGAAACACCCATTGACATTCTTCTTGTGGGAAAGTGTGAAGAATGAGAGGAAGAGTTGGCAGTTGTGTCTGGTGACAGAAGTCATACAGATGGTTCTGATGGCAGATCCTGAGAGAGGATGTGGCAGAAACAGCAAATTGAGTGCCTTAGAACATCTTTGTTAAATAAAGTAAAGGTAAATGTTTCAGTTGTCTGAAACACAATTGAAGAAGCATTGGAAAAATAGCAAGTCCAGGTGACCTATGGTAGTCAGCTTGATTGGGAGGAGCATAGACTGTGAGTTGTAGCCTTTTTTTCTACAATATGTTGGGTCTGTGACAGAGAGCTTTGGCTGTACTCACAGGCTTATCCTTTGTGAGAAATATGATAAGGAAGCATAAATCTAGTTTGATCCCTCAGTGTGGGGGAGTGTCTTAAAGTTAATGTATGTATTATGCTTCTTTGTATTTCTGACTCCTCATATCTAACTAAATAGTGGGAATACTAGTTAAACTGACTATCAGAACATACCTACTTCAGTAAAATGGTAACTTAATGTTAACCAATCAGTACATGAAAATTAGGGCTGTAATTTACAGAAAATTAGTTAAAGATTATTAAAACTAGAATTTCAGATAATCCTTAAATATTTTATTATGAATTTATTCAATATATTGTTTCTTGAATTTTATCTGGGAAATATAATACCAAATTTCTTAGCAGTATTTTGTGTGTGTGAACACACCTGTTTGACTAAAGTTAGCATCCAGTTTGTTTCCTTTTTTAAATTAAAACATGTCAGTAGATTGATTGTAGTTACAACTTGCAGTTTGATTGTTGTCAACAAAAATTCCATTGAAATTGTATTCAATCTGTTTTCGCCATAATATCAAGTATAGTAATGTTTTTGGACTGTGGCATAGAAAAGGATAAACTCTCCAGTTTTGAGGACAATGTAAATTGACATCTCATTGCAGTTTTCCTGGAGTCAGAGGCTTCACAGAATGTGAAAGCCGTATCTCAGTAGCAAGACTGTTATCTTGCATTATCCTCCTTGAGCTGACAAAGGCAGAGATTTCTAGCTGCTGTTGCTGTTCCTTTTTTCTGCCTTCATTCATTTCTTTCTTCTCAAAAGTAAGCACCCACTCCCATTATTTTTAGCATTTATCTTGAAAGCTGAACTGAATAGGGACATGCTTTTACCACATCTAAACTATATATAAAATTTTCTCTGTAGCATGTGGAAATACATCATTTCTTCCTGTAGGCTTAATTGATAGTTGAAATTATCAATCTATGTTAGTAATCATAGATTTTATGTAATTGTTTACATTTCTAAGGTTTTAATTATAGAAGAAAGCTTGAATATATGTAGCTAACAATGATGGTTTAACAAATCTTAATGACAGAAAGTGGCACCATATGAGATCAGTTTTTGTTAATGAGCTTTCCATATTTTGTCATAGCCCAGAAGGAGCTATCTTCCGTAACATGTTTACACCGAGACAGAATGTATGCGATGAACTCTTTCTTTTTATGTTTTTCTCTTTAACACCATTAGGCAGTTCATGTGTGCTATTTTCTGAAGTCTTGTTTGCTTATTTTTAGAGTTTTATTTATTCATAAGACCTTAACCTCATTTTCATTGCAAGGTAGCAATTTGACATCTTTTCTTTCTACTAGGATACATGAGGTTGCTGTTATTAACCCCAATATAGTGGCTATGTCTTGCCTTTATAAATGTTAATAGACATTTATTTAGTTCTTGAGTTTCTGTGTTATACTGCATAAATTTTACATGAAGTCATGAGTGTAGTAGCATAATTTTTAGTTGGATTACTGAACTTGGATTATACATATCTATCACTGAATCAAGCCAAATTAGAGAATCTCATTGAGTTGATATTGTGTGCTTATAGGTAGGATTTAATGCTGTCACATAAGCTGACTTTGAAACTAATACCTGAGTCTAAATTATCTTTATATTTTAAATAATGCTTTGAATTTTAAAATAATTATTAACACTAAAATGTACTTTAAAAACCCTATGATTTTTCAAATGTAAGTCACCTTTTTCTCATTTTGATATTATAATCTTGTATTGACTATTAATATGAGTAAAGAATGAGAAGAGGGCAGTTTAATGATACTACGTATAGAGGAAGAAATGATTTCTGAAAGTAAAACTATGGCAATAACATTCCTTTCATGTCTTAGAATAAGAGTGGTGTTTTGTTTATTTGATACAGCAGACTTGATGATCAGCATTATACATCAAAGTATTTAGTGACTATATTTCACAGTAAGGATGGATGTTGGTATAGGAAGTTTTGGAATAAAAAAAAAAAAAAACAAGATGATTACCTTCCTGGCACACGAGGAAAACAATAAACATATAAGGAAAATGGACCAAGAGCACAAAGGTAGATAGAAGTCATTTAGCATACATGGAAATTTATATAACAGCGTATAACTCAGTAGTTGACATTTGTAAGTAGATTAGGAAACCAAGTGATGTCATCCAATTTTAGACTATTAGTTTCCCCTTTAAATTTTATTTAAAATATATTTGCATTACTTTCCCTTCCATCTGCTCTTCCTGACTTCTCCCATGTCTCTCACCCTTTCTGGCTCCTAAAATTCATGGACTCCTTTTTTAAAATTGTTACATTTAAATGCAGCCCCCAGCACACATGTGAATAAATATAAATACGGTCATCTGAATCTGATTGGTGATGCTTGCATGTATACATTTTTACTGACTGCTTGGAATAGGATAGCCATTTAGGGACTTATCTGTAGGGAAGACTAATTCTCCCTTTCTCAGATGTTCTTTATTGCCTGTTGTTCTTTTTCTAGGGATGGCATGTGAAATTTGCCCCATCCATAGTGGCATGTTATTTGGTGTTTTTATTGTTAGAACCTGTGAAAACAGCCACGTTGTTAAGATTTTCTGGTTTTATCTTCCCTGCCATATCTAGAAAATCCTATCTCAAGTGGAATTCCTGGCCCCCTGGTTCCTAGCATCTTTACTCCCACTCTGCTGAGCTGTTTCCTGAGTCTTAGCTTTAGGGGTTGTATTGAAGATGTAACAATTGGTACTGGGCATCACACAGTAAGGTTTTCTTCGCATTTTGACAAACTGTGGTTTTCTGTAATGGTCTTCATCTGCTGCAACAAGTAGTTTCATTGATGAGAGGAGGGAAATATACTTAAATACAAGGCTAGGTATTTAGAATTTATATAGGAATTACACTGGTTTGGGAAAAAGGCAGTATATGTTTTCCTCTAAGATGGATGACCTCACAACTATGGATGTCTTACTAGGTAAACCCTCAAAAAGAAAAACTCCTTATTGTATTATAAGGTAATTAGGCAAGCACAAGGAATAAAGCAGAGCAAGAAAAGAGATACCTTAATAGAGAGAGCTGTTGTAGGCTTACAGAGAATCTGGCACTAGGGAAATGTCCAGAGATCCACAAGGATGACCCCAACTAAGAATCTAAGCAATAGTGGAGAGGCTACCTTAAATGTCCTTCCCCTATAATGAGATTGATGACTACCTTATATGCTGTCCTAGAGCCTTCATCCAGCAGCTGATGGAAGCAGAAGCAGAGACCCACAGCTAAACACTGAGCTGGACTCTTGGAATTCAGTTGCAGAGAGGGGAGGAGTGATGAGCAAAGGGGTCAAGACCAGGCTGGGGAAACCCACAGAAACAGCTGACCTGAACAAGGGGGAGCTCATGGACACCAAACTGACAGCTAGGAAACCAGGTACCCTGAAAATGGATGTTATTTAGGAGGCCTATGTGGTCTATGGGGCCTCTGGTAGTGGATCAATATTTATCCCTAGTGTATGAATGGACTTGTGGAGCCCACTCCCCATAGAGGGTTACTCTCAGAGCCTAGACACACGCAGGGAGAGCCTAGGCCTTGCCCCAAATGATGTGTCAGACTTTGATGATCTCCCATGGATAGCCTCACCCTCCCTGGGGAACAGATAGGGGACAGGATGGGGGCTTGGGGAGCATGGGATGATGAGAGGGAGAGGGAACTGGGATTGATATGTAAAATAAAATTGCTTCAAATTTAAATTTTAAGAAATTCCAAAAAAGAATAGGCATTTGGAGAAATTGATTTAACCTAGTAAATAATTTCCTCAGATAATGGTGCCTTGCAAGAGGAGGGCATCTGTCGAGTTAGCTGTGGGTGATGTACTCTACACTGAGAAAAGATTGATTCCCCATTGAGAAGAGGTTTCAAAGCATTATATGTAACAGTGCAGAATCATAAATATTTTCATCTAACCAAATAGGAGACTAAGGTAAGCATGCCTGTATCAAGAGATCTGTGATGTTGATGGACTAATCAAAATGTTATCTATACCAGACCAGTAGATTGCATCAGTAGAGACAGTACCCTGTCCTTTAGGCAGGAGTATGACTGGTGAGATGGAAACAGTCACAGATTGGCTGAGAGCAGTCAAAAGGCCTATGGTTCTCTTTGGGTTCTTTCAAGAAATTAAGGTTATATTGGTGAACAACTTTCAGTTTTGTTGGGATGGTGAAAAATAAAAGGAGTTTCAGATTATTTTATTGAATGAAACATGTGGACATTCCACAGAGCATGTTAAAGAGTGGTATTGTTGAAGATAATTTGTTTCTTTAATTTTAAGCCACATATCTTGTTTAAAGTGATATTCTGAATTAAAATATCCCCCAATTGAAATCCTTACTAAAATAACCAACCTGATATTACAGTCAGGAACTCTGTCATAGATTGACCTAATGCAGGGTGCCATCCCCACATGTGAAAATCTGTGGAATTTTTCATTATGCAGAGCAAGAAGGGCTCTGATGAGGGACAGATCAAATATCCCTAATTTACTATATGTAAAAGAAGCTTCTCTTCAGGCAGCCTCCAAGAAGAAATGTGGCTGGAACATGGCTGTGTAGGGAACCAGGCAAATGAGTGCAGGCGGGCAAAGGTCAAAGGACATATGACAGGGTAATTATCCTTCCCACTAAGAAGTGTGCTCATGTAATAACTACTAAGTCTACAGACACATCCAACCTTGCTGAGTAAAGAGTCAAGCCAGAGCAGCCTAAATTAGCTGAGCTGAAGTGATGCCGACAACCACTTCAACTGTAGTTCCCCTCTCTGTCACTAAGGCATCTTCAGATAGACAACTTTAATTGCCAGCAGTCTACACTTTTCTGCTATTCTTTCATCTGGGCCTGGAGTCTTTGTTCAGAAACCATATTCCCAGAGGAATTCTTTTGTGTGGGGGAATTAGAGAATGCTGCTACTACTACTACTACTAGTAGTACTAGTACTGATGATGATGATGATGATGATGATGACAAAATCAGCACTCAAACACTCATCATAGGGGGAGCAGTAAGGAAAAATTATGTGAATTTAGAAGATGAAAATGTGACAGCTTAAATATGGGTGTTGCTGTTTTTATTTTTTCCTCTGGATACCATAAAACCATTCAATTTAAAATGTGAAAAATTTACATAAATTTCCAACAGAACTGGAGAGGACTAAAACAAAAATTATTTTACCCACCTCTCCCCCTTTGTTTAATGTCAGCAAAATCTTAGGTTGGGTTTCAGAGACTAAGCACTAATTCAGAACACAGTTTTGCAAACCAGATTGTTATACAACAAAGAATGGAATGCCTCTTCTTCCTTTTGTATGACAGACCAGTACTGTGATCTTTAAGGAATAAGAATGACCTTGAATGAATTCAGTTATGAACAGAACCCCAGATTGTTGCTGGAATCCAGGATACTGTTATGATGGGCAGGAAGAAAATAAGGATGGGCACACATTCTGTATTTTTTTTTTTTGAAATGGTTGTGAACAAGGCCGAGTTTAATGTTAGGTGGCTTGGAAACTTTGGTCCTTGCAGAAGTTAGAGCTGCTAAGCTTTAAAAAAAGACTGATGTGTACAGATGTGAGGATATTCTGATAAGTGCAGATCCACCATATGAAGGAAGGGCAAGTCTTACTATTGCTCGACTATGTTTTTTTTTCATTCATTTATTTAGCTCATAAATAAAGTCATGCACAATTATGATACACAATACAGTATGTTCACAATGGCATGGCTAAATTAAACCAATTAACATGTTATATCACACATATTCATCATTTTTGTTTTGAGAACACTTAAAGTATACTATCTCACAACTTTTAAAATATAGCATATTGTTATCAACCATATTTATCATGCTTTCAGTAGACCTCAAGACTTCACAGAGTCCATGCCTCTTGTCCAACTGCAGTTTTATATCCTTAAACCAATTGTTTCCCCATTGTTAAAAGACCCACATTGAAGCCTAATAGCCACAATTCTGCTCTCTGTTCCCATAAGTTCATCATTTCTAGGTTACACATAAAATTGAAATTGTGTGACATTTGTCTTCCAGTGTGTCACTTATTTTTTTTTTTTGACAAGCATATAACTTTACTACTTACTAAAGATGAAATCAAATTTACATGCACTGGTGAGCACTCTCTGAAACACCTTGGATTCATCACATATTTGAATTTCAATTAGCATATATTATATATATATACATATATATGTATATATGTATATATGTATATATATATATATATATATATATATATAGAGAGAGAGAGAGAGAGAGAGAGCAACAATGAATACAGAGTGAGAGCTGTTTGAACAATCAGTCATAAATGGGATGTCTTCATTAAATCTCTCCCCTCAGAGTTCAGGAAACATAATGGAAGAAGAGGCCAGAAGATTGTAGCAACCAGAGGGGATGGAAGACACTAAGGAAACAGAGACTTTCTAAGCACAACAGGACTCACACACATGAACTCATAGAGACTGTGGAAGTATGCATAGAGACCTACATGGAACATGCCAGGCAGGTTCCTGGTGATTATAGGAGAACTGGGCACAAACCCCCATCCATAGCTCAGAAAATATTTTGGACTGACAAACTTTTGCAAATAAATAGTCTTTCTAATGGAGTCTCACTTGGGATGCAAACCACTAGTAAGGCCAGGCCCCATGGCCAGAACAAAATAAACTCGTTGGTATCTTTGAAAATTTTTTGCCTCTTTTTCTTCTGTTTTATTTGCTTTTTTTTAGTATTCTAGATTTTTTGTTTTATATTATTTCATTACTATTTGTTGGTACCTGTTTGTTTTGTGAGAAAAGCCAGAAATGGTCTGGATTCTGGTGGAGAGGAACCTAGGAGTAGTTAGAAGAGGGAAAACCATAATCAGCATATATTCTATAAAATATATTTTCAGTAAAATAAAGGGAAAAGAACAATAGAGAGAGAGGGAAAGAGATAATGAAAATAAAAAGGTTAAACAGGAATTTAGGCAAAATAGTGTGTTACCAGGATCATGTAAGGGTCACTCTTCAGTATTTGTTCAAGTTCATATTTTATATTAGTTTGCTAGCACTTTTACAAGTACTTCAATAATCAGCATTTCTCAAAGCAAGAGTTGTTTTTTCTAATATAGTCCTGGAGCCAAAGGTCTAGAATTAAGATGTTGGGAAGGTTCAGTACCTCTGGCAGCTGAGAGAGAGAAAGAAACATCTGGAAGATCATGTTAAAAGATAGAAAGTATACTTTATTTGATTTTAGAAGCTTCTATACATAAGTGAGTTGCTAGGAGCTCTATTTTACCCACTAAATCTTTTATTGTACAGTTGCAGAATGTGGGACACAGAGGATGTGTTGATGTGGACTTCTGTTGATGATTTCTTTGTTTCTATTTGGGGAAGTGGATCATTAACTAAGTCTGAGAAGCACTGAGATTTTGGTACAGCTACCACAAAGCAGTAAGGAGCTGTTGTGGAGAATGGGCAATGGTAGACTGCTATGACATGGTACAGTTGAGGTTTGTGATCTTAAGTATAGCAAGCCACCCATCTAATACTAAGATATTTAGTATCAGGTTTCATATGATGGACTGCAGGGCTCTCTTTGATGATAAAACCATAGTATTTTAGGCTTTTCTCTTCAATCTTCCATCAATAATACAGCCAGTCAAAATCCACACTCTTCTACAAAATTTTATAGCAGCATCATGCCTACATAGAATTACTAATCATTTTTCTTTCTACTTTGTACTTGCCTTTTATCTCTCTGGACAGTGTGTCAAAGATTCCTCCTGTGTAGTTATTTCAGATAGGCTATTTCAAAATTGTTTACTCCATTTCTTTACTACTACAAAATGCTTCTTATCTATCTACTATAATATATTTTAGCATATCTTTTAAGTTTATTTGTGTGTGTATTCCTGTGTATGAGTTCAGGTGTATGCCTACTATTGCATGGGTGGGCAGGTCGGAGGACAACCCTGTGTATCATTTCTTACCTTCCACCTTGTATTCAGACATGGCTTCTAATTCACTGCTCTGTATGTTCAGACAGCTTCCTGTCTCCACTTCACAGAAGAAGCCTAATCTTCAAGGATATTTATCACCAAGGCAGCACTTATAGACTAAGACAGAGCCAGCTGTACAAATAATTAGTGAAGAAGAACTCTATCCTGAAGTTGCTTTCTCTGTGCCACATAATATAGTTTACAAAGATGCATCAAGAAATGTCCATGCAAAATATATTTATTATGTTTTGAAAGTAGAAATCACATTTTACTTACATGGAACCTTTCTTAAAACCAATACTTTTTTCCCTCTAGTGAATCATATGCTTAATAAGGTGAAAAATATGCATTTGAAAATGAAGAGTAATTTGCATTAAAATAAAATGAAGCTTGTAAAGTTCAATTGCCTGTAATCTCACTAAGCCATTCAAAAATGTACTTTTCTTGAGTTTTAACATTTCACAGCATGGCTGCATTAGGCAACACACTTCTGATGAGAAAAAGAGGAGCCTAGAAACAATAAGAAAGAGGTTTTATTTAAATGCAGTGAAATTAAACAGATTAATGAATAGAAAATAATATTTATTGAATACAGGTTTTTTCCTTAATTATACATTCTCCATATCATGTGTTGGACATAGCACATGGTTGCTCACCAGGTTTTCCAGTTTCCTCTGTTTCAGTCTTTCTGTCATGACTACTTAGAAAATAGGGTAAGATTTGCATTAGCTATGAGGGTGTTTCTAAGATGATATCTGTATAGTATTTCTCACTGAGAAATTTCATAATATACCCCCTGAAAAGATGGTGAAATGAAGGTTGTAAGATGATAATACCATTTAAAAAATACAAATTATTAATGGCCATGTATTAGATTATTATTTGTTATTTCATTCTAACTACTGAGGACTTTAAGACTTTGATGATTTTTCTTTTTCTCTCTTCCCTCCCTCCTTCCCTCTCTCCTTCCTTCCTTCCTTCCTTCCTTCCTTCCTTCCTTCCTTCCTTCCTTCCTTCCCTCCTTTCCTTTTTTGTTGAGGGTTTTCTCTGTGTAGCCCCAGATGTCCTGGAACTAGCTCTTATAGACCAAGTTGACCTCAAACTCATAGAGATCTACCTGTTTCTGCCTCCTCATTTCTGAGATTAAAAGCATGCACCACCACCACCCAGCACATTTTATAATTTTAAGGTAATAGAATACTAATTTTTGAGCACTATGACTTTTATTTTAATGCATGTATAGTGAGTTTCTGTTGTGTTTAAGACACCTTTATCCATGATTCAATATTTTATATGATGTATTCTTTAATTTTTCAGGACAAATGTAGGATTAAATTTGCTATGAATAATATGTGTAATACATAGAGAATAATTCTTACAAATTCTACCATAATGAATAAGTAAATCAATGCATATTTAACAGTCACAGTCTGGCATGTGCACACATGTGACAGCATCAGTTGTTACGATAAATGTTTCCGCCAAAAGCCGCCTGAGCCCCACTGCCACGTGTGAGCTTTATGCCAGTCGCCTGTCCGAGTTAGGCCCAAATGAATACACAGAAACTTGTATTAGGTTCAATGCTGCTTGGCCAATGACTAGGATTCCTCATCTGTTAGCTCATTCTTAATTATCATAAATCTATATATTTTATGACTTATCTTATCAGATGCCTTGTTGGCGTCCCTCCTGGCTGCTGGATCACATCGTGCTGCTGGAGCAGGAGCGGAGGGGAGAAGAGGGCCCTTCCTGTTTCCCCTTCTTTAAATATGAGTCTCCTTGATATGTCACTTCCTGCCTGGATCAGCACTTCTCTACTACATTTCCCAGAATCCTCTTTGACTCCTAGTCCCATCTACTTGCTGTCTCATTGGTCAAACAGTATTTTATTTAACAATCAATAAGATAAACATACACAGAAGTATTTCCCCCATGAATCAGTGATATTTAAGAAATCTTATTGAGTTGGCAACATGAATTCCTCTACTATGTACTGTATCAGTGAACTTGACACGGCCTTTGGATTTGTCAGTTATTTTCTGTTCTCAGAGATAAGTGAAGTATACCTCCTTTAAATCTAGAAACACTAATATTAAGAAATACTATTTTTACCAAGTTAGTATGGTGCTTTTTAAAAATGCCACCTTAGCTCTTTCCTCAGATATGTATATATACATATACATAATTAAAGTAAAAAATAATTTATATGTATTTAAATTATTGTGGTATCATTTCTTAGAGAAAAGTATCTAAAATCAGTATAAGTAACTATGAGTCAAACGTATTCTGGCAGAGGTCTTGGAAAACTAAGTGAATAATCACAATAGCAACTTATAAAACAAAGCCAATGCCTCTTACCTCTTTGGTATGTCAATTGAATTACAAATGATGAAGTTACAAACAGGAAATTCATGTCATTTTTAAAGGACCATAAGTTTAAAACATTTAGAGGGAAGAACACACTGTATTGTAAAGCAATGCTACCTAATTTATTTCCACAAAGCATTGTGGTGGTTTGAAAGAAAATTGCCTCATTGGGAGTGGTACTATTAGGAGGTATGCCTTTGTTGGAGGAAGTGTGTTACTGTCGGGGTGGGCTTTGAGATCTTCTTTGCTCAAGCTATGCTCAGTGTGACACACAGTTACTTCTGCTGCCTGTGGATCAAGACGTAGAACTCTCAGTTCCTTTTCTAGCATCATGTCTGCCTGCATGCTGGCCCTTCCACCTGCTGTGACAACAGTGGACTAAACCTCTGAACTGTAAACTAGACCCAATTAAATGTTTTCCTTCATAAGAATTGCTGTAGTAATGGTGTCTCTTCACAGCATTAGAAACCTTAACTAAGACAAGCTGCTTTTTAAGTACATGCATGTAAAATATACTTAAATACATTTGATTTTTTAAAGATAGGATAAAATACACCTGACTATTAGCAGATGTGAGAAAATGATTTATAAATGGATCACACCTTCACAGTGGAAGGCTGGTGTGAGGAAGCTGAACATTTATTTCTTCAAGGTCAATCAAAGATGAAGAAATGCTCTGTGTCACACAGCTGTAACTACAGGCATGTGATTGTTAAGCACTTGGGGCAAATAGTTCAAATTCAGATATGGTATATGTGGGTAAACACAGGTTTTAAATATAAACAAGTTGCAGGATATTCAGGGCTAAACAGAGAAACCCCATCTCAAAAATACAAAGGAAAAATATGATATATAATGTTTTAATTAATTTTATTGTCATTTTAATTATATTTAATTATATTTAATTCCATTAGCATTTGTGTGTGTGTGTGTGTGTGTGAGAGAGAGAGAGAGAGAGAGAGAGAGAGAGAGAGAGAGAGAGAGAGAGAGAGAGATTGTGTATGTGTACAGGTGTATATACGTGTTAGAAGTTAACATCAGATTCTTCCTCAATCTCTCTCCATCTTATTTTTGGGGGATAAAATTTCTCACTAATCATAGTGCTCACTGATTAGGTATATTGCTTTTCTAGCAAGCCCTGGGTATATTCTTTTCTCAGTCTTTTCAGGACTGGCTTTATTGGCACACATGCTTTGCCAGGCTTTTTTTCATGGGTGCAGAGGAACAGATCAAACTGAAGTTCTCATGCTCATTGTCCAACATTTTATGAATTGAACCCATCTTTCCAGCCCCAGTTTCTGTAACCTTTTCATTGTGGATTCTAGAATTTGTGAAATCATGTGCCTTACCTATGTTTTTTGTGGGCATTGTTAGACTAGAATCTGGCAATTGTGTTTGTCATGATCTCCCTTCTTTGGTTTCTACATTAAGAATATATCAGTGGGGCTGTGTGATCTCTTAGGGGTTTTCACCTCCAAATTATGCTGTGAGTCAATTGTGAATAAAACTCAATGCTCTCAGAGCTTAAATTTATGCAGTACTCACAGACAAGGTGTTTTACTTCACAATCACTCTGGCTTTTGCTCTGCAATAATTTGCCTAAATGTAAAACCTTGTAGTCAAACTGATGTATGCAAAAAAAAGTGTTCAAAACCAGTTCCATGGCATGCTACAAATAGATTCTTATTATTCTGTAATACTTTGGAATTTAGTTCCAATACAGGACAGGTGAAATTTCTGGCTCAACTCATACCATCTTTTGGGATTAACATTTGGTGGCATTTATGATAGTCAAATATTATAATAACAATTAATTTAAACCTATCTTCTGTATTTTCTATTTGAGCCTTTCATAAGAAGCATTGCTTGCTTTATAGGTCACTCTAAGAATAAACTCGTGGTGTAATTATCCTGTGAACCAAAGTCTTCCTTATAATTACTCATAGATTTTTGTTAACAATAATCTGTGATTAAGACATTCTGGGAATGTCTAACAGTCTTTATGCATTGGGCAGAGGAGTGAAAACATCCACCAAAAGATTCTACTACCCCTGGCTATTAAATTTGGAGAGAGTTAATAGATTTCTTAAGTGGATAATAATAAAACGAATATTACATGGGCTCAGCTCATGCCTGCATAATGTGAATTCTACTGCTTATTCAATGTCAGTATTTGAGGGAAAAAAGTCTACAAGATAAATTGGAACAATTAAATGACTAAAGTATTTGGATGAAAAATGTTTCTATTAAGTTTCCTTCTAATCCTACTTTTTAAACTTCACATTCTTTTACTTTTAGTGAAAAATGAATTTGTTGTGTAACACTTCTCCTGATCCTCATGAATAACAGTGTATGTACATTGAAATCATATGGCTCTGATGAGGGCCAATCTGGGCTTAAGAATAGTGAAGGGCACTGATGTTTTCATGTTAAGAATAGGATTTTCTCAAAAAAGTACCAACATTATGTGCAGTAAGAAGGCTCATGGACACTCTAGTTTTCAAAATGTTTATTAAACAATGACCTTTGGAAAAATATGTGTGAGAATATGGAACTGAGGGCAAATACATCATAGGGAAAGGCCCAATTAAATATGGTTCCACTGACAGTATTCTGAGCTGGCCCATTGGGCATTCCAAAACCCAGCCAACTTTTGGAAATAGCTATCCTTGACTCAACCTTTAAACTTCATTTGATAAGTGCTTAATGAAGAAGGGTGGATCTCAAAAGGGTGTGACTTTTGTTGGGAGTGGATTTCTGATGCTGAGGACATTCCTGCTGCTGTAAGTTGAGGACTTCCTGCAAACAGTGCTGTCAGCAGTGATGGCCCCCACTCATGCCTTCTTGGAAGGTATGAGCAATGAATCACTGTATCCATCATGTGTAAATGTATAAAGTATACAACAAAGACTGTGGCACGTAGTTCTTCATGAGGTTCATTGAAGCATTCACACAGTAATTGTATCATGTTTTCTAATTTACCTGGAACTAAGCTTACATTCCAGGACACCAAGAAGGAAGATGAAATTTGGGTCTATAATTTGTATTGTTCAATTGACTACCACTGGTTCTAATGTATTGGTTTTGTAGTCTTCTTATAATGCACCATATATTATGGTCAATCTTTCCTTCTGTGTTCAGAATATGTTTTAATGAATCATAATTATTATTCCCATGTTATTTTTAGATCTTTCCCCCCTTTTCTCTCTCTTGAACTCAACCAACCAAGCTACAACTCCGCATAGTCGGGCCTCATCAAAGCGATTAGATATTATTGGAGAAGCATGTCACCTTTGCTGACTATTCTCATTTAAATTCATGATCTTGTCCAATGCAGTCTGGCACCCAGTGTTAATACATTTCTCTAGTGACTTCATCCCTCATACTGCTCTACATGGCTATCCCCTGTGTGTGGATGAATGCTTAAATGCTACCTCTCCTGGGGGTAGAAGCTTTGATGCATAACACTGACTAATTTCAGAGATATAAATGTTTGTGTTGAGGCTAATTTTAAATTATCCACATGACACATCCCTAGAGCTGGAGTTGCAGAGTGTGCACACTCAGCTCCCCTGGGCTCACAAGAGCTAGGTTCAGCATATGTTTTGTATGAGTCACGCCTTTTTCTTTCTCTTCAAGCTCACAACAGTTTTTCCTACTCTTTGCTTTCAGCCACATCACTGGGAAAATAAAAATAATTTGAGGAAAATTTCCATATGTTTACACTAGCAATCCTGTCTAGTCCCACCTCTGTTCCATACACTGTTTTGATTCCATTTCTGTGATAGAACACAACCCAGGCCTTTGCTTATACGTGGGGCTTGGGAACTCTCTTTCTTAGTGGGTTTATCCTGCTTTTTTTTTCTATCTTCATGTCATCATTACTCTTTATTGTTACTGGATTTTTCATCGATCTCCATATAAGCCTTAATTTGATGAAAAACAATATTGTTTACACAATAGCACAGGTGCTAGCTTACCATTTCTTTCTAGCTGAGTAAAAGTTTAATGATTTGTTTCACTTATTCTTTACCCATTATTTTCAAGTTCACCAGGGACCACCTTCTTGCAACTTCCTCCCTCATTTTACTTGCTTGTCTGGTGCTGACCCAGTATAGCTAGCTGGTTACTTGCTCTCATAGAGAGTTGTGGATTCTTGTTCAAATGATGGCTTTCTGTTTCCCCCTCCTGCCTTTGCTTACTCTCTCCTCCACAACCAAGGTCTCCACTTCTGATACTTTTTCAATTGACATTTCCCCTTTTCCTTTTGTTTTCTGAGGCATTCATTTGGCCTTCCCTTCTGCTTCATTTAATCCACTACTCAGAAGTCATCTCCTTAGGGGAGAGTTTTCTAATCACTGTCCTAAAATTGCAATTCAGTTTCCTCATTATTCTGTTACATTGATAGTACTCAGTACTAGTTTTAGAAGTTGTCTTTTTTGTTTATTATTATATCATTAAAGAATTTTGGTTGAACCAATCGTGAATTATTGCTGTAGTCCTAACATGTATTATCCCACATCCTAAGTGCTCAACATGTATTTGTTGAAAAAGTGCAAAATAAATAGAATTATTTAGTTGTATATGGTGCTAGCTGTGTAGACTAGTTTTACTTAACTCTACTGAAATCCACAGGGTCAGCAAATTTAACTTTAAAAAAGACCATACTGAGACTATTATCCTCCCTGATAATGAATAAATGATCCAGAATAGGGCTGTTTCTGCATAAAAGCTGGTTGCCAATCATGTACTAGCATACTACTTATTATAAAATAAATTTAAGTACAAGTTAGGATGTTGTTAAATCATGTGACCTGGTCAATAGTGGTGAGAAAGGCCCCATATTTCCTATAAGAGTTAGCCAAAGAGAATGTTAATGGGTGAGCAGAAGTTAGCCAGATGATGGGGAAAAGCAATGAAGGTCCTTTCAGGTAAACGTTACAATGTGTCTGCCTGGTATTCCTCACAGTTTCTGAATAAAATAAAAGAGTTAGTAGCCTGGATGATACTTTAGACAAGGAATAGTTGAATGGATAAATAATTGTAGTGAAAATCATGAGGTAGAAATATACTTGGTCTGAGCCTCAAGTTTAAATCTTCAGAGTCTTCTCACTGTGGATTTGATTCTGCTTGGAGACTTTTGAAACAGTTTTGTCATAGACAAGGTTGGGTAATAGGAGATGCTGTTTTAACCTCACACCCCAACAATTTTATAGTGACCTCTGTTGGATCACAGGTGAGCAACTAAAATATTCTTTGTCTTGTAGCATATGAGGAAAATTGGGTAGTCACTCTGGACACTTGAATGGCCAGTACTAAGTATGTTGTTTTTGTGTTAATCCTGTTGTTGAGAGAAAGAAATGATTAAAAGAAAATCTTTTCAGGAAAAGATTTATTTTTCTTAAGACTGAATATATCTTCATAGTGGTAGAATCAACTTTGAGTAAAAGGAATTAAATCTTTTAAATAGAAATAAAAAATGGAAGAAAAGTGGTAAATTAATCCACTGCCAGATAGTTAAATGTAAAGGGAGAAGTATCCTAAGGGGGAGGGGTCAATATTTTTTCCAGCTTATTTCCCATTAAAATGAATGCACAAATTGCCTGCCACCTTGACCAAAATAACAGAATCAGTGTTTAGCCCTCAGTGAAGGTCAGAGTGACCTAAAAATAAATACAAAGGCTGTGAGTTAAGTTAGAAATCTGAACTCAGTTATATGATATCTCCAAGAGGAGCCATTCCTCATTGGAAAAAAATAAATGAATTTCTCTGAGCTGTTTATTACATAGGCATGACCTGTTGTAGTTATTTTAAGAGGAGACCAAGGGTTTCAGGTCTAGATAGCTTTGTTTAGTAGACAGAAAGTAGTGAAGCATGATCTGCACATCAGTATAACTGTCTGATGCTCTCTCTCTCTCTCTCTGAAACATACGAGTACTGTTGATGTTTCAGATTCACGATTCATTTACAAACATACAAAATGCTTAAATCTAGGTAATTTTAAAACAACAGATATTTATGTTTGCACAGTCAGGAGGCCATGTAGTCCAAGATGGAGGTGGTGGTAGGCTCAGTGTCTGGTAAGGCCATGATCTGTGTTTCCAAACTAGCAACTTAATGCTCTGTCCTCTGGATGTGAGGAACTGAATTCTCACATGTTGGAAGGAGAAAGAATATCCAGTGCTGTGTGAAGCCATTTGGCAAAGGTAATGATGCTATTCTTGTTGGAGGCACCCCTAGGTTCCTCCTCTAATCCTCATTCATTAATGATTAAATTTAAACATGAATTTTCCAGGAACACAAGTATACATAAGATAGCAGAGGATAAGGGCTGGGTTATCCTGGAGCAAGGTCAAGGGGGATGGAAAACAAAATTTTGAAAACGTTCCTTAAGGAATGATATGAGCAAGAAAAGTCTTAGGGAAAGATTGAAAAGTGGAAGAACAGTAAAGAATCACAACAGAGAAATTTGGAGAAGAGAGTTCTGTTTGGAAACTGAATGGCCAGCAGTATGAGCTTGTGAGGTCAATGAGATGATGCCTGAAATAGTTAGCAATGAAGTTGGACTCTCTTCGACAACAGGACCACAGCACTAACAGGAAGAGAAACCACAGTTCAATGAATTGCCAAAAGCAGAAACAAGGAGGAAGAATTTTTTTGAAGGTTTACCACAAAGAGAGAGGGAGGGCAAATGTTGAAAGGGAAATAAAACTTCAAGAGATTGCTTATGTATGTTAGGAGTAAGAAATGAACAAATGCTGGTGACATGAGGGTAGTTAAAGTGGAGAGGTTGAAAGTATTAAAGAGAAAACAAGTACTGAGATGCATGAACAAAGTCTTGTATCTAAAAGTGATAAGATGCATTAGGGGAGTGCAGGGAATCCCATATTTCTTACAAATCATGCAGCTTTATACTACAAAGAATGGCATTAGCATATATATTCCACAGCACTATTTAGGGAAAATGAGGTGCACAACACTATTGGCAAGGTAGTCCCTTGCATCTAAAAACCCCCTCTCTTCTGTTTACTTTGGCATCTATTTTGTAATTTTTCTAGACTACAGCTTGAACTTGAGTTTCCACAATTTCTACGTGAGTCTCCAAAGTACTGCTAATATTTGATCAGTATTAGTCTTGGTTTTCTAGACTCTACTTTGAATGAGTAAATTTCACATTCGCCCCTTCATCCATGCCCTTTTTTGACTAGAAAGACTAATCATCAAGACTTGGCATTCTAAAGCGTATCCAGACATATTTTTTTTTCTAGTTTGTAAGTGCAAAGGTAGATTGTATTTTTCAATATACAACTTAAAATGTGAAACAATATTTGCCAAGGAGGGAAGGAGATAAGCCTCTTATGGAAAGTAGCAGCACACTCACGTTAGTTAGGTCCTGGCTTCACGTTTGGCGAGAAGACTTTTATGGGACCTTCAATATTGTGCCACTAGAATGTGGAGAGCCCCAGCCGGGGCATAGGAATATTAACAGAACATACAGATATAGTCAAATTCTTAGTACTGAAGAAAAATTGTTTACTATGGGAGAACATGACTTGCTGCCTTATCTGTGCATCAAAGAAATATCTATATATTTATGGGGTAATCCAACTGCCTTTCCATCAACAAAACTGCAGGTCTTTGTTAGCAGGATGATCTGTTTGTCATCCCCCCTCCCACAGCCGCCGAATATGTAGAGCAAAAGGAGGTAGAGAATTGAAGATCATTGCTTGAGTGAATGGAAGACTGATTCTTAGCATAGAATGGAGAAGGAGGAAACAATGGGAATTAAAAGCCAGACAGAAGAGAGTATGGGTGGAGTTAGAAAACAGCAGGAGTGACTGTGGCTTGCATTTGACCTTAAGTAATCTCTACTTGGTGCTCCTAGTTTTCTGGACCATTGGAAAATGTTGAGAATAACTGGCATGCAAAGAGAGAAATGAAGATGTGTTTCCTGTAAGATAACAGCACTGAAGCCAGTTTTGAGGATTTTATAGTATATGTGAGTGGGCTGTGGTATTGTTCCTTCACTCTGTGAAAAATAGCAAAGATCTTGGAAATGCAAACCTTCCTTCCTGTGCTATCCTGTTAGCAGGCTTAGCTGACAGTACACTGCCTGGCCCTGGAGAGGCTGTATAATAAATACCTTCGATTGCATGCATGGGGTTTTAGTGTAAGTTTGAAAACAGCAGAGTTTCTTTTAGAGAAGTTTGTTCTGTTTGTTTGGAACTTAGTAGAAATAATCTGTTGAATTATGTAAACAGTAGAAATTGACCTTTCTGCCTCTGACTGCTTTTAATCTTTGCTATGTACTTGGCAGCTGTGTTGTGTTAGGGATTCAGAAATTCAAGAAAAGTCCTTCTGTGTACCTAGTTTTCCTGATATTCCATTCCCTCTAAGTTTATAGTTGTATATTGGAGAGTAAATTTTTATTCCTTATTTAAATCCAGACTCCCCAAGGGAGGGCAATGAGTATAGTCTCACTAGCTGTGCATACTTTAATTTGGTGATGCTGTTAGCATTTTTTTTCCTGAGGTGCAATACAGTGTTTGAGGATACCGAGTCAGGACTATGAGGATTGAGTGGGACATAATATAGATGCAGAAAATGGACATAAGGTTAAATATAAGTTCAATTAAGTAACAACACATAGGTCATTTAGCCTGTGAAAGGTTCTATGTCATCCTGCAAGTATTAACACATTCAATCCCTGTGACAATCATATGCAGTAGATACTATTATTATCCCATATTACAGATAAGGAAAATGAAGCATCTGGCAATTAAGAATCACATCCAAGGCTGTGCAGCTGAGTGGGCTAGAGCCTGTCTTAGGCTAATTGAAGAGCAGCTGAGCATAATGGGTAACTAACACCATTGCCTGCATATTCACTCATTCTGGTAGCTAATCAGCTTTGGGTTTCTAAGCAATTTATAAGGAATGATGCAGAGGACTATTTAAAAGAACCAATAGCATCTGCATAATTTAGAAGAGAATTGAGAGTGATAAAACTGTCAGTGCCCTCTCCTGTGGTGATTATGTAAGGCACAGAAACGCAATTACATCCAATCAAATCTCAAACTGGAGTGTGGAGTTTTTATTAGTAGTGGTGAAGGCAGAAAGGTACACATTCTGAATATGAAATTAATGGGACACTAAACCAAAGAAATTAAGCAGAACTTTTTAAGCCTATGTTTGAATTATTTTCTTCATTATGTTCTAACATTGTATATTTCCAGATCATGTACCAGTGATAGAGCATACAAGCTTGTAATGTATTGTATGGCTTTGGAAGATGCACACAGAATAGTGTTCCGCTCAGGTCATTTATAACATGGATAGGGATATTTAATCTATGTATTTGTAATCTATCACATTGAGTTTCACATATACAAACAGATTTGTTTATTAAGGCATCAGAATTTATTACACTACTTCATATCAATGAAAGAAGGTGAAATTAGATAGTGAATGGTGCTGGAACCAGATAACTGAAAAAAATGCAGGGAAGGTCTTTATTTGATTCCACACACCAAGATGATACTAAACTACAGTTTTCCAATTGGTAGGTCAGACTAAGTTCATGAAAACTTGTGGTTTAAAGTGATTCCAGATCTGAGCCCACATACTTAGAATCATGCAGCATAGGCTATTAGTCTGTGTACTTGCTTTAGGCAACCAATAGGAATCACTCTACAGATAAGCACTAAGAAAAGAATTAAGAGCAGTCCTGTGATTCCTGGGATAACTTGATGGACATGGCTGGCTAAAGAATACCTGAAAGGATGATCAGAACACCAGCAGAGACCTCTCTCAGGGATGGTCCAGCAATGCAGGCATTAGGCCTGTCAACTTCACAGCCTGAACTTAGGCCCTTTCATTCACATTCTTCTTGAACACAGAAACCAGTGATGCCCAATGTAATATAGTAACAAAGATGGATATTTGGTCACTTTTGTGTAGTGTGATCAATGAAGACTCTCCAATTAAGTATGGGAAATGATGGCAGATTTAAGAGTCCATTGAAGTGAGAGTCACTTCTTAGGCTTTTGTTCATAGGATGACTGTGGGAAATTCTGAATGTCTAACTTATTACTTAGAATTAATGCAAAAGGAACTGTGACTTTATTTTGGCCAGCAGTTTCTATAAGTGCAGAGAGTAAAGTTAGAGAGTGACTTCAAGTTAACATTACATTCTGTCATTTCTTAGACATTTTTCTCTAGTTTCCTTAATTTAAAAATTACAAAAACATTTAACAGCTTTAGTTTGCTTTAAAATAAATGGTCAGCCAGCTATTCTTTTGGTTCTTTTAAGAATAATCCAGAAAATTCAGTCCTCTTTTCCTTTGCCCTTTAACGGAAATAGAATTATACCATGTAGGTGTATAGAATTCTTTATGATGCATTGATTTACCATCTTTGTATCATTTCATTCATTTCTCACACCATTGATATTCATCACATGGTAGCTAATAATGAGGGACACACCAGTGTCCATCATGGTCTTGACCCCTTTGCTCATATTATCGTTCCTCCCTCTCTACAACTGGACTCCAGGAGTTAGGCCCAGTGCTTCACTGTGGATCTCTGCATCTGCTTCCACTAGTTACTGGATAAAGGCTCTATGATATAGCAATTAAGGTAGTCATCAATCTGATTACAGGGGAAAGCCTGTTAAGGTACCCTCTCCACTATTGCTTAGATTCTTATCTGGGGTCATCCTTGTGGATTCCTGGGAATTTCCTTAGTACCAAGTTTCTCACTAGCTCCATAATGGCTCCCTCTGTTAAGGTATCTCTTTCCTTGCTCTCCCTCTCTGTCCTTCCCACAACTGGACCTTCCTGATCCCTCATGTTCTCCTCCCCTCTCCCCTTCTCCTCCCCACTCTTGCCATTCTCCCTCTCTCCCCACACTCCCAATTTACTAAGGAGATCTTGTCTATTTCCGATTCCCTGTGGGATGGAGTGGGGGGTCCATGTATGTCTCTCTTAGGGTCCTCTTTGTGAAGAGATACCTTGCTTAGCCTAGATATAGGGAGGAGAGCCTTGGTCCTGACTCAATTCCTGTGACAGACTTTGAAGTTTCCTCATGTGAGGGAGGCCTCACTCTCTCTGAGGTGTGGATGAGGGGCATGGGATGGGGAGAAGGTGGAGTAGGTGAGAGGATAGGAGGGAGAAGGAACTGGAATTGGTATTCAAAATAAGATTTTTTTGGTTGTTATTTTTTATTCTTATTTTACATATCAATCCCCCATTCCCTCACCCCCCCATCCTCCCATGTCCCCCACCAAGCCTCCATCCTAACCCCATCCACTCTCCAAGGATAGTGAGGCCTTCCATTGGGGATCATAAAAGTTTTTCACATCATTTGGGGGAGGGCCTAGGCAAGCTCACTCATATATGGATATTAGACATAGAGCAAAGGACTACCAGCCTATAATCCACAACACCAGAGAAACTAGGAAACAAGGAGGACCCCAAGAGTATAACACATGGTTCCCTAAAGAAGGGGAAAGGGAAAAGAACCCATCAGAAAATTGGGAGCATGAGGGGAGGAGAGAAGGGAGGTAGGAAAAAAGAGAAGGGGAAAAAAGGAGGGGGAGGAGAACAAGAGGGATCAGGAAGACTGAGAAAGGGGAGGAATAGAGGAGAGCAAGAAAGGAAATACCTTGATAGAGGGAGCCAAGTATAGGTTTAGAGAGAGGTCTGGCACAAGGGAAATGTTCAGGGACCCACAGGGATGACCCCAAATATGATTGTTTTAAAAATAAAAAGGTAAAACAAAAATAGTAAATAATGATAGTTATAAGAAAGTTTGATTTATTTTTTAAATGAGTGAGTTAATAAAATCAAAAGTAGAAACTCATAAAATTTTAAAGAATCTGTGAAATCTGGCCCACATTATGCAGCTTGTCAATAGCATTTTATAAACACAACAATATGCTCAAGTTGTGCTTGTCTGACATATCAAGGATTTTTCCTTAGTAATTATTAGAGACAAATGTATTTATATAATATGCTTTATATCTGTGCATAAACAGTGCATGCCTATTTTTGCAGTATGTGGAGGAAATGCAGTACAAATGTACCTGAGTGCATTTGAAAGTAAATTCTTTAGACTATATTTGATATTTTACATTAATTTTTTATGATTATTTTGTAGTATTGACCTTTAAGACTGCTGAATATAGCAATATTAGAGCAGTGAGAGTTCCATTGTACTTTAAATAATTTTAAAGTGTTGGAACAAAGTAATATTTGTCACAGTTGAAAACATTCTAATCTCTTTTGATTTATGAACCTCAAAGTACCCTGGAGAATTTTGTAAATCAAAGAATACACAGTTCAAATTTTCTTTTTGGTTTCTGATTCAGATAAAGATTTGCAATGCCACAATTTTGACAACTTTTATTTTGATCTATTTTCACAGAAAAGATTCTGATTTTGTGTGTCCTGTGATATATATATTATATATATATATATATATATATATATATATATATATATATATATATTAAGTTGGCAGTTTAGGCTACCTGTGAAACAAGGACAGATTGCAGCATGAAAGAAAGACATTGGTTTAAACATGTACCCTAACACTCTGGATTCAGATAATGAAGTGTTCCTTGTAAATTATGTTCAGTTACATTGTTTGCTATTACAAATTCTGCTTTGTCTCCCATTGCCCTTGGAGTGTATTCTAAAGTTAATCAATCACTTTTCTTGAAATTCTTATACCACGTGTACTCTTCCAGTGCATGTTCTTGTATTTTGGAAAGGATTTCTTTGACTACCTTATGTTGCTTTCCTTTAGACTTGACATTTCTCTATATCTGCCCAAATAAATATGATAATGATGACAGATGAGCATGGCGAGCTACTCACTACCTGTCCACTGGCAAGCAGACGAAAAGTAAGGGACAGGGTATCCAGCAGGAACCTGCCATAGAGACTTAGATTTCTTCATTAGACTAAGAATTCATGGATTAATCCTCAGATTAGGTTAATACCTCCAAATACCCAGTCTCTTCTCAAGGCTTTACATTTGGACCCTGATGCATTGAAAACTAAGCTATTAATATGTGAATCTTTAGGGGTTAGAGTTCATATTCAAATGAAAATAGTGTCTTACTTGCTTTGTTATATCCTCAGAATTTTGCTTTATGAATTATTAATTCTACCAAATTTGAAACTTTGCTTTAGCTATCTTTTCAAAAAATTAGTTTGTTTTTACATCTCCACCACAGTTTCCTCTCTTTCCTCTTCTCCCAGCCCTCCCACCCTCCACCCCATGCACTTCTACAGTTCTCTTAAGAAAAAGGCAGGCCTCCCATGGATATCAACCTGGGTTCATAGGGGACTCACAGAGACTGAACCAACAGGAAGCCTGCATGAGACTGACCTAGAACACTGTATATGTGTAGCTTGCTGTTCTTGTGGGACTTCTAACAGTGGGGGCAGGGGCTGTCTCTGACTCCTTTACTGGCTTTTGAAACCCTATTCCTTGTAATGGGTTGCCTTGACCAGCATTAATACAAGGGGCAGTATTACGCTTATTACAACTAGGTATGCCATGTTTTGTTGATATCCATGGCAGGTCTGCCCTTTTCTAAATAGAAATGGAGGAGGAATAGATTGTAAGGCAGCATAGAGGGGAGATGGGGGGCAGAATGGGAGGGGGGAAGGGAAATTGGTCAGGATGTACAATAAATAAATAAATAAATAAATAAACATTTTTTTAGGCCCAGTGTGGCATTCATTCTATTCAATTATACTTTGGGTCAAATTTTGCCCTTTTAAAAAGACAAAAGAGACAAAACCAGTTTATCTGGCTGTTACCCTATTGGATTCGCAGATACTTATATTAAACTAATGTGCTCAACACATCCTCCAAGAGAGCTTCTTATGATGATAACAACTGCTTTCTCTATCCAAATTCAGTGGGACCCTAATTATTTTTATCTGTACTCTGATACATATCTTTAATATTCATCTTTTTGTTCATCATGAATATTATTATTTTATGAAAATATTATTATTTGTTAGCTGACTAGTCAGAATAACTATGCTTGTAAACTAGAAAGGATCTGACTCATAGTTCTGACTACATCAGCCTAATTATACTTTTTATTAAATTTAAACCATTTTTCACAGTTCAAATTATGGCCAAAATTGTAGAATATGATCATAGTGGTGTTATTTTTATATAATTGTCATATGAGAACACTGATTTTATTCCATTTTTCATTTAGATATTGAGCATCTTTATTTTTCATGTAAAATCAGTGCTTCCCATCCCTAAGCAGCAAAGGATGAATATGGATTCACCCAGACATGGCGATGTCATGGCCCACACCAGTCATATCCCACACCAGTGACTGTTTTAAGAAACAGGGCTCTGGCTAATGTAATTATGGATAACTAAATGAGAAAGTACCAGTGGGCAGAGACATCTATGAAGTAATTAGTCATGTCCACAAGATGAGAGATGCAGAAATGAAGATTTATTTCTTTGGGCATTATACTTGAAGGCATGAGGCCTATGGCTATTGAACCTTCTTTAAGAGTAACTGACACCCTGTAGTATGCAAAGCCAAAGAGCATAAGAATCATTATTGACATATTTGAGCATTTAATAACAGTGGAGACACATTTTCTAGGACTTGAGTTAAATTGTCTCTTCTAAATCTATTTGGTAAGTTGTGTGTGGCCTTCATCCCAAAGCGTCCTAACTGACGATGATATCAGCATCACTGGGAGCTTTATGAAACTGTTTACTTGAAAGTGACTGTGCTACAGTAAATCTGGAGATTATTGTCAGCAAACCACGTCTGTAACTTTCTGCACAGGAAATTGCAAGAACAGATAGGCTCGGAAAACATTGGAGGCTTTGAAAATGTTATTTCTCTAGCTAATACCTTCTAAGATCTGACCTCTGTTAACCTGTCTGTCCTAACTTTATTGTTCATGACCCCATAAAAATGCATAAAGTTCTCAAGTGCTGCTTGGAAGTTCACTATTGTCTTCTAAGCCATGAGCTTTTTCTAATGGTGTGGTTTACCTTTTTGATGTTTGGCCAACATCTCAGTTTGAAGGCTTAGCTTAGGCTGTTTCTCTTGTGATTTATTTCCCATTACACATTGGAATGTGGTTTGTAGCTTTGTTCTTGTGATGCCACTTTATCTAGAAGCAGTGTGTTTTATGGTATATAGGGCACAGCAGCCTCATTTGCCTTACATGCTGTATCTGCTGTTAGGTTTAGAGTTCCTTGAGGGGATAATGTAATGCACTACTTCTACTGAGGCTTCTGTTTGTTCTACTAAATTAATTGTATACGGGTACTCATAAAAAGTTTATGAAGTAGAACTTAAGTAGAAGAAGCCAGTGCCTCATCTCTATCTCAAATAATATGTTAGGAAATGTTGTTCATTATGATACTTCAGCAATGCTTTGGCAACCAGAAAATAGCTACAGGATGACTTTTCCTTGATTGATTAAAGTTTATAAAAATGAAAACAAGAATATTAGATGAAACAAAAATGTACAGTGATAACATATAAAGGCTGCATATACAAATACATGCTGCATATTTCATTAATAGTCACTCTAAAAACACTCAATTGATTATTGTATCTGGTTTCTATTGAAGTTAACTGATAAAAATGTTTAAATAGTTAACACTGCTGTCTTCCGTGTAGGGTACTAATCAGCGAAAGTTATCTTAATCAATTTTCTCCTAATCAGTAGAAGAAAAATTATAAAACAACACACACACACACACACACACACACACACACACACACACACACACACACACACACACACGGTTAAATGTATCAAGGGGTTGGTGATATGTAAGACAAATCAAGATTCAGGCAAATGCTAAGTGAGTTAGTAAGCATAGCACTGTCTCTGGTGTCTTTCCAGAAGGCATCTAGAAAATCTGATACAATAGATTCTCACTCCTCATTACTTTCAGGGTCTTCATGATATGAAGGAAAATTAAGGGCCCACATAAAGACAACACTCTTAATATAAGACACTGTGTCATAGCTAGATTAAAGTTCCTTTTAAAGATGTACCTGCCACTTCCAAGAACCTGTGAATATATTATGATAGGGGAAATTGGCTGATTATCCTTTCTTAAAGTAGGAAGGGTGTTCTGAATTGGCCAGTTGAGCCCAATTCAATCAGAAGAGTAATTTAGAAATTTCTAATTAAAATTTAGAAGACTAAAATAGGGAAACACAATCCAAAGTGCCAGAGTGATGAACTGTAAGAAAACCCAGTTGGCTACTTCAGTCCTTCAAAATGGAGAGAGCAGGTCACAAACAGGTATTTGGTAGCTGCACAGGATAGGTGAGTTTTCCTCTTCAGCTGCCAAAGAGAATGTGACAGTGGCCTATTTCATTTTGCTTATCTGGGACTGTGTGGATTGATGCAGCTATATGATGATAATGTTTTTATGGCTTTAAATCACCACATTTGCAGTCTTTAGCTAGACTTTCCCAAGGAAACCAATATATACTGCTTTTTGAAGAACATTTTTGAAATTAAAATATAATTACATCATTTTCTCTTCCCTTTTCTTCTTTAAGCTCTCCCATCTAGAACCCATTTCCTCGCTCTCAAATTTATGACCTCCTTTTCTTTAGCTGTTGTTTTGTCATCTACCTACCTACCTACCTACCTACCTATCTCTATCTTCTATCTATCATCTATCTATCTATCTATCTATCTATCTATCTATCTATCTATCTATCTATCTATCTATCTATCTCTCTATCTATCTATCATCTATCTATCATCTATCTATCTCATCTATCTGTATTTTTAGTCCATATAATGTTAATTGTGTGTATACAGGGATTACTTGGTATTAGATAACCAGTTATAGGGTTCTTCATTGGGAAAGACTATTACTTTCACTACCAGCATTCCTTAATGGCTTTATGGCTTTATTGCCTTAGTTCTTTTCCTGGAACTGGTGCTATAGATTTCCTGCCAATGAGATTCACACTTCCATGTAAGCATCTCTATTGATGTTGCCCTTGTTCAGGTCCTGTTTAGAGAGTCAGTTTGAAGAGACTAGATGTGTGTAGCTGTGTTTTTATGAGATACAGTATAACAACGTCCCTCCTTTTGCTCTGAATCTTACAATCTTGTAGTCTCCTCTTCTGTGTTGTTCCTTGAGCCTTACTTCCAGGAGTTATGTTGCAGATGTATAGTTGTGATTGGCTACCAAATAATCACTTGTTCTCAGCATTTTGGTTTGTGGTGGTTTTCTTTAAAGGTCTCTTTTGTTGATGATAGATATTTCTTTGATGAGGAATAAGACCTATATTTATCTGTGGGTAGATGAATATTCAAATGTAGTTAAGAATTATTCTTGTCTAGTATATTGATGGTTGTAGGTTCTCATAGAGCCATGGATTCACTAATTGTGGGTAGTTTGATAGTTTTCAAGCAACAGGCATGATTTTCCTCTTGTTGAACAGGCGTTAAGTCCAACTAGAGGGCTATTACTTACTGCAAGGTATGTGTGCCACTGTTGTACCGTTAGAGCTATTGTGCCATGTTGGTCATTGTAGTTCACAGGCATTTTAGCTGGGTAGGTCTGCTGGTTGCTTTCCTCCCTTGAAAACTTATAGGGCACCTTCTGGTACCATAGAAGCTAGACACAGGAAAAAGACTATCTGGTTAGATCCAGTTCAGAGCCTCTGGGTCATGTATCTGAAGGACATATATCTTCAGCAACAGGGACTTACTTTACACCTCTGGGAAGCAACCTAGGTCAACAGCAATAGCTCATAATGTTTTGGGAGTCTCTTTGATAGCTCTGACCAACATTTCAAAAGGCATTCTCAAGCCTGGTTTTGGAATTTTTTTCTTTTCTTTTTTTAAATTTTAGATAGTCTAACTCTGGGTAGGACTATTTTCAGTCCATGTGGGAACATTCGTTCCCTCTCCCTTCCCTCTACATATCTGTCTGTCTGTCTGTTTGTCCATCTGTCTCTGTCTCTGTCTCTCTCTGTCTCTCTCTGTGTCTCTGTCTCTCTGTCTCTCTCTCTCTCTCTCTCTCTCTCTCTCTGTGTGTGTGTGTGTGTGTGTGTGTGTGTGAACTTACATATATTATGTGTAGTTTTAGGTAAGGAGATAAGATTCCCTCAGACCCTAACTACTATTTATCTCCATCCTCTTTCCTGAAATATTCCCATCTTTTACATTTGTTTTTCTTTAAATTGCTTATATCCCATTATTACTTTCTTTAGAGTTCCCCATCCACTCGTGGTCACTTTTTACATGTCTGTTTACTGTTTTTATTCAAAGTTGTATACATTCACATCTAAAGACTTGGATCTAGGAACCACATATGAGAGAGAACACACAGTTTGTTTTTCTGGAGCTTTACTACTTCATATAACATCATCTTTTTCTAGTTCCATTTTCCTTTAATTTTTTTTAAACAGGAGAACAGTACTTCTTATTGATTTGTACTTCATTTTCATTATCCTTTCATCAGTCTAAGGGCCGTTTGTTTCTTTCTATTTCCTGTCTTCTGTGAGTAGAGTACCAATGGATATATATGGATGAGGGAGTTTAGGTGGAGTAGGCTGTCCAGTCATTTTGGCCTATGCCAAGAAGTAGTATGGCAGGATCATTTAGTAGATAGACTTTCAGCTTTCTGAGGGGTCTCCACCATGATTTTTTAGATTATCTAGATAAGTGCGCAATCTTACCAACAGTGAATGATGATTTCCTTTTTCCCACATCTCCAGTATTTGTTATCAGTTGTTTTGTTGATTTTTGCTATTCTGATTGCTTCAGGATCAGAGTTGTTTTGATTTGCATTTCCCTAATTTTTAGGGGTGCTGAATACTTTCTAAGCTGAAAGAAGCTTCCAGATTCCGTTGAGTAGATTGTGTATACTTTGGTCTTTGGGTAGTATATTCTACAGATATCTGTTATGTCTAATATATCTTATAACACCAGGAAATTATTATGTGTCCCACTTATTTTTGCTTAGATGACCTGTCTATTGGAGAAAATAGGGTATTGAAATTGTCTACTATTAATGGGTTGATGTTAATCTGCATCCTTAAATTAAGTAATATATCTTTTTATTGAATTAGAATCTCCAAACTTCACAGATTTTTGCCAGGGCTATTGGTTGTTCCCCACAACCTGGCAGTAAAGCCCTATTGCACACTTACTTGTGTCATAAAAAATGGGAAAGTCAAGCTGATGCTCAACTAGAAGCTGCATCCCTACTGACTAGTATTCATCATGATTCAAATATATCAAATTAATCATTATTAACAACCATCTATAAATCTGGTGACCTTCAAGACTGACCTGTCTTTGAAATATACTGGTACCAGAGTGGTATAAATGTTATATGAGTGACCAGTCACCTTGGTGCTTGGAGTTGATTTACTCTCCATGAGATGGAACTGTACCTGACACTGCATGAGTGGCCCAAAACCTAAGAATAGATACATCATGAGACTATTGAAGAACATACTACTATTATTTTCCTAAAGCATCATAGCAATAAATTGACTCCTGACATATTATTATACACATAGATTAGTGCCCCACTCAACCCTCATCAGCAAAGTTTCTTCTTGTAGTAGATGAATTACAGCATAGGACCCATTGGATAGTGTACAAAGAATAAGAGGTTTTGGAGCATTGAGTCCTAAATTGGATGTCATTGTCAAACCCCTTCTCTCAAGGCTCATGGATCCATGTGCAAGAAAAAGCAGAAAGATTGTTAGACTCACAATTCATTGAATATTGTTAGTTACGGATGAGAATAACAATCTGTTTTTTGGTATCAAGGTTCCCTAGTTTATCTAAGAAATCAAGCTAACTAGGGAGATGGTTCTATAACTCTGAAACCCAAAAATATAATTTTAATGAATGTGCTATTCTGTGACAGGTGTAAATATAAATGCTCTCCAGGAAAATCCACCTTATTAAGTTGGATAGAAACTTGATCATAAAGGCTGACAATTCACACTTTCTATCAAATGTGAAAAACAAATAAGGAAAATCCAAACAAGGTTGATTATCCAAAATGATCAGAATATGCAGAAGAACTGTCTATACAGAATCATAATGTAGGTGTAATAAGATGGGGTAGAAAATGAGAAAGCTTTAATTAAGACACTGAAAGAAGTGAAGGAGGTGAATTCCAAGCAGTATCAAGTGATGTGAAATCAGAGGATATATTTGAAGAAAAAAAAAAAAAACAAGTTGCGGAAATAAAAGAAAAAGCCAGTTGAAATGATATTTCAGTGAGAAATTTCATTTTTCTGTTGCTATAACTAACAACCAAGTAACGTGCAAACTCCCCATGAAGATTCATTTACTTTGGAGTTATAGATACCAGGAAGACACAGAGCAGAGAAATATCAGCACTGTTCAGTACCTAGAGAGGACCTTGCTGCATCTCAACACAGTTGAAAGCACCTGGGGGAGTAGCTGACCAAGTGTGTCTAGAGAATTCACTTTTTAAACAAAGCCGTTTTAGTGGTAACACATCTATGGGATCCATTACTCCAATTATTACCTTGCAGAAGTATCATCTACAAACACCTTAAGTGAATGGATTGAATGAATTGCACATATCTTTGACATATGTGGTTTATGTTTTTGGTGTGTGTAAAAAAGTTTATTAAAAATTAGATATCTACATCTATGATATCTTCTTTTATCTCATATGTGCAAAAATTGGATTAAAAATTTGATACTTAGCCTGGCATTGGTGGTGCACACCTTTAATCCCAGCACTCGAGAGGCAGAGGCAGGCAGATCTCTGTGAGTTCGAGACCAGCCTGGTCTACAAGAGCGAGTTCCAGAACAGCCTCCAAAGTCACAGAGAAACCCTGTCTTGAAAAAAACAAAACAAAAAAAAAAAAATTGATACTTATCATCTTTGACATATCCCACAGCTGTCATGTTTTTAAAAAGACATGACTATATAAATACAAAAGTAATGTATTTGACTGGCCAAATGGAGACATGATTTGTTTGATTTAATTTTCCTAGAAATGTGCAAATAAGAGGACAGAATTTGTAGAACTGGAGATGATTAAGATGATTAAGTACATTCAGAGTGCACAATGATTAAGTCAAATGGTATTTTAGGGAGTTGTGCTTTGTTTTATTTCGTCTCTCCATGTACACACCACTCACATATTTTGATTTAGACCAGGTATTTAAATGTGTTTTGCATTTAATTGATAATACTAATGAAGTACCTTCAGGTGAATACAGAGAAGATTGGTGTGCTTAATGTGTTTCCAAATTACAGTGTACCACACAGGACAATCTTACACATCCTTGTACATTCCCAACCATCCTTCTTGGGATCTGAAGGGAACACAGGCTTAACTCTATCAGCATTGCATCTTCTGCATAGCCTGCACCTGTCTTATATAATGCAATATGATCATTCTGATCTGTCTCTGTAGCTGCCCTTGCAAAGTCCCATGACAGGAGTCCTCAAAACTCTCTGGAGACTAGTTTGCTAGTCGATAGAATCAAATATTGTATAGCATTTAAATCAACTTTATTTACAAACTCATCCTGACAAAGTCCAATAAAGTTGAATTTGAGCTAACATGGTAAATATGAGTGATTTGCTAATGAATTTTAAGAGAATGCAAAATTTTGAAAGAGAAAATTATGACCCAGATTTCACTATGTGTTCCTTCTAAAATTTTTGCTTATTTTATTGTATGTATGTATGAATGTATGTATGTATTTTATGTATAGACACATATCTATGGGGAGGTAAGTGTCACTGTATATGTGTGGAAGTCACAAGAGCTTTGTGTAGTCAGTTCTGTCCTTCCACTTTCCACCTTTATGGGTTTCTTGGAATCAAGTAAGGTGGTCAGCCTTAGCCTGAGTTATCTTGCTGGCCCATTATTGTATGACAAGACTTTTCCTGGGGAGACAGATTGGGAGCCTATGGCAGACCAAAGTACTACTCCCAACAAAGACCAACTTGGTGAACAAATGATTTTTTTATTAGAGTTACTATCAGAAATATGGGTGAGAGATTACTTAAAAAGGAGAAGAAATGACTCAAAGACAGCTACATCACCAAAACCCACCTCAGCATAGATGTCACCTCAACAAAGCCTGAGTATCTGGAGCACACTGAAGCCCTGCATCCAGCTCCTTAAGTTGGGTGTTCTTTCCAGGTGGCTCAGTTCTTATCCAGGTGACTGGGCTGGCTTCTACTTCCTTCAGGAAGCTTGGCCATTGCTTCTTATTTACAGTGTGGCTAGTCTAAAGGGTCTTCTTTACAGTTTAGTTTTTCTGAGAGTGACTCTCAGATTTCTTTTTGTTTGCCCTTGGAAGGGCCGAGTGAATCTGGTTAGTTTCAGGGCCTTCCTGAAGCTATTTTGAGTTGTTTACCTTATGTTTCAAGGAGCTTCCCTGACAGATGGAATGTTTCAATCTTGAGGGAAACTGCTTCATAACACAGGTGTATGTGTTCCAGATGAGCAGTAGCAGATTTCTTTGAAGTCAGAGGAAACAATATGTACAATTACTGCTGTGTTACCAAGAGGGAATGAAAGAAACTTCAGGTATTTGGATGTGAAGAAACCTATTTCTGGTTTTTTGGCTCTTGTTTTCTTTAGAAATACTCTTGTCTATGGTAACATCTTGTATTGAAACTTAAATTGCATGTTGTTCCTAAATTGCCATAATTTATCTCTTAAGATTTCACCTTGTATGTTTTAGCTTTTTAGCGATTTCTTTATAAGTATGACATAAATGTCACAATTACAAGTGGCTATCTAATATTCTCTGTATTTTTACAGGAATATTAACTTAATGTTGCTTAAAACTCTTCCTAATATATTGAGATTTAAATTTGACTTTTGACTATTCTGTCTCTTTGTGTTTCCTCTCTGTTCCTTTTATTTGATATTTTTGTATTCCACTTGGTTCCTCCATTTGTACTTTTACTATTCATCCTTGTATTATATTCTTGGTGATTACCCTAGAAGCTGAGAAATTATTAGAGTACTGTGAAGAAATATATGTTATGGTCAACATAAAGGCTGCATATACCTGCCATTTCTGCTTTCTGCTGCTGTTCACATATAATTTACTCATATATTGAGCATATCACATATATCATTTATCTCAGTAATATTTTTCAAATAAGAATTACATTTTATATTTTGTTTATCTATTTTGTATTTTTGTCATTTTCTTTTCTTTCTTCCCTTTAATTTGGCATCTTTTCTTGTAATATTTATTTAGTTTTCATAAAAAAGATGCTCTTAAGGATTTCTAAATCTATAGATACATAGAACAAATTATTTTTGTATCCATTTGAACATTTATTTTATTGTTTTCATATTTAAAGGACATTTAATTTGGGTATTGTTCCTGTATTTACATGAATAAACACACACACACACACACACACACACACACACACACACACAGAGGGGGGTTTGCTTTGGTTTGTGTTTCCATTTGAATAATGTTTTATTAGTCTCTATTTGAGTTCACCATTCCTTCCCTTTTTTGCATCTAATCTGATGTATGTCCATTAAATGATTTCCTCACTTCAAGTAGACATTTTTAGTTCTAGAGTTCTTTAGGTTATTTAAAAATAACCATTTTTATTTTTCTGTGATTTTTTAGATGTTCTTTTACTTTTACTTAAATTTACTCGTTTATTTAGCAGTATTTTTATTTATTAGAGAATTTCAAGTAATCTATCTGGAGCATTATTTGGAATGTTTGGGCCCTCAATTCCTCTTCCTATCATCTCAACTACCCATCCTTCTCCACTGAAGTTTGAGATTTCTTCCTGTTTTCCCCATCTAATTTGTATTGCCCAGCTAACCTTAGAAGTAGGATATGCCTTGATGTTTGGTCAATCTATCAAGGCTCCTATCATTAAAGAAGAATCATCTTCCCTCTCCAGAAACTCTAAAAGACCAATATCTGTGATTTTGTGTGACTGGAGCTTGCTCAGGTCTTGTCCATGTTCTTGAAACCATTGAGTCCATAGACAGACGTGCTCCTGCTCTGTTGTATCTGAAAACACCATTTCCATGGTTATATGGACTGTCTATGGTTTTTAAAATATTTCTGCCAGCTCTTCTACAAAGATCCCTGAGCCTTGAGGGAAGGGTTATGATATGGACTTACTACTTATGACTGAGGACTACACCTTATTCTCTTCTGTTCATGTTGACCAGTTGGAAGTCTTTACATTATATGTTAGTTGCCATCTGCTACAAGAGAAGCTTCTCTTAAGAAGGTTGAGTGATGTAATTTCTGATCTGTGGGTATAGCAATATGTCAATAGGAGTCATTTTAATACTATATCACTTTGACAGAATATTAGTATTGGGTTCTCCCCTGGAACTTGTGACATGTTTTATTCCAGGTTATGTATGACAACAGTGTCATGGAACAGGCCTCGGGTCCACTCCTAAAGGAATTGTCTGTTCTCATGACATTAATGCCACTATTATCACTCAATACATCTTGTAAGGCCAATCTGAAAATCCTTTTATTTTCAAAAGACATTTACTGCATAATGTACATAAGAATTATATGTTTATAGCTAATATATGTATATGTACATACATAGGTAACTACTATTAATTACACTGTTTCTTCTCAGTATTGTCAGCAGTCATTTTGCATAAAATTTTCTTACCTTATTATTCATAATCAACTTTTATATATAGTAACTGTGCATTAAAAAAATGGGGAACTGAATTTAGCAGTATGTTTCCATAATGTCTGGTCTGGTAGTTGTTCAGTTAGGTAGAGAGAGGTAGTTCTTATTGTTGTGTGTGATTTTCCTTAGGGTTCATTGTTATTACATAATGCAATATGAGTTAAATCTGTTTTGAATTAATGGCATTAGTTTACTTTGGTGTTTGAAGTGTGGAATCAGAGAGCTTCCACTTAGACTATTGGTGTCAAAAATGCTTGTCCAGCTCTACCATTTATCTTAAAATTCCATGCACTCCAGGAAAGTACAGTGAGATAAAGTTACTGGTGCAGAAAGATAGACTCTGTGTTTGGGCATCCTTGAGATTATTAGTGCCCTGGCCAGAAAATGGCATTGCTCATTCTATGTTTTATCAGCAGTACTTTTATCCTGGTTAAAGACGTGAACTAATACTTCAACTTACAAGTATTTGCTAATACTACATATCCAAGAGCTTATCTTACTTAGATTTCACAGTTAGTGAATTTCAAGAAACTCATACTTTATTTCACTTTGTGTTCTCTCAGAATTATGGAAGTAGAAATTTTCTTCTGTGCATAAATTTCCCAATTAAAGGAATTTTCACTGAAATATTATTTACATTACCTAAATTAGACAGAATGACATTTTAATCAGTTCATTAAACTTTGTAATGTCTCATTGTGCCATTTTTGTACATTCACATGGGATTTTTGCATATATTTCTCTCTTCCCCCTTGTCTCCTTCTCACTTCAATTGATCCCCTTCCTCTTTCCAATATGTTCTTTTTCTACTTTCAAATCTTTACTTTTAATGACTTTTTTGTTGCCCAATGAGTTTTCCTTTTAATGATTATTTTGTATACAGAATTTTTCTAGATACAAGAAATATAGCTGTAAGCAAATACCTTAAAATCCTATGATCCATATATTCCAACAGACAAAAATGTTACTTTTGAGATATATGGTCAAATAATATAGTTAAATAATTAAGTCTTGAGGTAGAACTGACTTTACAATATCTCTCACAAGGCATATGTAATAGTCTGTTATTTTTATTAAAGCTCTAATTTATAACATTATGATTAGAACTTTTTAAGGAATAATCAAAATTTCTAACCTTATCTCTGTGTTTCCTTTCTCAAATAATGTTTTGGGTTGAGAAGTTGAGTATGTTAAGACTAAGGCTCATGTGACATATATGCACCTTACATGCTTAGTGTGGCTTTTCTGTCTCCAAATTCTCTTGGCCAGAAAGCTTTCTTAAGGATCTCTGAGCATTCTGTCTGTTCTCCAGAGATCCAAGAAGCACATTTGAAGTTAATTTTAGTAGATCATCCATGCAGGCAGGAGACTTCCCTGTTTCCTTCTCTTATTACAATTTTCTTCAAATTTCTGAGACAAATTAAATGCTTAGATGAAGTTAATGGTTGGCTTGAAATTAACTGCTGTTAGATATATTGGGTATACAGAGTTACTTAATAGCTCTTTGGGGGCTTTCCTCGGGCTCTCCTTCATTGAATTATAGAATCTCTGGAGTTAGAAATAGCCTTGGAGATAATTTAGCATAACCTCCCACTCAGTGAGAGACTCCTTTCCATAACATCCCTGACAGATGGTCACTTAGCATCTACTTGAGCACTTAGAGTCACTGAGTTCATTTCTTTCTTCAACGATTACACATAGAACAGTTCTTTTTTTTTCCATTTTTAAATTTGAATTAGAAACAAGATTGTTTTACATGTCAATCTCAGTTCCCTCTCCCTTCCCTCCTCCCCTACCACCCCTTCGAACTAAAACTCTACCTATCACAAACCGTTTCTACTCCCCAGGGAGGGTGAGGCCTTCCATAGGGGGTCTTCAGAGTCTATCATACCCTTTGGGGTACGGCTTAGGCCCAGCCCATGTGTCTTGGCTTAGCGAGTATCCCTCTATGTAAAATGGGCTCCCAAAATCCACACTTATGCTAGGGATAAGTACTAATCGACTACAGGAGGCCCCATGGATTTCCTCATTGACACCCATGTTCCTGGGGTCTAGATCAGTCCTGTGCTGGTTTCCCAGCTATCAGTCTGAGGACGAAGAACTCCCCGTTGTTCAGGTCAGCTGTTTCTGTGGGTTTCACCAGCCTGGTCTGGACCCCTTTGCTCATCACTCGTCCTTCTCTGCAACTGGATTTCAGTTCAGTTCAGTGATTAGCTGTGGATGTTTGCTTCCACTTCCCCCTGCTGCTGGATGAAGGCAAAGATGACACCAACTAACAATCTAAGCAACAGAAGAGAAGCTACCTTAAATGCCCTCCCCTGATAATGACATAGAACAGTTCTTATGATTTAAAAATCCTTATACTCATAGCAAAAATGCATCATGGTAATCTTTAATCACTGATCAAATTATTCCCACAGTATCTTTAATCTCTTCTCCATCTGACCTGACATGAATCACTTTACTCAATGTGTACTCTACATTTTCAGCGCTTACTTCTTTATTCTCAGTGGGCACTCTTGGAGACTGTACTGAATTGAATTAATATATGCCAATGATAAATATACTGATACAGCAACTATGAAACATTTCAGAGGAATTTTGCCTGAAATGTCTGGATCTAGCAATTCGACACCCAGTACCCATGATCAGTTATCTAGTCAACATCATTTTTATAGGCTTTGATTCCTATTAATCACTTTAATTAGGAGGGAAATAGGGGAGAGACAAGGAAGCATGTCTCTATGATTGGGTAGTCTTATGAACAGTTACAAAAGTGAATTCTTCTAAATCCTCAAAAATGTTTTATTTATACTTAGTAATTTAAAAAATGAATGAAATCAAACTAGAGTCTGTGCTAAATATCATTTTCAAGTCTTTGAATTTAGCCTTTTATTCATGGTAACAGTACCTAAAGCTTAAGATAGCCACAAAACAGACTTGTAACAATTTTTAAAAATAGTTTAAAAAATTGTATGTATGGTCATCTATCATCTGTCTATCTGCCTGCCTACCCCCCTCTCTCCTATTTATGTATGTATATACGTATCTATCTATCTATCCATCCATCATCTGTCATCCCTCCTATCTCAGTGTGTGAGTGGTGTGTGTGTGTGTGTGTGTGTGTGTGTGTGTTGCATGTGTTTGTGTAAGGTGTATGTGGATGTAAGAGGACAACTTTCAGTAGTTGGTTCTCACCTTCCACCTTTGTTACTATGACCTCTATTGTTCTTTGTCTTTGTGTTATATACCAGTGACCTTCTAGGCTATTCCTCTGTCTCTGCCTCTCATCTTGCCCTAGGAGTACTTAGTATACAGAAGAGCTCTTATTATATGTTGCATTTTTTTGTGGGATCTAACTGTGTGAACTAAGGTTGTCTAGCTTGGGCATTGTGCTTTGAAAGAAATGTGCCCCATAGTTCTTAGGCATCTGAATACTTGGTCCACTCTTAGTGTAACTGTTGGAAAGATAGGAGGCATGGCTTGTTGGAGAAGATGTGTTACTGTGGACTGACTTGAGCTTTTAAAAGTCTCCTGCCATTCCTGGTGAGCTCTTTATCTCCTGCTTTTGGTTTGAGTTGTGAGCTCTCAGCTGCTCCTATTGCCATAACTTCATCCCACCGTCATGGACTCTTGTACTTTAGAGCCAGAAACCCAATTATACCCTTTCTTTTATAAGTTTCCTTGGTCACAGATTTTTAACACCACAGTATGAACGTAACTAGGATAGTCAGCAATTGCTTTATCCACCAAGCCATCTGCCTGGCCTCAAATAGATTTTTTTCCCATGGGAAATTGCCTGTTAATTCACTTACAGTTCACAGTGTCATTATTTTTCTGTGACTGAGTGCCAGCCTCTGTTATGATAGCTAATATTGTTAATCAACTTGACTCTATCTGGAATCAGACAAAACCCAAGTGGATGAGCAGGCCTGTGAGAAATTTTCTAGATTAGATTATTTGAGGTGAGAAGACCCACCCTAAATATGAACCACAATTTGTAGTGTCAGCCCACATGAAATGCCAGGGAAGGAGGAAGCTTTGAGTTTTTTTCTCAATTTCCTTTACTCATATTGGCAAATATGTCTGCCCTGTTGCTATATCTGGGCTTTTAAGATAGATTGAAAATCAGCAGGTCCTCTGGAATACTTCTAGACCCCAACACCTGACTCAGATTGGGACTGCTGATACTTTGTAGTTCTCAACTTGTAAAGCACTCTAAGTGTGTGTGTGTGTGTGTGTGTGTGTGTGTGTGTGTGTGTTCTATTATCTCCTTTCCTTTAGAGAACCCTAACCCTAACAGTAGATCAAAACTGACTCTTCTTCCCTAATGTTTATACATAATTTGTGTCTCATTATCTGAGTTTTGGAAGATTCACCTTTTTTTTGAAAGTTTTAAGCTGTATTATAAACATGTATATCACTGAGCATGATGTTTGAAAGGAAGTATTTGAATCTCCTTGCAGCTATAATTAAATATGATTGTGCCATTTTATGTTAAATTAGAATTTGCATTGGTATCTGTGGTATTGTTTAACATTACTGTACAAGTATGCTTTATTTGCAAATATTAAACATTTTACTTTTTTAGGTAGCATACAAAGTAATGGCCTTTGTTGTGAAAATGGTACACATATATATCATTGTACATTGTTCTAACTATACTGTTATCTTCTATTTCTCTTTCCCTGTCTTCTTCTCAAACAAAACTTTCTTTGCTTTCATTGGGAGCATCTTGATATCTTAATACTCTCTTCCTCCTCCATTAAGTACTCTTTACTTATACTTTAGTTTTATAAGTATATGTATAATGTGTATTTAGAGTGTGTTTGTATGTCTTTGTGTATGTTTATATGTACATGTAAATGCATATGCATATATATATATATATATATATATATATATATATTCTACATATGCGAGAAAACAGGCACTTTTGACCTTTTTCGGCAGTCTGTTGCTTAACATATCTCCTTTTCTTACAAATACCACAATTTCATTATTTAAGGCTGCATAAAATTCCCTTATGTACAACTGCAGAGATATTTTGAATTTATGATTAAAGATTAATATTTGCTAAAAAAATTTCCTAGATTTTACTAAACCCGGTTTCTGCCTTTAAATCATCTATACCATTTTATGATCATGGCAACTTTTATATCTCATTAATATAAATGTTTCTCAAATATTTGTAAAGTTTATATGTTCTTTACCCATCATATACATATTTAAAGGTATAACCTTAGTTGTAAGTTACCCAAAGTCTCTCCAAAGTAATTTTTGCTGTCTCTCTGAAAGTCTGGATCTTTCTCAGTTTGGTCATTAAGTGCTCAGCTACATGTACTTAATGCATTTTCGGTGCTTAATTCAGCCCTATAGCTGTTTGGTATGTGTGTATTTGCTCCTAACACACACGAAAACTTTAAATGGCTGGCCCATGGATACTCAGAGATAAACTTGCTTTACGTGGGTAGATGATGACAAACTCTTTGCTTCCGCTGAGTAGAGAGTTAATATTACAAAATTAAGTATAACCTAATATATTTAAAAATTAAATTATAGCCTTAGCCAGCTCATGGATAATCAAATCATTACACAAAAAGATTTCATACTGTGTTCACTGGAACTCATAAGCTTTATTTGGAAACAAATTATATTTCCATAAATACTTATGTTCATTTTCCCAAATAAAAAGGAAAAGTTAGCTCAAGTACATTTCCTATAAAATGACCTCTATTGGGGGATGCCCCATCAAACAATAGATTGAAAATTTAAAATGTGTTTGCCAACATTCAAAATTCCCCAAAGCTCAGATTAATTATCAAACGCTCCTACAAGATCAGCAGCAACAGAACCCTGAGCTCCACAGACTTAACTTTCTACAGATTTGGCATGTTTTTAAACTTTGTGAACCCTCTGTAGACTTCTTATTCACAGCATTCTTGCTCCTTCACAGAAAATTCATTTTGCAATTATTAAATGTTAGTCTAGGTCTGTGATCAACAAACTATTATAAAATGTTAGAAATTTCCTAATAGTTTAACCACATTTATATATGACTTTTAAAACAGAATTTAAGTTCATGATTAGACTTGATTATTTACTCCACATTAAAATTATGAACAGAGACTGATTCTCATAATTATAAACATCCATTGTTTCCTGAGAGTATCTAAATTTACCTATGTTTGTTAGTGTTTATGATTTGGTTCAGTATCTTATGATGCAAGGTTATATTTGTGTGAGGCACAGTGCAAGTCTTTGAGGGCATTCATTTGCATGATTAACTAGAGGAACCAGAGATGGAACTCAATGTTTCCTAGAGAGAGGGGCAGATGAGGGAGATTTAGATAGAGAAGCCAAGGCCAGAGTCAACGTGGCAGAATATCAAGAAGACTAGAGAGGCAAAGCATAAAATGGGGTGGTAGAAAGGCATGGGAAGGTCAGGCCTTACATAGTAATGTGACTTGTGGTGTGAGACAGGTTGGTATTATTGCCAATTACAGGAAGTTGTTTTTGTTGAGGCTATATTAGATAGTGAGGTTTGTAGGTAGCCCTAACTCAAATAACATTGGATTTTAAGCTTTATGCAGAAAAGATTACATTTTACTGGGCCTGTCCATAGTTGGTGAGTATTAAAGCTGTGTTGTCTCTTCAGAATGAGAGGCTGAGAGAACCTCACTGAGCTGCCTGACTTTTCTCCCTTGCCATCTACTCTCCCTTTCTTTGACATCCTCTTTCCATATCCTTGTTTATTTCCTATTACAACATATCTTTTTCTCTTCCTTTTTTCTGTTCCTGTCAATTTTATCCTTATTAATGGATTACTTTATATTGCTTTTTTTTAAGGGTGATATGGAAAAATATTTTAACCATTTAACATTTTCCATCTCTAGAATCTGACAATTTCAAGCAAGTGTTTTTATTCTAAACAACGTAAAAATAAATATTACTTATATTTTATAAAATAGCACTTTGGCAACTACACCACAAACACAATGGAATACAGGATCATAACCCTATACTACTTGAAAACATGGAAACAAGATTAAACATTATTTTTAGCACTGCAAATGTCTTTAACTTTAGAGAAATTATCTGAAACACTTAAAATACAATTAGAAAATTTAACTTTAATGTTTTTTCATATTTTCCTAATAAGGATTTCTTTTATGGCTATCCTTTACTATTTAAACTTTCAAATATACCAGAGGTTTACTGAGTATTTTATAGATGATCAAGACATATATTTGACATTCTATTTTTCAGTGTACAAAATTTACTTATATATTTATGTGCATCTTATATGGTACATCATTTCATTCAGCAGATATAGAGAAATGATAGAAATGTATATAAGACTTAATAGATGTTCAAAGAATGTCTCCCTAACTCAGTATGGATATTATGGGATTTCCTCTCATTGGATAAAGGAAATTCAAGTTTCAAAGGGATCAATACTAAGTCAGGGAAATAGACATTTATTTGAAATACATTGTATGAAATTCATTTTATTATGAATGCAGTTATTTAATTATGCCTTCTCATTCTACCTGATGTTTGGTTTTATGCAGCTATGCTAAATGCATATGCTATTATTCATTCATTACTAAACAACCACACACTTGTGTGATAATTTACCACTAATTATTTTCTTTTAGTCTCAGGGTTGGTCCTTTGGCAAGTTTGAACCAAGATATTTTATTTTCAAAGCCTTTAATGAAGTTGCCTGTGAATGAGACAACAGTGCCATGTAGGAACTGGATAATGTCTAAATATTGATTGTGGTGTCTGTCACAGCTTTTCAAGTACTTGTATTTAATTCAGTTTAAATAAATCAGGAGTTAGAAACTGGCAGATGAAGACAGCACATTTAACTTTTAAAACATAATTCAGAATATTTGTGGGTAAAATACTAAGAAATGAGAGCTGAAGTTGACTTGGAAAGCCATTGATGTGATGTGATGTGATGACCTATTACAGGTGTATCTGGCCACATTGTATCTCTTTATTATGTGTTTTCAAGTCTCTGAGAGTACAGGTAGTAGTTATTTAACAGAAATTGGCTGAGGAATGTTTTCAGACCCCAGGGTGACTAGGCTTAGGAAACCTTTTCTGTGCACTCAATACACTGTCTTAGTTGCTACAATGAAAACAGAAGACCTTAGATGGTTTCAATAATGTTTGTGTTTATTTCTCACGGTTCTAAAACTTGTGAATGCCAAAACCAAAGCATCAACAGATCAGGTATCTTGTGTATTTCCTATTCATAGTGTGTAGTCAAGCTGTCTGCTAAATTTGCCTTCCCTTGGCAGAGAGACTCTTTTTAGTCACGTACAACACACTAATCGCATATAGGATAGTTTTACCCTTTATACCTGTTTGCTTCCTAAATCACCATCTTTGAGTAGCATCATGTTACAAATTAGTCTTCATCAAATGAATTTGGGAAATAAAGAAAAATTCATCAATAGCATTTAGAGGTTTAGAAATATATATATATATGTATATATATACATATATATATATATATTATTGGGTCAAATAACTTAAAACATATTAAATATTAATATGTTAAACATTGTTAGTTTGTGGAAGTTTCTATATAGAAGAGTTAACAAAGGCACAACAATGAGAATCAGTGTTAGTTTTAATTTAGATTATCAAATAAATATATCTAAGGAGTAACTCTGTGAGTTTGTTGAAGTAGTTAATATGTAAATCAGGTAGTTCCTAAATAAGTCTGGAGTATCCCCCACCATCTTGTGTATTGAATTCCTAAGCTCATGATGCTATTTTGGAAAGGTTAGGAGCTAGAACTGGCTAGAGTAAATGTGTCACTAGGGTATGGCTTAAACAATTCTGTGCAGACTTCAGTTCCCTTTGACTGCATTTTATTTCCTATCTGTTTTAGGATGAACAGTATCTGCTACTTTATATTCCTGCCACTCTGATGTTTTTGTTTTTTCCAGGAGGATGGGTTAAGTAAATCGGCATGCAACCCTCTGAAACCAAGAGTCGAAGTAAATCCTTAGTCCCTTTAGCTGTTTCTGTCAGGCATTTTGTTATAGCAATGATAAAAGTAACTAATAAAGGACTGGTGGATATCTGATGAAAACTATGATATTTCTGATGGTTGTCTCTCTTTGCATAATGGCTTGAAACTCTCATTAGTCTTTTAAAATTAAGTTTTATGAAAGCGAATACAATACTAACAGCATATGTAAACCTGTATGGAAGTCGGACAATTACCTGGAGAGAGAAAAATATGGAAGAAAGATGACTCTTTATGTATTGTTCTGTGCACATTTGTTGAAATCAAAAGAAATGTAGAACAGTCCAATGCTGGTTTCCCATCAATCAGTGTGGGGTTCATGAGCTCCCTCTTGTTCAGGTCACCTGTTTCTGTGGGTTTCTCCAGTCTGGTCTTGACCCATTTGCTCATCACTCCCCTCTCTGAAACTGGATTCCAGAGTTCAGCTCAGTGGTTAGCTGTGGGTATCTGCTTCTGCTTCTGTCAGCTACTGGATGAAGCTTCTAGGATGGCATATAAGGTAGTTATCAATCTCATTATCGGAGAAGGGCATTTAAGGTCACCTCTCAACCACTGCTTAGATTGTTAGTTGGGGGTCAAACACGTAGATCTTTGGACACTTCTCTAGTGCCAGAATTATCTTTAAACTTATAATGGCTCCCTCTATTGTGGTATCTCTTTTCTTTCTCTCCTCAATTCTTCCCCTTACTAAGTCTTCCTGCTCTTTCATGTCCTCCTCTCCCCTCCTGTTGTCCCCCTCTCTTTCATCTAGCTCCCACTCCCTTCCCCCATGCTCCCAGTTAGCTCAGGAGATCTTGTCCCTTTCCCCTTCTCTGGGGAACATACATGTCTCTCTTTGGGTCCTCCATGTTTCCTAGCTTCTCTAGCAGTATGGATTATAGGCTGGTAATCCTATGCTTTATGTCTAATATCCATATATGAGTGAGTACATACCATGTTTGTCTTTTTGTGGCTGGGTTACCTTACTCAGGATGGTTTCTTCTAGTTACATCCTTTTGCTTGTGAATTTCAAGATTCCTTTGGTTTTTCTTTCCCCACTGAGTAGTACTCCATTGTGTAAATGTACCACATTTCTTTATCCATTCTTCAGTTGAGGGACATCTACATTGCTTCCAGGTTCTGGCTATTACAAATAATGCTGCTATGAACATGGTTGAACAGATGTACTAGTTGTATGAATGTGAAACTTTTGGGTATATGCCTAAGAGTGGAATTGCTGGATCTTATGGTAGACCAATTCCCATTTTCCTGAGGAATCATCATACTGATTTCCAAAGTGGATGGATGAGTTTGCACTCCTAACAGCAGTGGAGGAGTGCTTCCCTTTCTCCACATCCTCTCCAGCATAAGTTTTCATTGGTGTTTTTGATTTTAGCCATTCTGATGGGAGCAAGATGGTATCTCAGAGTTGTTTTGATTTGCATTTCCCTGATATCACTTACCAAAATTAAATCAAGAGCAGATAAACAATTTAAATAGATCTATAACCCCTAATGAAATAGAAGCAGCCATCTCCCAACCGGAAAAAAAAAAGCCTAGGGCCAGATAGTTTCAGTGCAGAATTTTACCAGAAATTCAAAGATCACATAATACCAATTCTCCTCAAACTGTTCCACACAATAGAAACACAAGGCTTATTGCCAAACTCTTTTTATGAGGCTTTATTTACCTTGGTACACAAGCCACACAAAGACACAACTAAAAAAGAGAACTACAGACCAATATCCCTCATGAACAGCGATGCAAAAATAGTCAATAAAATACTGGCATATTGAATTTAAGAATACATTAGTGAAATAATCCACCATGAACAAGTAGGCTTCATCCCAGGGATGCAGGGATGGTTCAACATATGAAAATCCATCAATGTAATCCACTATATTAACAAACTGAGAAAAAGTTTTTAAAAATGTGTTAGTTAATCTTTGCTTTTGGCTATGTTTGTCATCAGAAAGTGATAAATTTACAAGAGCTGGTTAAATTTTAAACAGTGGTGAAAGGGATATAGAATGTTGAGAAACCCAAGGCTTTAGGAGTCATTGATTCAGAATACTAATAGTGACAGAATTTGAAAACATTCAAATGACCTTGGCATATTAACATCCAACCTATATGAGACTAAATTTATGGTTTCTAAAACCTGTTGTTTATAACATTCAGTGTATCATTGGACCTGAAAGCCAGGTTCAAATTTGGAAAATGGGGTGAACAAACATTTTTAATTTCATAAAATGATTCAGAAAAATAACCCTCAAGGTTATCCTTTCAACAAATCCCCAAATTTCAGTCTGTGGCTCTTAATATTGGAAGCCGTCTTAGAAACAAGAATGTAAAAATCCAGCCATTTTCTTTCCATGCTAATCCCCATTCCCCCAAAAACTCAACAACAATAATAACCAGCCCATCAGTATTCTGATGGTGGTTCTAGGCATTGAAATAGATTGGAATCAGGTAGCTATGAACATTGCAACTTTTGGGAGGACTGTTCTTCCCAAATTAGCTATGAGTCTATGACTCCTAGTTTATACCCATTTCCTCCCACATCTTTTAAAACATTCATCTTTACTATTCAGGAAGGCCTACCCCTGATGCTTAATTAGGGTGTATAATATAAGCTATTCCAAGTTTGTCTGTCTCACAGAGTCTGAAAATTTCTAAAACACAAATTAAGCAATCAAATTAAAGATTCTAAACACAGGACTGGTTTAATGTACAAGAGCCAGACTAGAAATAAAGTGGTATATGATGTTGAATTTTATACTTCTGTGTTTTATTTTGAGACAGGAGAGATGGTTTAGCAGTTAAGCATGTGTAGTGCTCTTGCTAAATACCCAAGTTCAATTCTTAGCCACCCACGTTGGGTGCCTTACAACTCCCTATAACCCTAGCTCCAGGAAAATCAGACACCTCTGGTCCTTTTGGGAAACTGAAGTCATTTGAACACAACTGCCACATATGTGTAATTAAAATAAAAATCTAAAAGCTTGTTTTTATGTTTTAAATTAACTTATAAAGCACAAGGTTTCCATGTGGGATTTTCTTATTTATCTTTATTTTGCCCCCTTGCTCTTTATCTACCTGGTTGCTCTTTTTCTATTGCACCTACTATCTCACCCTTACTATTTCCTCTTCCATTTTGTTCTAGTTCCTCTTCACCCCTGGCTTAAAGTCTTGTTTCCAGTCACATGGGCCCCCTTTGAGTCATCTGATCTTTACACATATTAACCCTTTTAGGGATACATGTACTTACAGTTAAGGGCTAGACTACACATATGGGATAAGTTTATTTTACCTTGATTAAAATGATGTTGTTCAGTGCCATACACTTTTTTCTGCAAATTTCATAATCCCATTTTTCTTCATGGATGAGCAAAATTCAGTTGTATAAGTGCATCACATTTTCATAATACATTCATCTACTGATATCTATCTAGGCTGATCTCTTTTCAATAGCCATTGAAGAAAGAATGGAGATAACAATGTCTAGGCATGAGTTTTTTTAGTAGAATGTGGAATCCTTTGCATTACATGGCCAGAGATGCTCTGGCAGGGTCATTTCATAATTCTATTTGTAGCTTTTCTGAGAATTCTTCACACTGATCTCTAGTAGCTACACTAACTTTTACTAGCATCAATGTCATATAAGAAGAGTTCCTCTTTTCTTACATCATCGCCATCATTTTGGCATTTGTTTTCTTGATCTATTGTTAGTAGAGTGAGAGACTCTCAAGGTACTTTTGATTTGTATTTCACAACTGTATGTTTAGATCATTTGTTAACCTGTTGATTGGCAGGTTTTTTTCAGTATTTTAAAAAGTTCTTTGTATAATTTAGATATTAGTCTTTTGTCAGAAGTATAGTTAAAAATACTTTCTCCCATTTTGTATGCTATTCATTAATTTTGTTGATAAATTCTTTGACTGTGTAGAAGTATTTGAATTTCATGCAATCCTCTTTGTCAAACCTTAGGGCTGTTTCCTCTTTCCTCGAGGTTCTATTCAGAAACACGTTTCCTATAACTCTGTTCTGAAGTCTTTCTACTATTTTATATTAGCATTTTTGGCATTTACAATTTTGAATTAAAATCTTTGATGCAGTTTTAATTGACATTTGTTCTGAGTAAGATACTTGGATCTGATTTCATTCTTTTGCAGGTGGATACTCTGAATGGGTAAAACAATTTTTTTAAGTAGTTTGTATTTCCTTGAGTGAATGTTTTTGACACCTTTGTAGAAAAGTAGTAGTTATGCATAGCTTTCTGGGTTTATTTATGGGTATTTTATTAATCCATGGTCTTTTGTGTCTGTTTTTGGGACCAGTACCTTGCTGAGATTATTATTATGGCTCTAGTACAGTTTGAGGTCTGTGATACTGACAGCTTTGTTTTGCTGCCTAAAATGACTTTGTGTATTATTGGTCTTTTGTGATTCTGTATGAATTTTAGCATTACCTTTTCTTGCTCTGTGATGCATGTCATAAAATTTTGGTGAGGATTGTGTTGAATCTGTAGATTGTTTTTGATAGCTTGATCATTTGCAAAGTATTAATCTCTCAATTCAAACTTAGTGGTGATGACCTGCTTGATGTAATCTTAAATTTAGTTTGGAAGCACTTGTTGATAAATATAGATGTAAAAACCCTCAAAAAGATTGCTCTGTAGTTTTTTGTTGTGCCTTGATATGTCTTAGGACCATAGTTACACTGTCTTATAGAATGCATTTGATAATGTTCTTTCCATTTCAGTTTTGTTGGGCAGTTTTATAGGATTTGACATGCCTGGATGTCTGCAACACTTCAGCAGGAGGGTTGTGCTAGTTTTTTGATTAAGATTTTTGTATTTTTGTGTGACATAATTTTTTGAGTAATTGAGAATTCCAAAAATGATTGTGAAATAGGTTTTGATCAAATTCATCCCATTACTTTAATCTCAAGTTTCTTCTCTATTGTTCCCTCCACTTTTCCCTGTCAGCTACTTGTATTCTATTTTTCTTTTATGTTTTTTTTAAAAAAACAGTCTTTTCTCATTTTACATACCAATCCCAGTTCCCATTCCTTTCCTTCCTCCTGCCCCACCCTCAACTTCCTTGCACCCCACACCCATCCACTCCTCAGAGAGGATAAGGCTTCCCATGGGGCTTCAACTATTTTTAAAGCACTACTTTCACTTATTGCTGCCCCCATATGAATAGCTCTAGGATCATCTAGTAGAGCCTCAAAGGAACCAAATCCTCAATGAAAACTGATAGACAAATGGATAATGAAAATATGCAAAATATACATACTGGAACATTATTCAAGTCTGAAGAATAGTAAAATTATGAATTTTATGGGTCCATTGCTGGAACTGGAAACAATCATTCTTTGCAGACAAGGCAGACCCAGGAATTCAAAGACTTTCATGTTGTTTCTCAGGAGTAGATGATTGCTTTGAATTTTTAATTCACTGGTTCTCAACCTGGGGTCACTACCCCTTTGGAGTTGAAGGACCTTTGCCCAGGTCCTTTTCTTATTAGACTATAAGAAAACAGATATTTACATTGTGAGTCATAACAATAGCAAAACCACAGATACAAATTAGTAGCAAAAATATGGTTTGGGGTCACCATAACATAAGGAACTATATTAAAGCAACACAGCATTAGGGATGTTGAGAACCAGTGCTTTAGATACATGTGTTTAAAATGGAGTAACCAAAGAAGGAATGGAACGAGCAAGGGGCCATTGAGTCCGGGGAGATTTCAATTGAAATGGGATATAAGTCAGATGGTGTGAATGGGGAAAAGGGAATGATATGTCAGGGAGAGTTAAATGGTATGCAAAATAGGAAGGCCTGGTAGAGAAGAGAGTCTATAGAAAGATAATGCTAAAGACCTTTGAAAACAACTTACAGAAACCCACCACTGTGGAGGCTTCCTGAAAAATACATATTCATATATAAAAGCAGTTTAAATGGTGGTACTCTATAACAGGGTAAGGGGTGAACAATACTTCTCCCAGGCACCCTAAGCTATTAACTTAAAAGTCCATTGCCTGATGTGGCTGTTGGTCAGTGGAGCGCATAGATTCCCCAACACTACAGACTATTGCCATGCTTCTTTATTGTATTAACATTTTACAGCAAAATAAATACACCTCTAGTAAAAACATACACATTAACTATTTCATTTCTGTTTTTCACTTTAGAATTCAATATCATGAATTCTGTGGAGAATTGCATCAGACAGGAGCTCAGAGGTCTCTCTCAGTGGGTGATACATGATGCTGTGTGTTAAAGTACCACCCTTCTGGGTCCACTAAGTTATGCACATGCCATCATTTCACAGTCACGATGCTGAATATTTTAACTAAAAACACATGCTTCCTGACAACTCTGAAGTATAATGATTTTACCATCTAAAGTAGGCTTCAAGAAAACATGAGAGGGCAACACACTTTCAGATTATTTCAAATTTTAATTGTCTCAGGGAATATAAGTAAAGCTAAAAGTGAAAAACAAAAGAAAAGCAAACAAAAATCCCAAAGGGTCTTTTCAGACCCAGTGTCTAAGGAAAGCTCAGTAGACAAATATTGTCATTTAAAGTGAGTTGACATTCTGAGCAAAGCAAATTCTAATTTTTTGAAGTACAGACTAACTGAAGCATGAGAAGCAAATGTGTGTATTTCCCCTAATGCCTCATGAATGCTTTGTGGAGCTTCTTCAAAGGTCACAACCACATAAGCAGTGCATGTCAATTAAAACTGTTTACAGATTAAAGCACATTTTGCTTCTGTTAAGTTCCATCCCAATAATAATTTGGGATGCCTGAAAGGATGTGTTGTTGCACAAACCTGAACTGGGGACCATGTTTCAAAATCAGCAGTGTTAGTTGATCCTAAAGGCTAAGCTGTTTTAACATATTTAAGGTCCTAAATGTTTATTGTATGTCTATAATATACACATGTGTGCATGTTCTACTCATTGGTGCTAGTGTCCTCTTGCTGGGTTCTGGAACATGACTCACTCTTTGAACATGGTAATTACTACAGCTAAAAGGGAGGAAAGCAATTGTTAAAGCAGGAACTGGCTGGTATCTTCCAGGAAGTGACAGAGTGTTTTCTGTTCTCCCTTTGTTGGTGGTAGACACTCACAGAACCAAGTTTGCAGTGTGTGGAAAGTTTAAACCTCCTGCAGGGAACAGAATCAACAAAATGCAATGTATTTAATATGCTTTGCTGGCTACCATGCAGATTAATTATGTACATTCAAAATGACTGTTTCAGGAAACATTTTTTCAAGTCTTACTTTTATTTGTGTATGTGTGTGTGGTGTCTCATGTGGTATGGATGTCAGAGGACAATTTGGGAAGTTCTTTCTCTCCCTGAACCATCTTGAGTCCCAATAACTGAACTTAGGTCAGTAACCTTGGAAGCTCCTTTACCTGCTGAACCATTTAGTGCTATTTTTACATATCTCAAACATTTTCAGCATCTGAAATGTTTTGTTTTTGTTTTTCAGTTTTAGAGTTAAATATGATGAGCATCCCTGCCATGTATGGACTCAAATACAGTTTCAGTTGTAAATTTTGTTGCTCTTAGTTTTCAAGGATACTTTTTGGTTCACAATGAATGCTGTGTTAGATAATCAAGAAATTCTACAAATAGACAGTGGACACATTTCCTGGTACTGCTGAAAGTGATCATCTTGTAGCAGTGATGTAAAGTGTTGGCTATGGCTCTGATGTCTTGGGGCTTTCTTCTTTTTTTTTTAAAGTTTTAAATTACATTTTATTATTTATTTATTTAATTTTCTCTCTCTATGTGTGTATGGGGGATGTATTATTGTGGGTGCATGAATGCCGTTGTGAGTGGGGGGATGTATTATTTATTAAATAAATTTCTATGCTTTTGGCAATGAAATCCAGTCCTTATCTTCCCATAATTCATCAATTTGTTCTTTTTTGGTCTTCCAATGTACTTCTATGTCCTACTCATATTTTTAAATGTATTATCATTCTTGACTGAGTCACCCAACACCCCTTCTTTGTTTTCAAATTCTGATAATCTGTTCCTACAGGATCCATTGTATTGGTGAGGGTTTTCACTAATTTCTGAGTTAATGAATTGTTCATTTGTAACATCTTTCACTTTGTTTTCATTCCACTATTTCTATCTCTTTATTGAGTTGTATTTTTGCTTCTTGAATTCATATATTTCATTCAGCTCTTTGTTTTTGTTTCTTGGAGTACCTTCATATCTTCTGTAAATTGTTTAAATATGATTACAATCTCTCATATGAATTTTTGTTTAATATTTCTTCTAATTTGCTTTCACTCAGAGTCCTTACTAAGGGACTGGTAGTATTAGGAGGTGGATAAATGTTATATTGTTTTTCCATATTATTTGTTTCTGTATTGGAACTAGGCATTCATGGTTAGCTTGTTGTTTGAGTTTCCTTCCTCCCTCCCTTCCTCCCTCCCTCCCTCCCTTCCTCCCTCTGTCCCTTCCTTCCTTCCTTCCTTCCTTCCTTCCTTCCTTCCTTCCTTCCTTCTTTCCATCCTTCCTTTCCCCCCATTTTCTTCTTCAAATAGGGCTTGGTTCATACACCAATCTAAGTCTTAAGTGCACTTGGCTTACTTTGGACATTTAATGTTAAATTTTAGAACCTTGTCTTTAGTGCAAGATTTCTTTTACTAGACTTTTTTTTCCTGGCATAGCTTATGTGGTCACAGCCACTCCACAACTTGACTAGTTGTAAAGACTCTCCAAAATGATCTGATCTGCCTACATGCTGGTACTGGATATTGGCTGAAGAAAAGCATCTATCTTTTATATGACCTTTCTTCTGGAGACTACATGGGATTTTACTTTACATGGTGGTCTTATGACTTCTAGTAAATGATAACTGTTGTACAATATTATTTTAAGATGTGTTACATTTGTTTATGCTGTGGAATATTTGTTTAATGATACAATTTGTTGCATTTGTTTGTTTAAGTCTGTGAAGCTGTGTTACTTTGCCTGTCTGAAAGGCAGGAGAAACGGTAGGTAGGACTGGCATGCAGAGAGAATAAATAAGAGGAGAAGATCAAGGAGGAGCAGGAAAATGAGGAGAAAATCAGGGGCCAGCTACACAGCAAGCCATGGAATAAGAAGAAAGATGTACAGAAATAGAGAAAGACAAAAGTCCAGAGGCAAGAGGTAGATGGGATAACTTAAGTTTAGAAAAGCTGGCAAGAAATAAGCCAAGCTAAGGTCAAGCATTCATAGGTAATTACAAGTGTTTGTATGTATTTATTTGGGAGCTGGGTATTGGGCCCCCAAAGTATAAAGAGTAAGAAACAAGCAGCTTCAGAGGACAAAATATACTTGTTCCTTTGAGTTGCTACATATTTGAGTATCTAACAACTCTTTTCAGAGGGTTTGCATGTCAGATATCCTGTATGTTAGGTATTTACATTATAATTCATAATAATAGAAAAATTGTAGTAATGAAGTAGCAATGAAAATAATTTTATGGTTGGGGTCACTGCAACATGAGGAACTGTATTAGAGGGCTGTAGCATTAGGAAGGTTGAGAACCACTGTCTTAAAAGCAAGTTTATGAAAATCCCATCAATTCTTCAGTGAAAAGAAGAAAAAGTTCAGTTTTCATTCTGCATGTAGGACACAAGAAAAGTTTTAAGATAAGAGGAACATGTTTCTACCAATTAAAAAATTGAAATTACAATGATCTCCACCTACTATATCATGTACAGCTTTCTGTTCTAAAGACCCCTCTAATATTAGCAAAATTTATTATTAGTTAATATTTAAATTTTCCTCAATAAATCATTGATGTTGTCTTGGTCATTCAAAAATTTTCTGTTTTAAATAGTATATTTTTATAAATTTACCCAAAATATTTATCTTCAAAATTGAATAGCCTTAAAGTCTTTAAACATTCTTTTTTATTATTTTGTACTATGAACCAGTTTAAATGGTAACACACACCTTTCTAAGGTTTTCTTTTAAGCCATGCACAATAATCGCACATATTTTCAGAGCTTGGTGTGGGTTTTTGCATTTGCATGTTATATAATTATCAAATAGGGTGATCAACATCTGCAGATTCTTTAGCTTGTGCAGATACTTTCTGAAAATTTCAATACGTATCAGATCAGTTTTTGAGGTGAGAAAATAATAATATTTGCTTATTTCTTAAAGCCCTCCAAATTCGTTTTAATTCTTTATAGTTTCCTTACTAACTAGCATTCCCATGGACAGTGTATTAGGATTTTGTTTGCTCCATTTGCTCCATATCCCCATGACATATTTAAATTGTAGTGAAATGATACCTTTTTTGTCGTTTTGATTTACATTTTTTTCAATTTTGCTTGATTTATTATATATCTTTTCTCAGATTTTTTATTTGAATGAGAAACAAGATTGTTTTACATGACAATCCCAGTTCCCTTCTCCCTACTACCCTCCCCAACTAAAACCCTACCTATCACATATCCTTTCTGCTCCCCCTGGAGGGTGAGGCCTTCCATAGGGTATCATCAGAGTCTTATTGTATCCTTTGGGATAGGGCCTAGGCCTACCCCTGTGTGTCTTGGCTCAGGGAGTATTCCTCTATGTGGAATGGGCTCCCAAAGTCCATAACCATGCTAGGGATAAGTACTGAACTACTACAGGAGGTCCTATACCAAGGTTTCCTTGCTGAAACCCATGTTCTTGGGGTCTGGATCAGTCCCATGCTCGTATCCCAGCAATCAGTCTGGGGAACAAGAGTTCCCCGATGTTCAGGTCAGCTGATTTTGTGGTTTTCACCAGCCTGGTCTGGACCCCTGTGTTCTTCAGTGGTCCTTCATCTGGATTCCAGTTCAGTTCAGTGAATAGTTGTGGGTGTCTGCTTCTATTTCCACCAGCTGCTGGATGCGGGCTATCGGGTGGCATATAAGTCAGTTATCAATCTCATTATCAGGGGAGGGCATTTAAGATAGCCTCTCCTCTGTTGCTTAGATTGTTAGCTGGTGTCATCTTTGTAGATCTCCAGACATTTCACTAGTGCCTGATTTCTCTGTAAACCTAAAATGTCTCCCTCTATTATGGTATCTCCATTCTTGTTATTTTCTTTTCTTTGCCTGACTCAACCTTTCTGCTCCTTCATGTCCTCTGCATCCCTTCTTTTCTCCCCTTCTCATTTTCCTAGCTCCCCACCCTCTTCCCATGCTCCTAATTTACTCAGGGGATCTTGACCCTTTCCCCTTCTCCAGGGGGCCATGTATGTCTCTCTTAGGGTCCTCCTTGTTTACTAGCTTCTCTGGCAGTATGGATTGTAAGCTGGTAATCCTTTACTCTATGTCTAAAATCTGTATATGAGTGAGATTGTCATTTTGTGTTTGTCATTTTGTGATTGGATTACCTCGGTCAGAATGGTTTCTTCTAGTTCCATCCATTTTCCTGCAAATTTCAAGATTCCATTGTTTTTTTTTTTTTCCACTGAGTAGTACTCCATTGTGTAAATGTACCACATTTTTATTTCCTTTTGGTAACTTCATAGTTTTGAGTCTTATATTTATGTCTGATCTATTTTGGTTTGATATTATTATTTATGATGACAGAAAGGATCTAGTTTCTTCCTGATGTGTGAATATTCACATGGATATTTTCATTTGTAGGTTATGGGATTTACTTGTTTTGTTGCTCATATTCATTGCAGTTATAAATTGTGATTGTACTATGCAGGATGATATTATATAATAGTTTTGTTCTTGAATGCAACATGAATTCTTTCTCATTGGAAATATATAAAAATTGGATATGTCTGCTTCCAATCAGGAGAACCATTAACTTTTGGTTGTACAGTACAAGAACTGTACAACCAAAACTTTCTGTTTGATATTGACTAGCAGATATTAATATTTAAATCTATATTATCTTCATAATATACTCAATGTGAATTTGATCTGATTTCTAATGGAAGTTCTAGGGTTAATTTTCTTTAATTATATTCAATAATTATCTAATTATCTAATAACTAAGTATCTAATTTTCTCACATTGAAAGAAAAATTCACATAATAACAACATATAATTATAATTCAGTTTTTTTGAGATTTCCTTAAAGAAATTTTGCCATAAAAGCTTTATTACTATTTATCTAATTAACATAACATCTTTCCTTTGAGGCTGAAAAGATTTTTTTTTTTTACTCTCTGCTATACTTCAAGTTTTTCCTGAAATTACATGCAACATATTTTCTTAAAACTTTTTAAGTTACTAGGAAATGTTATTTATATGACAAAACCTAATTTCAATCATTTTATTTCTAGTTTAAATAAATTACCCTATTTGTTTAGAAGTGGTGATCAATGAGTCTTATAAACAATTGTGATATAAAGGAGATGTAAATTAATCTTCAATTAGATGAACTATGACCAAAGGTTGTTTTGCCAGGGTCATTAACTGTGGAGGGACTGTATGATTGACACAAAACCATATCAGGTAAGAGCAGTAGACTAGTGACTCACTATTTTCTCACTAATGTCATTGAAGTAAATTGCTTCAATTTTCCCCCTAAACACAGAAGAATATACTCCTCTGTTAATACTAGTGAATACTAAAATGTGAAGTTCTGTTCAGTGAGTAGACAAGAGACCTCTGGCTACATAGCAACTAAAATCAGTTGGTGATTTATTTTCAGATTTTATGTTAAGTTGGACTACTCAACATGAGCCTCTGTTTTCCACTGAGGAACAGCAGTGTTGTCTTTGGGGGACAGAGTTAGTAGAGCTGACTATAATTAAGATTGCTCTCTTCTTTCTGTGCTGGCTGCTTATGGAGACACTAAGGTTGGGCTGCTGGCCTTGGGCTTTTAAGGCTAGAGAAAGAATATGTATGCAGAGAAAGGACAGTTAGGAAGCCTAGACCTCCTGCAGCACTGTCAGAGAGATTCTCTAGGGATCCTTGTTCTTGCTCTGTCTCCTGACCAGGGCCAACAAGATCAGTCACTGCCTGGCTACTAAAGAACACTGAACAAGCATCAAGACTCCTGCCCATTTGCACCACAGTTAGCATAATCCCTGAATAAACTTACTGGCTCACATAAATGAGAGTTAAGAGTATTTACTTACATTATTCGTAGACTCACAAATGGCTCATTAACAAGCAAGCTTGATAAACTCTACCCTGACTAACATCAGAAAAAAATGAAACAAAACAAAACATGCACAATGAACCTGCTTCATTATCAGCCAAGTACAGGCTTTGCTTGAGTCCCTGGAGCAGGTGACAATTTGATTTTTAAGTGGCTCACTGATACTTTGCACTGATGTAGCACCATTCAAACCAAATCTAAGAGTTCTCTACAAAACATTAATTAATAACAGCTCATCATATCCCAAGGAGCATGGCACATTTCCTAGCTGTCCTTTTAAAGGGAACATTTTCAGAGGTTGAGAGGCTAAAAAAAGTCACACTTCAAAAGCATTTGTGAAGCTATGAACTGAGTTCAAATTCAAAACTATTATTTACTAGTTCTATCAACCATGACTCACTGTCTCTTACTGTGTGTAAATAATCACAGCAATTGTGACACTTTTTTTGAGAGCTTGAAAGCAAAAGTAGCACAATCAGGATGTAAATGGGGCTGTGTTTCTACACAGGCTTGATAATGGCTCCAAATTCCAACTCACTTCGGAAAGAGTTCAACCACAATAACCACAAACAAACCAAAAACAAAATACAAAAAAAAAAGAACTTGAAGAAGAAGAAGAAGAAGAAGAAGAAGAAGAAGAAGAAGAAGAAGAAGAAGAAGAAGAGGAAGAAGACAAAAGAACCCCCTCCTCTCAAAAACCAACAACAAGAAGAGAGGGTCTTTTTTGAAAATTATTTTTTGTCTTTATGCATTCTTTGAAAATTACCTGCATTTATACAATAAATTATAGTTAGCTCCATCCCTTACTCTACCCCTCTAGCTTTACCTAGGACCACTCTGAACATATCCTTTCCAACTTCATTTCCTCTGCATCTTAGTTTTGAATTTTAATATATGTTTCTAACCTATTGACTCCTGCAGTGCTTCCCATATATGAATTGGAGTGGATTCATCTTCTGAGGCACAGGCAATGTGCCAGTGGCTACTGCCACTAAAGGAAATGACTTATACTTCCCCTTAGTCACCAAATACCAGTAGGTATTTTAAATTGCCTTTTTGTTAGAGACCCCATAGACTGTCTTGGCCTCCTAGACCCTAGAGCACAAATGGACTTTGGGATCCCATTCCCTATGGAGGCATACTTTTGCAGCTCAGATACAGCAAGGAGGACCTAGGCCCTCCCCCAAATGATAGGACAGACTTTGAAGGTCCCTGGTGGAGGGCCTCACTATCCCTGGGGATGAGTTGGGGATGGGTTGGGGGGAGTTGGGGGGAACTTCCGAGGATGGGAGGGTGAGGAAATGGGTGGATGAATATGTAAATATGAGTAGTAATTAAAGAATTTAAATTTAAAAAATTGCCTTTTTGTTTAAGGTTCCTTTTCCTTTGTATATTAGAGGTAGACTTGATATCAATTCATATACATGGATACTATAATATTATGTGTGAAGGAGATTGTTTCTTATCACTGAATACCTCTGGCAAATAATTTCTGACTGGCCTGTCTGGGAGAGACACTAAGGCAAATTTTTCTCTGTCTCAATTTGTGGATATATATTTATGCAAATAAAATTGAAAAAAAGCAAGGTCTTTCTTTACTTAGAACCACCACTCCACCTGCAGCCTTGCTAATACTCTATGATTAAGTACAAAAGCCAATCCAAACGTGTGTTTCCTTGTTTTTATTTTTTACAGATTTCTAGATTTACAGATGCATTTTATTTACATTCTCATGTAATCAAAATTGTTATATCTAATATGTATTGTGTATTAGATTCACACTATGTGACAAAATACATTAGAGTCCAAATGATTAGACACAGAGTAAAGTCTTCTTAAGTCTACAGTTTTAGAAGCTTAAAAGTCTAGAGTCTGTAGTAGTTTAAAACTGTTGAGGGACAATGACCAACACAGGAATATACAGTGCACTACATGCCTTCTCCTCCCTCATAAGATGAGAGAAGAGAATATGTAGAGACTAGGTTTGTTCACTGTATGTTTGCTTTATGACACTATCATGCAAAGCCATATCCACAGTGATCTAATAAATTTCCTTTAGGATTACATAGCCAACATTCGAGTGCTGACCAGTATAGTACCACTGTGTGGATGTTTCCTTAACAAAGAATGGTAACTAGGGGAGCAATAACTACACTTAACTCTAGGTTAAATTAATCACTTTATATCTTAGAAATCATTTAAATCTTGTATGCTTAGAGTATATATTATTGTATATAATATATTGCATATGTACATTTTAGCATTGTTTGAATCAAATCTAGGGTTTTATTCATGCTAGGCAAGGATAAGCTATTCTACCACTGAGCCACATCCAGGCCCACTTCTATAGAGACAGATTCTCACTACATAACCAAACTTTACCTTCCTCTCACTGCATAGTTGATCCTTTTTCTCATGTTCCTTTTTCTTCAAAAGTGTAGAGCATTGAGACTATAGGCATTTACCACCATGTTTAAAAGTAGCTAACATTTAGGCATTTTTTTTTCTTTTCTTTTTTTGTGCTAATAATAGAATTACATTTCTCCCTTCCTGTTCTTCCTCTTGATCACCCCATATATCCCTTCCTGCTCTCCTTCAAATGAAGACAGTATGGTCACAATGAGCTGTCCTGTTTCATGATTTTTGTAAAGTGATTTGTCTACAGTAAAGATCAAAATTTGCATTCCTAGCACACATGTAAAGTCTGGATGGACTTGGAAAACTGCCTGTGATCCCAATACTGTGAGGCAGAGACTAGAAATCCTTGGAGCAAGACAGCAAACTATGTAGCATGATTAATAAACACCCAGAGGCAGATATTCGGGTTAAAGTTGAAGAACAGAAAAGCAAAGCAGCCAACCACTAGAGAGTTCTTACCTCTCCCAAGACTCAGACCAAAGGGGCAATCCTGTCCTTAGTGTGAGGGCAGACTGGCTGGCTCCTGTCTCTTCCAGCCATATATTCCTCTCTAGTGCTGGTATTAAAGGCATATACTACCACCACCTGGCCTCTATGACTAACTAGTACGGCTGCTGAGGTTAAAAGGTGAGTGCCACCACTTCCTGGCCTGTGTGGCTGACTAGTGTGACTCACTATTCACTTTGATCTTCAGACAAGCTTTGTTTGTTAGCTCATAAAAATATCTATAAAATATATAAAATATCCATAAAATTAAGCTAACCAATTCAGAAATCTCTGAGTTCAAGTGAGAGACCCTGCCATGATATATGAAGTGGAGACTATCCATCAATGCAAGCATGCAATGACAGTTTGTTACTTGAAAGCACAGTGTAAATTGTATAAACATCTGACTTAAGCAGTATCTTCTGTTCTCTGCTGTTACTTCTCCCTCTCCTTGGGAAGGGAAAGCAGCCTTAAAGATGCCAGTGCTGAGATGGACCCTCAGCTCTTCTCTCCTGTTCTGTTTGATAAATGTTCCAAATTCCTCCTGCTCTTCCACAAAGAGCTCTACTTTCCCTTTTCTGATAGACATCTACTATTTCTTCTTACTGTGTTTTGTTATTAGCTGTGACTAGGTTAAAACTGATGATTTTTCTAGGCTATTGATAGGATGATTAATTTGTGCTAAATATCTTTACATGTATATTATTATTGTATAGGTACATGTACATATAAATGTTTTATGCATTTAATATGGCTTATAATGAAGTTCTTTGTTAAGGTTGTATGTGTATGACTTTTATAGGTATTTTATAGCTTCTTCCAGAGTAGTATAGTAGCTCTACTAATTTCTCCTTATAAGTGCCAGTGCTATTTACAAGAATTGTCTGAACTTCACACAGCAAAAATATTTAGCTTTCAGAATTTTTTTTTGTAATTTTTATATTAGTTCAAATTAGGAACAACATGTGAATCCCTCCTCCCCCTCTCTCCCCTCTCCTCAAACCACCCCACTAACCTCCCACCTGTTCCCACCCCATGCACCCTCCACTCCCCAGGCTGGGTAGGGCCCTCGACAGGGACTCCCCAAAGTCCACCACATCATCCTGGGCTGGGCCTAGGCCCTCCCCCATATGTCCAGGCTAAGACATGGGATGGACTCCCAAAGTACCTTCTTACACCAGGGAAAAATACTAATCCACTACCAGGGGCCCCCTAGAGTGCAGAGGCCTCCTCATTGACATCCATGTTCAGGGGTCTGGACCAGTCTTATGCTGGCCTCCCAGACAGCAGTCTGGTGTCTATGTGCTCCCCCTTGTTCAGGCCAGCTGTTTCTGTGGGTCTCACCAGCCTGGTACCGACCCCTTTAATCTTCATTCCTCCCTCTCTGCAACTAGGTTCCAGAATTCAGTTCAGTGTATATCTATGGGTATCTGCCTCTGCTTCCATCAGCCACTGAATGAGGGCTCTAGGATGGCATAAAAAGGAGTCCTCAGTCTCATCATAGGGGAAGGGCATTTAAGCTATCCTCTCCACCATTGCCTGGATTGTCAGTTTGTGTTATCCTTGTAGATCTCTTGAAATCTCCCTCATGCTAGATCTCTCCTCCAACCTATATTGTCTCCCTCTGATATGGTATCTCTCATCCTGCTCTCCTCTATTGCCCCAACTCAACATTTCTGCTACTCCATTTTCTCCTCTCCCCTCCTCTTCTCCTCCTCTCATCCTTGCAGCTCCATCTCCCCTACCCTCATGCTCTCAATTAGCTCAGGATATCCTGCCCCTTCCCATTCTCAGGGGTCCATGCATTTTCCCCTGAGAGTCCTTCTTGTTTCCTAGTTTCTTTGGTGAAGAGGATTGTAGGCTGGTAATCCTTTGCTTATGTCTACAATTCATATATGAGTGAGTAATACCATGTTTGTCTTTTTGTGACTGGATTATCACACTCAGGATGGTTTCTTCTAGTTCCATCATAGGACAAGAAAGGGGATATAAATAGAAAACAAAGAACTAGAGACAAAATAACTTGCCAATGATTTGATGCTATTCATAGACTCTAGAAACATTATCAGAAAGCTCTTCAATTAGTGAGCACTGTAGTTAGTATCACAGCATACAACATTAGTATATACAAATGATTGGTCTTACTATATACAAATAATAAACAACATTTTGAGGGAGACATAAGAAAGATAATCCAATTTATGGTTACCTCAAAAGAGTATACTAGGTATACTAGGGAAGAGAAACCCCACATCCATTGATTAGATGAATTAACATTGTGAGATGGCCACGCAACATCTTCAGATTCAATACAATATCAATTAAAATCCCAATTCCATTTTCACTAAAATATAAAAATATGGTAAAAATAATATAGAATCACAAAAGGTCCAATGTAGCCAAAGCAGTCCTAAGCAAAATGGACAATGCTGTCTGTATCACGGTATCTGATTTCCACTTACAATACAGAGCCTTATTAACAAAATCGACCTGATACTGTCACAAAAATCCAAAGGTCAACACACTAGAAGAAGTTTGGTAATAAACCTATGCAACTATTCTTTATGACAAATGCTAAACTACACAGTTAAGAAATTAATGTTCCAAATGGTTCTGGAAACACTGGATCTCTACATACACTCTACACAAAAATTCAATGGTGTTTTATTAAAACGAATTTATAGGAGGGAGTAGCAAAAATATTTTAAGATGCAGATATTGGCAAGGACTTTCTTACTAGGTCTTCAGTCACTGTGAAATAATGACAAGAGTCAACAAATAGGGCCTTGTAAAATTAAAACACTTCTGCCTGGCAAAAGAAACAAAAAAGTATAAATGGTCAGTCAGTAAACTGGTATCATATCATATCAAAAAAAACCAGTAACCCCATTAGCTATGAGAGAAATGCAAGTTAACACTGTTTTGAGATTCTATTTTTCAGTCTGATTGGTTGTCATTAAGAAAATAACTGCTGATGAGAATGAGAAACTTCATAAGCTGTTAATGGAAATGTAATTTATTACAGACACTACTACACAAATGAGTCTGGAAGTTCCCCACAAATCCCCAAATCGATTTACCATATTACCTAGCTATACTTGTCCTGGCTATTTACCCATAAGTCTAGATACCAAAGAGATACTTGCATATAAATGTTTGTCATAGCATTATTCACCATAGCTAAATTATAGAACCAAACATAGGTGTCTATCAGCAGAGAGATGGATAAAGAAAAAATATATATGAAAATATTCAGTAAAAGAAATAAAACTACATTATTGGCATAAAAGTAGAAGCAATTAAATTTACTCAATGAAACAAATTAAGGAAGCCTTGACAAAATCAATACCACATACTTTCTCTGATTTGTGGGCCCAAGAATTTATAAATATATAAAACCACATATATGTATAATAACCCTAAAGTAGACAAGAACCTTCCTTGGGGAACAAAAGGGATTAACCAAAACATAAGACGGGAGCAAAGAAATGTGCAATAAGGATGAAAGCAAATTTAAACTACATTTTTATACCCTATTTTTCTATTTTTATGTGTGTATGTGTCTGTGTTTGGTCTACAAATGAGTGGTATGGAATTTTCCATTTGTGTTGTCATACAAGAACTCAAAAAAGGTTTCAATATTGGAGAAAGACTACTTGTATTGGCAAATTTTTACTTTTGCTAATCTTTTTTTTTAATTTTTTTATTAGTCCAAATTAGGAACAAGCTTTCTTCACATGTCAATCCCTTCTCCCTCTGCCACCCCTCCCCCAACTCCCCATCTGCCCCACACCCCATCCAACCTTCACTCCCCAGGAAGGGTAGGGCCCTTGACAGTGGCTCCCCAAAGTCCACCACATGATCCTGGACTGAGCCTAGGCCCTCCCCATGTGTACAGGCCAAGAGTGCATCCCTTCACATGCGATGGGCTCTTAATTTCCCTTCTTACAACAGGGAAAAATACTAATCCACTACCAGGGGCCCCTAGAGTGCAGAGGCCACCTAATTGACATCCATGTTCAGGGATCTGGATCAGTCCTGTGCTGGCTTCCCAGATAGCAGTCTGGCATGCATGTGCTCCCCTTTGGACAGGCCAGCTGTTTCTGTGGGTTTCACTAGCCTGGTACTGACCCCTTTAATCTTCATTCCTCCCTCTCTGCATCTAGGTTCCAGAGTTCAGTTCAGTGTATATCTGTGGGTGTCTGCCTCTGTTTCCATCATCCACTGGATGAGGGCTCCTATTTGTCTTTTTGTGACTGGGTTACCTCATTCAGGATGGTTTCTTCTAGTTCCATCGTTTGCCTGCAAATTTCAAGATTCCATTGCTTTTTCTGCTGAGTAGTACTCCATTGTATAAATATACCACATTATCTCTATACATTCTTAAGATGAGGGGCATCTAGGTTGCTTCCAGGTTCTGGCTATTACAGACAATGCTGCTATGCACATGGTTGAACATGCTATGCACATGGTCTTTGTTGTATGAAAGTGCATTATTTGGGTATATGCTCAAGAGAGGAATTGCAGGATCTTGAGGTAGACTGATTCCAATTTTTCTGAGCAACCACCATGATGGGGAATGTACTGTATATGTTTATCTTATTGATTGTTAAATAAAATACTGTTTGGCCAAAGAGACAGCAAGTTAGACAGGACTAGGATCAAAGAGGATTCTGGGAAATGTAGTAGAGAAGTGGTGATCCAGGCAGGAAGTGACATAGCAGGGAGACTCATTTAAGTGAAGGAGAAACAGGAAGGGTCCTTTTTTCCCCTCCGTTCCTGCTCCAGCAGCACAGTGTGATTCACCGTCAAGGAGGATGCCAACAAGGCGTCTGATAAGATATGTCTTATAAAATATATAGGTTTATGATAATTAAGACTGAGCTAACAGATGAGAATCCTAGTCATTGGCCAAGCAGCATTGTACCTAATACAAGTTTCTGTGTATACATTTGGGCCTAACTTGGGCGGGCAGCTGGAATAAAGCTCACGCATATTGGTGGAGCTCAGACGGCTTTAGGCAGAAAGATTTATGCTAACACCACCATACTGATTTCCAAAGTGGTCCTACAAGTTTGCACTCCCACCAGCAATGGAGGAGTGTTCCTTTTCCTCCATATCCTCTCCAGCATAGATTGTCATTGGTGCTTTTGTTTTTATCCATTCTGGCCAGTGTAAGATGATATCGCAGAGTTGTTTTGAGTTGCATTTCTCTGATGGTCAAAGATTTTGAGCACTTTCTTAAGTGTCTTTCAGCCATTTCAGATTCTTCTGTTGAGAATTCTCTATTTAGTTCTGCACCCAACTTTTTAATTTCATTGTTGGGTGTTTTGGTGGCTAGCTTCTTGAGTTCATTGTATATTTTGGAAATCATCCCTCTGTCAGATGTGGGGTTGGTGAACATCTTTTCCCATTCTGTGGGCTGTCATTTTGTCTTACTGACTATATCCTTTGCCTTACAGAAGCTTCTCAATTTCAGGAGGTCTCATTTATTAATTGCAGACCTCAATGTCTGTGCTACAGATGTAATGTTCAGGAAGCAGTCTCCTGTGCCAATTTGTTCAAGGGTATCTCCCACTTTCTCTTCTAGAAGATTCAGTGTGGCTGGATTTATGTTGAGATCTTTGATGCTTTTGCACTTAAGTTTTGTGCATGGTGACAGATATGGATCGACCTATAATCTTCTGCATGTCTGAATCCAGTTGTGCCAGAACCATTTGTTGAAGATGCTATCTTTTTTCCATTGTATAGTTTTAGCACCTTTGTCAAAAATAAGGTGTTCTTTGGTGTGTGGGTTAATACCAGGGTTTTCAATTCAGTTCTATTGGTCTGTCTGTCTATTTTTGTGCCAATACCAAGCTGTTTTCAGAACTATGGCTCTATCATAGAGGTTGAAGTCAGGGACGGTAATGTCTCCAGAAGACCCTTTATTGTACAGAGTTGTTTTGGGTATCCTGGGTTTTTAATTTTTCCATATAAAGTTGAGTATTGTTCTTTCAATGTCTGTGAAGAACTGTGTTGGCATGATAAATATAGTTGATAACAATATGCTATATTTTAAAAGTTGTGAGATAGTATACTTTAAGTGTTCTCAAAACAAAAATGATGAATATGTGTGATATAACATGTTAATTGGCTTAATTTAGCCATGCCATTGTGAACATACTGTATTGTGTATCATAATTGTGCATGACTTTATTTATGAGCTAAATAAATGAATGGAAGATAAAAGAACTGTGTTGATTTTGATGGGATTGCGTTGAATCTGTAGATTGCTTTTGGCAACATTGCCATTTTTACTATGTTGATTCTACCTATCCAAGAGCATGGGAGATCTTTCCATTTTCTTGTATCTTCTTTAATTTCTTTATTTAAAGACTCAAAATTCTTACTGTAAAGGTCTTTCACTTTTTTTGGTTAGTGTTACCCCAAGATATTTTATGTTGCTTGTGGATATTATAAAGGGTGATGTTTCTCTGATTTCTTTCTCATTGGATTTATCATCTGTATATAGTAGAGCTACTGATTTTTTTTTGAGTTAATTTTGTATCCTGCTACTTTGCTGAAGCTGTTTATCAGCTGTAGGAGTTTCCTGGTAGAAATTTTTGGGTCACTAATGTAGACTATATCATCTGCAAATAATGAAAATTTGACTTTTTCCTTTCCAATTTGTATCCCTTTGATCCCCCTTTCTTGTCTTATTGCTTTAGTTAGAACTTCAATTACAATATTGAAGAGATATGGAGAAAGAGGACAGCCTTGTGTTGTTCCTGATTTTAGAGGGATCGCTTTGAGTTGCTTTCCATTTAGTTTGATGTTGACTGTTGGTTTGATGTATATTGCTTTTATGTTTAGATATGTTCCTGTTATTCCTGTTTTCTCCAAGGTCTTTATGATGAAGGGTGTTGGATTTTATCAAAGGCTTTTTCAGCATCTAGTGAGATGATCATATGGTTTTTCTTTTTCAGTTTGTTTATATGGTGGATTACAATGATGGATTTTTGTATGTTGAACCATCCTTGCATCCCTGGGATGAAGCCTACTTGATCATAATGGATGATTTTTCTAATGTGTTCTTGGATTCAATTCGCCAATATTTTATTGAGCGTTTTTCCATTGATGTTCATGAGGGATATTGGTCTATAGTTCTCTTTTTTCATTGTATCTTTGTGTGGATTGGGTATCAAAGTGATTTTTGCCTCCTAAAAAGAGTTTGACAATCTCTCTTCTGCTTCTATTGTGCAGAACCGATTGATGAGTATTGGTGTTAGCTCTTGTTTGAATTTCTGGTAGAATTCTGCAGTGAAGCCATCTGGCCCTGGGCTTTTTTTTTTTTTTTTTTTTTTTTTTTTTTTTTTTTGGTTGGGAAGCTTTTGATGACTGATTCTATTTCATTGGGGGTTATAGGTAGATTTAAACTGCTTATCTGTTCTTTGTTTAATTTTGGTAAGTGATATCTATCCAGAAAACTGTCCATTTCCTTTAGACTTTTAAATGTTGTGGAGTATGTTTTCAAAGTATGACCTGATGATTCTCTGGGTTTCCTCAATATCCATTGTTATATCCCCTTTTCATTTCTGATTTTGTTAACTAACATGTTCTCTGTCTGACTTTTGGTTAGTTTGGATAGAGGTTTGTCTATCTTGTTGATCTTCTCAAAGAACCAACTCTTTGTTTCATTGATTCTTTGAAATGTTTTCCTAGTATCTACTTTATTGATTTCAACCATCAGTTTGATTATTTCCTGGCATCTACTCCTCCATGGTGAGTTTGCTTCTTTTTGATCTAAAGCTTTCAGTTGTTCTGTCATTTCTCTAGTGTGACTTTTCTCCACTTTCTTCACGTGGGCACTTAGTACTATCAACTTTCCTCTTAGCACTGCTTTCAGAGTGTCCAATAAGTTTGGGTATGTTGTGTCTACATTCTCATTAAATTCTCAGAAGTCTTTAATTTTTTTTTTATTTCTTCCTCTACACAGGAACGGTGCAATTGGGTGTTATTCATTTTCCACAAATATGTAGGTTTTCTGCAATTTGTATTGCTATTGAATTCTAAATTAAAGCATGATGATCTGATAAGATACAGGGGGTTATTTCAATTCTTTTGTATCTGTGGAAGTTTGCTTTGTTGCCAACTATGTGGTCAATTTTAGAGAAGGTTTCATGTGGTGCTGAGAAGAATGTATATTCTTTTGTGTTTGGATGGAATGTTCTATAGATATCTGTTAAACTCTGTTGGGTCATAACTTCTGTTAGTTCCTTTGTTTCTTTGTTAAGTTTCTTTCTGATGGTCCTGTGAAGTGGTAAACAGGGGGTTTGAAGTCTCCTCCTATAAGTCTGTGTGGTTTTATGCATGGTTTGATCTTTAGCAATTTTTTTTTTTTTTTACAAATGTTGCTGCCTTTGTAATTGGGGCATAGATTTTCAGGATTGAGACTTTATCTTGATGGACTTTTCCTGTGATGAGTATGAAATGCCCTTCTTCATTCCTTTTGATTGATTTTAGTTTGAAGTCTAATTTGTTAGATATTAGTATTGCCACACCAGCTTGTTTCTTGGGTCATTTGATTGGAAAATCTTTCCCCAACCCTTTGCTCTGAGGTAATGCCTGTCTTTGAAGTTGAGGTGTGTTTCTTGTATACAGCAGAAGGATGGAAGTTGTCCTCATATCCATTCTGTTACCCTTTATCTTTTTATGGGCAGGTTAAGACCATTGACATTGAGGGATATTAATGCCCATTGATTGTTGGTTCTTGTTTGTTTTGGATTTATTGTTGGTGGTGTCATTATGTGTGGATGTTGCCCTCCTGTTTCTTTTCTTGTTTGGAAATTTGGATTATCTATTAGCTATGTTTTTGTGAGTAGTTTTCTTTGTTGGGTTGGAGTTTTCCATCTAGGACTTTCTGTAGTGCTGGATTTGTGTATATGTATTTTTTAAATCTGTTTTTGTCATGGAATACCTTGTTTTCTCCATCTATAATGATTGAAAGTTTTGCTGGGTATAGTAGTCTGGGTTGATATCCATGCTCCCTTAGTGTTTGTAGGATATCTATCCAGTACCTTCTGGCTTTCAGAGTTTCCACTGAGAAGTCGGGTGTGATTCTGATAGGTATGCCTTTATATGTTTCTTGGCCTTTTTCCTTTGCTGCTCTTAATATTTTCTCTTTATTCTGTAGGTTTTCTGTTTTGATCATATGTCAAGGGGACTTCTTTTTGTGGTCTTGTATGTTTGGTGTTCTGTAAGCTTTTTATACTTTCATCATCATATCCTTCTGCAGGTTGTGGAAGTTTTCTTCTATGATTTTGTTAAAAATGTTTTCTGTACCTCTGAGCAGTGTTTCTTCACCACCTTCTCTACTTATTATTCTTAAGTTTGGCCTTTTCATGTTGTCCCATATTTCCTGGATATTTTGTGTTAGGGTTTTGTTGGACTTGAGATTTTCTTTGGTTAATGGCTGTATATCCTCTAGTGAGCCTTCAACAACTGAAATTCTCCCTTCTTTCTCTTGAATTCTATTGGTTATACTCATACCTTTAGTTCCTGATCACTTATCCAGCCTTTCTATTTCCAGAATTGTCTCATTCTTTGTTTTCTTGATTGTGTCTATTTCAGCTTTCATGCTTTGAACTGTTTCGAGTGCTTCCTTCACTTGTTTGGTTGTTTTTTCTTGGCTTTCTTTAGATTCTTTAAGAGATTTGTTTATTTCTTGAATTTTTTGGTTGTCTTTTCCTCCATTTCATGTAATTTTTTGCTTGTTTTTTCTTCTATTTCCTTAAGGGATTTTCTTGTTTCCTCTTTAAAGACTCTATCATCTTCCCAAGAAAATTTTTGAGGTCCATCTCTTCTTCATCCTCTGTGTTAGGCTTTTCAGATCTCACTGGCGTGGAGTAACTAGATTCTGGTGGTGTCATGTTGGTCTTTCTGATGTTGAGTGTGTTCTTATGCTGTCTTATTCCCACCTCTTCTTCCAGTGGGATCAGGTGGGATCTCTCTATCTCCTCTTGTGACAGGATGGTGTGTGGGGGCCAGGAGTTTAATGTCCACAGCTCTAGATGGTCTTGCCTCTCCTGGTAGTCTCAGTCACTCAGTAGTGGTTAGGCCTTGGTAGGGGTCAGGCCTGGTAGGCATCCGGCTGGCAGATCCAGAAGGAAAAGTGAGGTGTTTACAGATTCAGGGAGCTCCTCCCTGGCTGGGGGGCCCACTCCAAGCAGGTCCAGGCCCAAAAGAAATCCGGGGTGAATGGGGCTTTGGACAGGAGTTGGGCAAGGGCAGAGGATACACTCACCTTGAAAGGGGTCAGGCCAGTGGATCAGGAAGGAAGAGTGAGGTGTTTCCAGACTCAGGGAGCTCCTCCCTGCCTTGGTCCACTCCAAGCATGCCCAGGCCCAGAGAGATCAGGGTGAATGGGGCTTTGGACAGGAGCTGGGCAAGAGCAGAGGGTACACTCACCTTGGTAGGGGTCAGGCTTGGTAGGGATCAGGCTGGCGGATCAGGAAGGAAGACAACTTTTGCTAATCTTATAACAAGTGCTTTTCATTTATTAATATACAAAATGCTAAACTTAGAATGCCCTTAGAACGATAGTCGCTATTGTAATCACAGCTTGTTGTAGCTTATTAGTAGGCATTGAGAGTGTCAACCCCAGTGACTTAAACATGTCATCCCTCTGTGTAAGTCCCTAGAATTAGAGCCATGTTGAATCAAAATGTATAGGAATGTACAATCACAGAATTCATTGTAAAAATATTGCACCTGCTTTTCAAGGATATCAATGTATTCTTAAATTTAGAGTGATAATGATATTATATAAAGTTTTACAATAATTCCTGAGATCTTAAAGCACCCCCAGATTAATTTAGGGAAGACTAATCACTAGACTTATATACATAACCAGAATAATAAATGGTATATTTGGTCTAAAGTTTTGAAAACTTATTTTAAAAGTTTGCAGAATGGAAGTATGGCTCTTTAAATGTGAGTGTGCATTTGTATATCTCTCTTTGTGGAAACGAGGTTATTTTCATCACAGATGCAATCTGTGTAAATAGATTTGTGTGCTCATGATTTTATGTCCATGGCTGTCTAATTGAGATAGTAGAAAATATTCCCAGCAAAGTCCCTCGTGTTTTTATGAGATAGAATTTTAAGTTAATATTAACCCTGATCCTGAAAGATTGGATTTGATGTAAGTAAAATGAAAGCTTATTTTATCTATGTACAAGATAAAAACTTTAGACAACTATTGCTGCAATTCTCTGACTTTCATTATCTTGATAATTCAAAAATGCTTAATTTAGCCTGAATAAGCTCAAAATTGAACCATTCCTCTATGTACCCTTTTTTCTAATGTAGGGGCTCAATTTTTTCTGTGCATGAAACTGTATTAACAAAGGGTCTAGCTGTGAGTACACAGATGTATATGAGACACTGAAAAGATTGGTCAGAAAGTTATCAGGAACCATGAGATGTTTTACTCATTTGGCTCATGAAATACTTTCCACAATAAGTGTTTGTTTCAAATGGTTTCTACCTGCATTGTTTTGTAAAATTGATGCTAGAGTATTTTGGGAGTGACTTCCTATAGGGAGAAATCCTGTTTAGAGTTATTGCTGATCACACCTGCTTGGGTCTTGCCATAGGTACTGGTAACCATGCCTGCTTGGGGCCGGTCACAGGTGCTGTGGATGTGGTCAGAGTGACAAGGCTTTAAGTAGTAGGGAGGCACACACTCAAGGGCCCCCTTTTTCTCTCTTCCCCCTGGTTGAACAGACTAGGAGGCATCTTGTGAGTCACTCCTGCTCCAGTGCAAACCTGGTCACTGGCTCCCTTGTGTGAGTATTTTCTTAATAAACTACCTGTTATCAATCTAGTTCTACTCCACTTTGTAGAGCTCTTTAACTTCCTATGTGATTACTGTTTATGAGCTTTGAATGTAAATGAGAATTGTTAGAGCATGTTTACTGAGTTCACTATTCAAGTCATCAAACAGTTTGGTTTTGTCTTTAGACCTTCTAAATTCTACTTTTTCATTTGTTTGACTGGAAAAAGTAGATTTCATTTAGAACTTTTCATATATATTTTTTCTCAAAATTTCAACATATTCATTTCTTCTTTATATTCTCATCTATCCTTCTAATGGGTCCCTTCAACTTTTCAAATAGTTGTACCTCTACTTCCATGCCTTTTCAAAAATATTATATTGCACATATGAGAGAAAAATAGAGACATTGATTTTTCTGAGCTTTATTTCTTCTAATATGACAATCTAATTCCATCTGTTTTTATCCATCCATTGGTGGGCATATGGGCTTATTCTATAACTTGGTTTTGGGGATGAGTATAGCAGTCAATATGGGAGTTGATGTATCACTACTTTGCATGATTCTTGATTACTTTGCCTCTATTCCAGGAGTGGTGTAGCTGGGTCATATAATATGTCTACTTTTAGTTTTTCTAAAGAAGTACATAGTGGCTGCTCTAATTACCATTCTCACAGTCCACAAGAGTTCTTTCAGCCCATGTTATCACCAGTGTTTGTTCTTTGCTTTATGGTAGCCATATGGATGGGCTTAAGTGGCTTCTCTCTTCTCTACCCCAGGTTTTCACTTTTTATTTCCCTGGTAGCTAATGACTTTGGCTATTTTTCAATTTTTATTGTTTATTTTTTTGCCCTTAGGATTGTTGTGACTATATACATTGTTTTCAGCACTTCCTCCATCTCCTTACTTTTCCATTGACTTGTACACTGCAAAAGAAACTTCTCTGACTGAGGCTGAGAGCTGCTCAAGTCGATGGATATGAACATAGATATTCAGAAGCAATTTGACAGTATGAGTGTTTAGTATAATAACAATAGGAGGTTCTACCTTAGGGCCCTTGACCTTTAGCCATGGGCTTTAAACTAAGATTATAGAAGCAAGCACGAAATTCTCTCCTGCTGAGCAGTTTTCAAATCCATCAGAAAGTAGCTACCCCATAGAGGTGGTGTCAGGATTACAGCAGTAGGCACATTTTACCTGGCAGGTGGTGTTGATAACTTGCCTTTGTCTGGACTCAGATGACTTTTCGCATGGGTTTGCATCTAGGATTCCATCTTATTCCATTGAATTATGTGTCTTATTGGTGCCAGTAATGCACTTTTTCTATTATGGTTCTGTGCTGCAAGTTGATATTTGGTATTACTCCTGCTTTTGCTTGGATTGATTTGATTCTTTAGGTGGTTATTTTTTTTTTTTTTTTGTACTTTCAAATGATTTATAGTATGACTTTTTTTTCTAGTTTTAGTTCTGTGAAGAAGGCCATTGTACAATGTAAATGACTTAATGACTTAGTAGGGCTACAAAAACTAAAACTAAAACACAAAAAACAAAAGACCCAACCAAACCAAAAAAAAAAAAAGTTCTAATAGATTTTTCCTGAATAATTAAGTATAATTGATTTAATTAAAAACACATGTAAGTACCACAAGGACACTTGTTCAACTATGTTCAGAGAAGCTTTACTTTTAATAGCCAGAATATGGAAACCACCTGGTTGTCCCTCAACAAAAGAATGGATAAGGAAAATATGGTACATTTGCACAATGAACTATTACTCAGCAGGAAAAAAAAAAAAACAAAAAACAATGACATCTTGAAATTTTAAGGTAAATGTATGGAACTAGGAAAAAATCATCTTGAGTGAGGTAACCCAGAACCAGAAAGACAAACTTGGTGTGTATTCACTTATAAGGCTAGGTAACAATGAGCACCCAAGGGGGACACGTGGATCTCCCTGGGAAGTGGGAAATAGAGATTTCCTGTGTGGGTTGGGGAGAGTGGGGATGGTAACATGAGGGATCAAAAGGGGGGGTTAGGGAGAGAGTACTGAAAGAGCCAATTATAAAATGTTAGCACTTTGGGTCCGGTAGAAACCTGGTACCAGGGAAACTCCCAGGAATCTGCAAGGATGACCCCATCTAAGACTCCTAACAATTGCAGATATGTAGCCTAAACTGGTCATCTCCTATGACTACACAAGACTTCCAGTAGAGGGCTTGGGATACCAACCCAACTACATAATCTTTGACCTATAGTCTGTCCTGCTTATGGGATATGCTGGTATAAGGGTGGCATAGAGATTGTGGGAGTGGCCAACCAGTAACTGATCCAGCCTGAGACCCATACCATGAGAGTGAGTCTCTCCCTGACACAAATTGGAGTGTCACGATCCAGGAGCTGGATGGCCCAGAGACCTAGGATAGAACAAAACACAAGTGTAAGAAAAGATATTCTGCTATACTCACAGATTGGTGCCTAGCCCAATAGTTATCAGAGAGGCTTCATCCACCAACTGGTGGAAGCAGATGCAGAGGGACAAGGTTAGATATTAGGCTGAGCTGAAGAGAGGAAGGGAGGATTGTAGGAACCAGAGGCATCAAGGACACCACAAGAAAACCCACAGAATCTGAGCACAGGCTCACAGGAGCTCACAGAGACTGAACCGACAACCAGGAAGCTTACATGGGACTGACCTAGAAACTCTGCATATATGTGACAGTTGTGTAGCTTGCTGTTCTTCTAGGACTCCTAACAGTGAGAGTAGGGGCTGTCTCTGACTCCTTAACTGGCTCTTGGGACCCTAGGTTTAGAATTTGTCTGGTTTGACTGTGGCCAGGGCTTGTGTGTCTGTCATATGCACTGTGAGTTCCAAAGGGCAGCTACACTGTTGTGTCTGTTCATTACCTCTTACAGTCTCTTTCCTCCATCTTCCTCAAAGATCCCTGAGGCTTGAGAAGAGGGAATATAATATATATGTTCCATTTAGGACTGAGAATTCTGCCACTTCTCATTCTCTGCTCCTTGACCAATTGTGGTTTTCTGTGTTATTCATTTATTGCAGATAGAAACTTCTTTGATTAATATTGAAACATGAATTATATATTGAATATGACAATATGTCACTAGAAGTCATTTTAGTACTATGTCTATTTAGCAGAATACTAGAAGTATTTTATCTGTAGAGCTAAGGGTTATTGACCCAACAATGGTGCCAGGTATAAGTTTAAGGAGTGGACCTTAAATCCAGTCAAAGTGGTTAGTTATTACTTTGGTGTTGTACCACTATTTCTACAGTGGTCATGTTTTTCCAAGTTGGCAGTATTGTGTTGTGTTGTGCTGTGCTGTGCTGTGTAGTATGTCAGAGTGTTTACAATCAGGTAAGATCATGACTTTTTGCTTCCTTCCAGAACTATCAAAGCTAATCAGTAGAGATAAAGTTGTGAAATGTTTATTTGCAATATATTAACATGTCTAATTTATCTAAAATCTCAAAAACAACTATATTTGAGATGCCAAGGTATAGATACATATATTTTCTCCTTTCAGACTATGGCATGATTTCTGCTAGACAGTGAAGGGTGCATATCATATAAAGGGCATATTTAAGGACCAACAACAGTTCAGAAGAAAATGTTTTATTTACTGGGTGTTTTTCACTCTCATTGGTTTTGGCAGAACAATTGGAGTTATTACTCCTTAAAATCTGTCCCATTGCTGGGCCTGCTGAGCCACTTATCTCTACATATATTTACAATGCACATTTTTCCCTTTTAAGGGCACCTATCTCTTTGCCAGCATCTGGTCTGCTGAATACTTCAGTGAAAAATGCCCAGTGTTTATTTGAACTTCTTAGTCTGTGTGGAGACTGCCAGGGACTCAGAAAATGAAGTAACAGCTGTTTCTTCAATACTATCAAAACTGAGCTTCATTGGTGAGTTTTTTTCACTTGCATATATACCACATTTATGGCTACAGAATGTATTTGCATTTTAATAACCTGTATGTAACATTTTGAAAGATTTTAGCTAGCTTCATAAACACTGTGTGTGAATGAATTAGTATTTTACCTTAAATAACTAGATGTTAAGTTGCCTAAAGCAAAGCCAGCAATGACAGAACAATAGCATACCAAAGACTTCGGCAAGAGGACTGCAGGCTTTTCATGTGGGATTAAAAAAATCATTCTATGAAGAGAGGAACATGGACTAATCATTTTAGCTAGATAGAAGAGCTTTTAGATATTGTTTATTTAAATTACAAAAAGTTGAGTTTAATAACCTATCAGCATTTCATATAGACATGACATTTTATTTGCTACCTGAATATTTTTATTAATGTATTCTGATCATTTGAAGATCACCCATTCAAAATATGTGAATCTTCTATTCAGTATCAACTGTGAGGTAACAGTAGGAGATTTGTGTCGTTGTCTTGCAATGTTGAGGCACACAGCTCCCTTTTCTAACCCTGCTGAATGTTGACCCTGGGGACGTAGTGGGTGCTGTTCTATATAATATGCCCTATTCTCTAAGATGACTGTATCACTGAGTCAGGTCCATTTATTTACAAGGATAAACATTTCTATTGCTTATACCAATCCTTTTTCTTCTAGAGCCTAGCACTTCATTTATCTCCCTTGACCTCACATAGTCATTTCTCCATCATCATCATCATCATCATCATCATCATCATCATCATCATCATATCATCATCATCATCATCATCATCAATTACTACTATGTATAGTTCTTCGTGTTAAAATATACATGTATGCCATTCCAAAGCCAGGAGATTTCATGTGCATAAATAACCAACAGGTGGATCAGAAAAAATTCAGTTTCTTTCCATGGTTTGAGATGCCACTCCAGCTTAACAAAGAGTAATCATACACATAGAGAGCCTTGGATTCGTTGTGATCTGTCAAGCATTTTTTGATAACTTTAATAATATTTGATGGTTTATCTTTAAGGAGTGATTAAAAGATCTTGGCAGGTGACTTGCAGTTGTGGTAGCTAAAGAACATTTGGGTCAAACACTCTGCCATAAATGAAATAAACTCAATGATTAGGATAGTATTCTGTGAATTGTTTTAAATTCGTAAAAATGTTCTACATGAAAACATCACAAATGTTCACCAATGGGATTATTCATAGGAAACAGGAAGGTAGGGATTTTCTGTTTACATTTGAATAAGGAACTTAGTTGGAAGTCTCCAAGAGAAACTCCCAATCAAAGTTTTCACAAATTACCCTAATTGTATACTTATATGTGGACCCTAAAATTTGAGAGAAAACATATTGGAGGGCAGTAGATATGGTTTGTTATATTAGTAGAAGCTGCAGCAGCAGACTAGAGGTATCTCTCATTTTTTTTCCAGGAAAAGAAAAATGCATGTATTTGCTCTCACACCATGACAGATCATCTTCTGGAAATCCTTGAAACTCTTAGTATTCAATTTTCTTTATTTCCCCTCATCTTTGCCTTAATCCTTGACTAAGAAAATCACACTTTGACTTGTTCTCACCACTTCTATGAGTGGAGCTAAATTTGCAATTCTTCACTTAATGGGAGGGAGAATAAAACCCAGAAACAATCTCTTTCCTGACAGGCAAGCAGTCTTGTCAAAGCACTCTTAAGGATCCAGTTTTTCCCCCAGGGAATTGTTCTCATTCAGTGGTGTGCACCTACCAGCAGCATTGTCCTTGTTAGAAGGGGTGTTTATCTGAAATACACAGAACAAGCACCCCCCTCAAAGCTACTGATTGAATAATTTGCTAACAGTGGAACATAACTGCTTAATGCTGTGACTTTGCATTGGTGACTTGGCATCCATACTTCAGTTCTAGAACATGGATTATGTGAGGAATCTGGCCAGAATAGAGAATATACAAGGCTTTATGGTAAGCATCACTTTTCTTTCTTTCCTCTGCATCACAGAAGTACTCCAGAGTTTGATGAAAATGTAATTGCAATGGCTGATCATATAGGGGAATTAGAAAGTGGGATTTTGCCAGTTCAGATCCCTGTATTGATCCATGTGACAAGTAGAGGTGGTTCTACTTGTCCTCAAACAGGACTAAAATAACATGTTTCATGTTGATTACAATGGGAAAATAATTAACATTTATTAAAGGGCACAGAACATACAGTATTCAAATAATTTATGCATCGATGAATGTCTGCGTGGGAAATTGCACACTGATTGTATGACATTTTTCTTATCCTTACATAGGTGATGCTAGAGAGGAAATGGTATATAACCATTTTCTAAGTCTGTTAAACACAATTTGATTGTTTCCCCAACGTAATACCATAGCCATTCCCCTGAATTCCCTTTCTGTTATGGAATGTTCTTTGATTTGTAGGCATGTATTATGCATAACCAAGAATAGAGACAGTGAGAAGTTGTTGATTCAAACAAACTTCAAAGTTCTTAACATATGGTTGTTGTTGATTGAATTTATCTGGCATAACAAGAAACTAAGATAAGATTTTATTTAGAAAAAAAGTCCAAATAGGCTTCAAAATATCATTTTGTTGAAAGCTGTTAGCTAGGATTCCAAAGAATGAAGTAACACGAGAAATGCAAATAACAACAGTGTAATTAAACTGTCAAGTGTGATAGCACAATTCATGTGACAATGCGTGTGGTCCCAGGATTCTTTCCAATTTTCTGTCCCTAGTTTTTAAGGCAAGATCAAAGCAGTTACTTCTGAGAATATTTATAACCCATCAAAAAATAGACTAGAAACTGTGACTATTTATCCCTGAAGGAAAATGTTTAGTTTCAAAGCAACACTGATGTAAATATCATATCTTTGCTACTTTGCAGAATAGGTTGATAGGCCAATAAGTGTAATTGTGTTAGAAATAATTACTGAAGGCCAGTGACATTAAAAACACTAGTGTATTTTTATAATAGAATTATTAATGTGAGATTGTCATTAATACCACTGTTGCTTTTTATATGGAAATAGAATATGATAGTAACAAATGATGCTTCAGAGGAAGTTGGATATGGTTGATAAAGGTGGTTTTAAGGCAGATTCGAGGCCAGGAATATTTCTATTTGCTATGCTGTACACAGATTGGAATGTGTCTAAATATTTGTCATAAATAGGCACATCCAACCATTCTTCTCAGTGCTTTTCATCTGCTTTTATACACACACTTAGTCGTTTGTAACATAAAACAGAACAATTCTTCTACAACAATAAAAACAAGCAAATTACATCGTAACTAACTAAATCTACAATATATTAAGGCATGCATTTTTGAAAACTGAAAAGAGAAACTTACTGCCCATGAGTGAGAGTTCCATACTATCTGTCTGAAGGAAGAGTAAAGAAGATGGGAGAAGCAATGTAAGTAACAGTAGCGATGGGAAAGGAAGGTATGCATCTGCGTCTATGTTTTTTATTTAAAAGTATAATTTTTGTTGTACTGAGGGAAAGTGTCATTTGTGAAAGCCATCAGTAAGCTATGACAAATTTCATCTGTTAAGGGATGAATACAAAAACCTGTATTTGCAATCAGTTTTGTAATGTTGTCTTGTGACTTAGGTTGTAATGGATCACTAATAAAATTCCTAATAGCATCTCTTCTCACAGGTCTTATGAAGCCTGTGGAAGAAAGATTCAAACATGTGGTATGAAATTGTGCATATGACGTATGTACACATTTTTCAATAAGTTTAGAGATGCAAAATATTCCTAGTGTCACAGCATGGCATGCATCTCCTAGATGGATGTGAGCTATGTGGTTGTGATGTGTCTGATGCATCCACATAGATCATACATGTTCTCTAATTCCATTCAGATGACAGTGCTTCATATTTCTAATGAAGTAATTCATAGCTTCTTGTTTTATCATTTTGTTTTGCAAGAGCACAGGTGTTCATGATTTCACTTTGCAGATTAGGCTGGCTTTGAATTTGTGATGCAATAGCACAGTTTCCTCATTCTGCCCCACCACCATTTCTGGTTATTTGTTTCTAACAAAAAAAACTGCAGAGAAGAAAATTTAAAGAGGAGGGGGAAAAGGAAGGAAAGGGAAGGAAGGAGACGGAAATGTTGATGCTATTTTCTCACCATGGTTAAAGAACATTAGAGACTATCTCCTAAGCTATGAGGCTCTATATCTTACCCAAATCTAAGAGCCACATTCAATTAATTTTCTATCTACCTCTGTTGAGTTTTCTTCTTCCATTTCATCATAATCCTGCCCAAGAAACCATTGCCCAATGATAGTCACTTAATACAACACAGCCATTTAATCATGCTGCAAAGGCTGTTACTTGTGGTTCTAGGATGATATGTTTTATTTCTCTCAGGACTATTAGTTACACTTACTATCTCAGGACTATTACCATCACTTACATCGGGGATTCACTGAATTTTGGTTTGCTATAAATGAGGAAAAGATTAGAACCCTTTTGGTATTCTTCCCCTCATATTTTTATTTGCTAATTTTGTGTTGACTTTTTTCCCCAATCAGCACAATGCCTGTGATATCAGAGAACTGAGAATCCCAGATCAAAGCCTAGAACTTAAATTCCTAGTCAGCTGAGGAACTTCATGTTGTGCTAAGTCACTCACATTATTGCCAGATCCACACATATCCCTCTGTGTGTTAAATAACAATGGGAGAGATTCCCATCTAATACATGAGGTCCTACTACCCCACATGAGCTAAGTTACACACACACATACACACACACACACACACACACACACACACACACGATATAACAGCAATAAAGGAGCAGAGTACTCTGAATGATGAGTGTATGTTTGTTGAAGTCTTTTAAACTATTCTAGAGCCTCACTATTTAATTACATAGATATTTCAAATATCAGTAGGAAATCTGTGTTCATGTGATGATTAGAAGTAGACTGTTAGTATAATTTGTGAATGTTTATTCTGAAAAATTTCTTGAAAGTGACATTTTAAGAACTCACAAAAGGCATGACTTTTCTCTTTGCAATGATATAAAACCCAGTGATACCTAGGTGATAAGCCTCTACCAACCAGCAGTGTATGGAGTGGCTTTATGAAATCTGTATGGGTGATTGTATCCCGTGCCCTATTGTTCTTACAGTATTATTTAATTCTGACACTAGTAATACTGCTGAGGTGAAATCCATAAGAATTAGCCCCATGTTTGAGAGCTCAGATTAGTATGTTTGACATTTTAGTGAGGAAATGCTAGATGTGCCTACAGAAAGTCAATCCATTGTCTTTGCTCTCTGTTCATTCTGTTTATCATCTTAGTGAGTCTAGATCAATGGGATCACCATGTTTATCTACTTAAAATCTGAGATATTGACCTGAAAACAGATAATTCCATTATCCTCATGGGCATAATTTCCCTATCTGTGTCTTTGTTACTTACTGAACATTGACATCTCTACTGGAGAGTTATAATGTTTTTTCTTTGACCCAGTAGGGCTGCCAGTTCCTCTACCCATGCTTAAACGGGCTGTGTGTGAATGTATGGTAGTGATGTCAGTGCTGTTGGACAATGTGAAAGAAAGGGTTACAAAATGAACCCAAGTGTTATACATAGCAAAAAGAAATTACACAGTAGACAAGATCAGATAGCACACCTTTCTGGGGGGTTCCCACACAATTTTCAAAACAGCAGGGCTTTGTTCTCAGATCTCTACTTCTTACAGCCTGTGAACTCTTCATCAACATGGAAAATACAATCTTGTTGCTGTTTCTGAAAATGTGAAAAATGTTTTGAATTTGAGTTTTCTTGTAGTTAATACAGAAGTAAGGAAGAAAAAATGAAGGAATTTAACAAAGTAATTTGCAAAATCTCATTTAAAGGGTTTTTGAAAAATCGATTTATTATGTTATGTGAATATGGAATGACAATTAGAATTACTTTATAAAAATGATTAAAAGTTGGCTTAAATCAAGCAGTTACTTATTAGACATCACACATTCCTTTACATGATCTTTCTGTAAAGAGCAAGGTTTCAAAACATCCCAAGGCTGATGTGTTAAATGTCTGGTCACCAACCCATAATGCTGTCAACAACCTTCAACAGGTAGAGCCAAATGGAAGGAACTCAGGTCACAGGGAGCCTACCTCAAGAGAGTTATTATTGAGAATCAGGCCCTCCCTCTTCTGTTTGCTTCCTTACTGTCAGCTACCAATGAGCTCATCTATGGACTTTTCTAATATATGGGCTCTGTGCTGTCATAGGCCCCAAACCATTGGCCCAAGTAAACATGGACTGAAACCACAAGAGACAATAGAACTTCTCTTTTCAAATGTTGATTATTGACATACTTTGTCACAGAAATTATCAGCAAGATTAAGAGTTGCATTTAGAAGACTACTCTGATAGTGGCATTTAATTTCCTGGAAAAGCAGTCTGCAACGAGCAGGTACATTTTACACTCTTTCCCCCACCTATCTTCCTCAATTGTTTTAGTTTGTAAACTCATAAGATCTCTTTGGCATTCTGTAAGTTATAATCTGTGCTCACATGATATTCAAAACTATGAAAGTAGATTTTCTGTCTTTCTCATTTCTCATCACGAAGTCTATACTCTATGTGTTAGTTTTCTGTATGTAGCTATACTGAAATTTTATGTTAACAGGTTATTAAAATAATGAGTTGCTCACTGAATATACTAAACAATTACTTTCATTTATATCACTGTCTGGGATAATGGGATATGCTCCTCCCCAAACATGAAGGATTCATGACAAAGACAAGCAAAAGCTCAATCTGAGTCTTTCCCCAACCACCATACCAACTTCCCAAAAGCAGAGTATAGAGAAAAACATATGAGCTAAGCAACCTCAACTGTACCATGGACAGGGAGAACCAAAACTAATCCCTGAGGAAGTCTTTAGACTCTCATCATCCTTGTGAATTTGGTTTGAAGCAGTTTTACTAGGTGACCTTGGTCTGCCATGTTAATCTTCCCTCATTGCTACCCAATACTTAAGCCTGTTTTTATTGCCTTACCTTTTTTTCTCTATAAATTCGTCTTCTTTGTTGAGGCTTTGTGGGCTAGAATTAATGTTCGCTTCTTGGAATACTATAAATTGTGTGTCTCTCCTTCTATAACATTTCCTGGGGAAATGTGAATAAATGTCTATACACCACAGGGCACTGATGATCAAACAAACAGTCTTCTCTGACTTTCAGGCAGCTTCATGCTCATCTTCTTTTCCCAGTGATTGTTTAGTGCCTTGGAGGAGAAACTGTGAATCTTTCATTTTAGAACCTCTGGAGCCTTATAAGTGTCCTGAGCTTCCTGAGACTTTAATTTCATTACCCGTGTCTTAACATGTATAAGAGTGTGTTTCAGTTCAGATAAAATGACTACACAACATTCTTATACTGAGTTACAACTGTGTATAAACATATTCTCCTTCAGTCATAAAGTGGGGAATCAGCATTGGACTGAACCAAGCCTTCTATATGTGCCTGTCAGTTAGGAGGCCTGGGAAGTCTATGGGACCTCTGATAGTGAAACCATCATTTATCTCTAGTGAACAAATGGACTTTGGGAGTCCATTCCCCATGGAGGGCTACTCTCTCAGCCTATCTAAATGGGGGATGGAGTAGGCCCTCCCCAAATGATGTGACAGACTTTGATAATCTCCCATGGAAAGCCTCACTCTCTTTGGGGAGTAGATGGGGGTGGGATGGGGAACTTGGTGGGGGATGTGGGAGGATGGGAGGGAAAGGGAACTGGGATTGATATGTAAAATAAGATTGTTTCTAAAAAATATTCTCCTTCATCAGTACTTTGTTAGCCAAGACCTCTTCCAATTACAAATCTTTGGGATAATGGTCTCTTATTTAAGTGGAATTTCCAATGTAATGTAGATGAGCAAATATTCAAACTTCAAGAATAGTACATTTTTATATATTTAGTAAATATTAATGGATAGGCTTAAAAACTGGATAATAATTTTCCATAGAAAGTTATTTTCTGTTTTATGGGGATAAGTAAGAGACATTTTCCTCTTGATTATATACTTTTTATTTTTTTTTTTTTTGAGGCAGGGTTCCTCTCTGGCTGTGGATGCTGTCCTGGACCTAGCTCTTGTAGACCAGGCTGGTCTCGAACTCACAGAGATCCACCTTCCTTTGCCTCCTGAGTGCCGGGATTAAAGGCATATGCCACCATTTCCCATATATAAACTTTTTAAAAGAATACTTTATTATTTTACATGTATGGGCATATTATCTGCATGTCTGCCAATGTGTGAGAGGATGGCATCGTATCTCTTGGATCTTGACTTACTGGGGGTTGTGAACTCTGTGAACTCCATGCAGGTTTTAGGAATCAAATCTTGGTTCTATGGAAGAAAAAAAGCAATTCTCTTAACCATTAAGCCCTCTCTCCAGCCCTACACAATAACCGTTTGTATGGCTTAGGTACATATATGTGAAAATGGGGCTGTTAAGGTACTCTGTTGGTGATGGTTATTATGAGGATTAACAAAATAATTCACACTGGTACCTTTGGGATACATATTTAGTGTGTGATGTGTATCTTGACTCTTTCTAGAATTCTCATTACATTATGTACTTTTAAAGGTTTATATACACATTTTCTTGCCTGAATCTTTTACAAGCATTATGAGACAGACATGATCAATGTCATGTATCCAAATTTAATTGCAGAAAGAACTGTATGGTTTATTTCTAAAGGATCTGTGCAGTCTTACAAGAATAGCTTGAATAAAGGAAGAGCCATAGAAACACCCCTGGATTGTCAAAGTGACAGAATTAGTGACAAAACTGGGGCAGAACTTTAAGTATATGGAATTTCTGTCTAAGATTTTCTTCTACTACTATATATATCTTTAGATACACACCTTCCAAAGATTACCCCTGTTTAAATTTGCAATCACAATAAAATTTATATAAATCAAACAAATTTTGATTATCATTTTAAAATCCAAGAAAAATACTTTGACCTAAATCTTTCCTAATGAAGTAAAAATAATTATTTTCTGGTAAAGGAAAATGTAAAAGTCTCCTGTCAACTGTGCTAGATTTACAAGTTACCTACAACATTTTCCCTTACGATATTAAACTAGGCTTAAAAACTGGATGGTCATTTTCCATATAAAGCTCTGTCTTAAATGGTCTCTTATTGTTACATAAAATATGCATTTATGTTGGAAAGGTATGGATTTGGAATTGATGGCACATAAAACAAAAACTAGGGCAAGACTCATAAAACAATTTTGGATTAATCTTTTTTCTTTTTCTATGTTATATTTTTTAATTCATTTTACATATCAACCACAGTTGCCTCCCTCCCATCCTCCCCCGGCCTCCCTGCAACCTACCACCATCCACTCCTCACAAAAGGTTAGGCTTCTCATCCCTGTGGGGAGTCAACAAAGCCTGGCACATTCAGTGACATTAGAGTTGTAGAACAGATTTTCCTTGTTGGCCATTTCCTTTAATGTAACATAGACTCTGTGCCAGTCACTATTTACAGGAAGAGAATCCATAGCACTGCTAATTTGTGTGACATACTTTGCCAGCTACTTTTCTGAGTAGTAGCCATAGCACCTGAAGATTATATATATCAGGGCAATTAAAGTGCTATGGATAAAACAGGATGCTGTTTCTTGGAACACTGAGACACCTCTTGAATTTCAAATAAGAGACTGCATGTAAGAGTTGATCAATATTAACCCAAATCTATTTGTCTGCTTAGATTTCCAAGGCTACAGTTTGTATTTACTTTTTATTGTTGTTTATTTGTTTATTTATTTATACTTCTCTTAGCCTTCTAGGACCCTAACACAAACCTTTTCTAGAGGCCTCATATCTTCAGTTTTTCCATGGCAGGGACTCTTTTTTTAAATTATTGTTGTATAATTGTAATTAGACTTATTTTAAATTAAAAACAAGCTTCTTTTACATGTCAAACCCAGTTCCCTATCCCTCCCCTCCTCCCCTGCTCCCCTACCAATCCCCTATCCCAACCCCTTTCTGCTCCCCCAGGGAGGGTGAGGCCTTCCACGGGGGAAATCTACAATTCTGTCATTTGGAGAAGGGCCTAGGTCCTCCCCCATGTGTCTAGGCTGTGAAAGTATTCCTCAATGTGGAATGGGCTCCCAATGTCCATTAGTGTACTAGGGATAAATACTTATGCACAACCAGAGGCCCCATAGATTGCTCAGACCCCCAAACTAACTCCTCTTTCAGGGGGTCTGGAACAGTTTGGCAGGGACTTTTGACAAGTGTCTGTTTAATCACTTATGACATGTCCCTAGTTCACTGGATGTCAAGTAGTACTAGAAAACCTTCCCTTTCCTGGTATTTGATTATATGTTTTCACCTCATACCAGCCATCCTCTGTGTGTTATGAAAATGTACAGAGAACTTTTTCTCCCATTCACCCTCCCTCTTTCCTCCCCTCCCTCCTTCCTCCCTCCCTCTTTTTCTCTTTCTTTCATCCTCCCTCTGTCTTTGTTCTTCTAATTTTCCCTTCCTTTCTTGTCACTATTCTTTCACTCAACCATCTGAAGAACACATTTGTTGTTGTTTTGTTGTTGTTCTCAGTAATTGATTTTGGGGTAGCAGAAACATTGCCTTTTTTCACCAGTTCAGAAGAGTAGCTGACTTGCAACAATCTGTCATCCTGTGATATTCCTGTGCTACCGTTTGAACACTTAATGTCCTCCAAAAGCCTGAGGTCTGTTTGATAAAGAATTAGTCTTGTTAATGGGATACTTTAAGAAATAGTAGAGCAATATGAGTTGGGGCCTCTTAAGTGGTATTTTGGACATTGGACATATGTTCTTGAGAAGATTTTGGATCTCCAGACCCTTCCTTACTCATTTTTGCATCATGGATATAATCTGAGATCCTTCTCTAGCAATGTGATTTGTAAGCTTTGATCTTCATTAGCTGACCACTTCTACTTGAGGGCATCCACTCTTACCATAGACAATTGAACAGTATACAGTGTTATGGCTTTCCTTTATTTATTTAATTGTATTTAGTTAATGTAAAGACATTACACTTATATGCATGTATTTAAAAGGACCAATTTCCTGTTTATGATCTAATAAAGCCATTGGACGTCAGGATGCAAAGCAGTCAAGTTTCAATTTTGGCTAATCTATGTAAAAGACAAATGAGATGCTTACTACCTATGGACCTTATTTCTGTTTACAGGACAAGTAAATATAAATTAATTCATTAGGTTCTGCTTAAAGTAAAATAAGGAAAGAAATAACTTTTTAAATATTGTAGGAATTTAACAATTGCTAATTATAAAATTAACATCATTAATTTAAAAAGTATATCCAGAGTTAGTAGGAGGCTGAGGCAGAAGAACTGAGGTAAATTTATTAAAAGCCTAGAGTATACAGTGGGAGTTCTAGGCAAACCTGGGCATGAGAGTAAGACCTTATATCAAAATAAAGCAAGATGAAACAGAGGTGTTGTGTCTTCTGCTGTTGTCTCTATCAGTACATATGACACCTAATACTCAACTCCAAAGTTCTAAATATTCTGGGCTTCAACCCTTGCTGTCTGGAGAATTTCATTTGTTATCAAAACTGACAGATGCCTAACAACAATAGTTCATTTATGATGACAGTTTTGGAAAATGATAATAAAGAAAAGGAATAATCAATCTTGTTAGGATTTATAAAATCTTGCAGACTGTGCTGAACAAATAAGTTGACATTCGTGATAAATTTTACCCTATGAACTGATGTCAGCTTTGAATGTGAAGAGTCATCACTCATTTCTCTTACATTTTAAGACTTGGTGACACATAGTCCCTGTTCCATAATCGCACTCCATCCCTCCTCAGTCTGTCACATAGAACTTTCAATACAGTGAAGATGTAGGAAATCTTACTAAACAGCACCTTACTCTTTTGATTATGCTTGCTTTGAAATTAGACTTTATACATACATTTTATTGTAGAAAGAATTTTGGATTTGAATAATGGTAACTTAAGAAAATATAGTTAATGTACTTTAAAATAGTATCTTTATTACAAATTGAAACAGGAATATCAACAAATCTACTTTGGAGGTGATCTTTGTGATACATAAGTCTATTTAGTCACATAAATGTACTTAAAATTTATACCCATGACTAGTGACAACAATTAGGAAAAACAGTTTACCAAAAATCAGTGAATGTAGTATAAGATGACTAAATGTAATTATTCCAATTGGGACATAAAAAATAACCCAAAAGACATGTTCATCCTTGGTATGATCCATTGTGGAGCCATCCTAAGTCAAGTAAATATTTAAACCATTTGGTTCTGACTATCTTTTGAAGGAAGTTTATTTAAATTTTCTCCTTAGAATATACCCAACTGGAATGATAAAAAAACACATAGATGATTGTATCTACACACTAACAATATGCCTTAAGAGTTCAGCTGTTTCATTTATTTTAGATAATCTTTTCATTAAGTATTATTTCCCCAGTGACCAACACTGGAGCACTTGAGAAGCTGAGATGTTTGATTTCCTGAAAATGTTTTTTTAACCTAAGTAAGATTATGAAATGAGAATTAATTTTATAAAGGATTTAAAAAGTGAGTCTCTCCATGAAAGTTTCTGCTCTCAGCCTCAATCTCCAGTTGACAAATGAAATTAAGAGACCAGGGATTATTATAGAGGAATGTTTCTTTAAGTGCTATTGTGATTCTTTCATGGATGCAAATCTATGTGAAATGCATCAAACGTTTACAAACACTTAAATTCTTGCACATACAACAGGAGGGGGGATTTCATTGTACTTTAGTTATACCTCATTGAAACACTGAAATTAGGGAGAAAGACCAAAGAATTCAATAAAAAGAAATAGAACCATAGGAGAAAGATCCACTCCCTGACACCAACCAGCACAGAAGATTGTATAAACATCTGGATGAGCAAAGAGAGGGAATTAGATGACTGATGTCAGTTTTTCTACTTGTAGCAACCACAGAGGGAAGTGTGTATCAGGGAAGAAAAAATGGAAAGAAAGAGACCATGTCAGGGTAAGGGTGGATAACATCCCAGGATTTTGCTTAATGGCTAGGATTTAAAGAGCAAGGCCTTGGAGGCATCCCAACAACTTCAACCTACAAAAAACAATGGTAGAAATCATAATTTTCCTGGAAGTTTTCCCCTTGAGACTGAGATCGGCAGTGGTGTAGGCAAGTTTTCTTTGGATACATATCATGAGAAAGAAGCCAGAAGAAGTTGGGCAAAACAAGTGTGCATCGAGTATAAGTATAAGAGAAATGTTAGACTGATAGAAGAACTGAGAAAAATGTTAGATGAAATAGAGTGATGGCTGTAGTGATATATTGTTTATGATTATAAAGCTTGCCTGAGGGTTCAGAATGCAAAGCTAGACACAAGCCGTGGAGGCCAGGCAGTGGTGCTACATACTTTTAATCCTAGGACTCAGGAAGCAGGCAGATTGATCTCTGTGAATCAAAGACCACCCTGGGCTACACAAGAATTAATCAGTTTAAAAGAGTAACAGAACACATGCCTTTAATCCTGGAATTTGGGGAGTGGAGACAGGAGTAATATGGCTGGGTGGAGAAAGGAATATAAGGTGGGAGTAGACAGGAACTCAGAGTATTTGTCTCTGAGGATTCATGGAGACAGGATTGCCATTTCAGCTTGGTAGAGGTAAGATAAGTGGCTTTGCTACTTTGCTCCTCTGATCTTCAGCTTGAACCCCAATATCTGTCTCCAGGTTTTATTATTCAAGTTATAGATAGCTGAACTGATGAGTGGTGAACAATCTAAACGAATGGCTGTAGAAATGATCATAATTATTCAGAATCAGTACAAAAAGCATTCTGGTTGGTACAGGTACTCAGACTGAGATTTTGGTACCTGTGTCAGAATTAAGTTGTAGAACAGTGTTCTGTACTTCCTTGCTGTCTTTATGGTTTTATGTATGTGAATATGTTTGAAACCTAAGACCTCTAACTTTGTTTGTAATAAAGTGAATGAGAAAATAGTATTAATGGTTCTATTAAGAGCACTATTCCTAAAATTAGAAAGAGAATGATCAATATATATATATATATATGTATTAGTAAAGATGTACACACTTGGTTCTAATACATAACTATATGAATTATGTATATACATTAATTTTAGAAGTATGCTATGACACATGTAAGTTTTGTGTTGACATGCTATAACCATATTCTTTTCAGACATTTATTTTGTGATATAGTCTCAACAAAATGTATTTATGCCAATACAATGGATAGACAGTTGTATTTTAATAGTTCTGTGTCAGAATTTGAATTCTATGGTAATGTATTTAACCAAGCACACTCTAATGCATGCATCTTTTCTTCATGTTATCCTAGATCAACTTGTTTGATCTAGGTTGATTCAAAGTACCTGCATTTTGCCATTATTCAGTTTATGAAGCTTTAAAGCAGCCTAGTATTCTTGTAAATCATCTGTCACTTGGGATGCAGCTCTAATTCCTCACATTTATCAATTAATATGTATCTTTTCCAGTGTAGCATATACTTCAAAAAATCTATATTTAAATGGCACCTCATCCAGGTTTCTTTTTTCATCATGTTACAATTTTGCAAAATTTTTTATGTAAACATGTAGCAAAATTAAGGATTAGGTCCATTAGACTGTTGACAATGACTAAAATTATGCATCCAGAATTCTTACTTATATAGAAAATGAGTGGAATACAGGTATATTTATAATCTCAGTAATCAGAAGGAGTATTAGAGAGTTGAAATTAATGCAATTTGTCCTTAGCATATTGTTAATACAGATGATTCTATTCCATTCTAAACACTTCTTTATTACTGACAGAGAGCTGCTTTGACCATCAGTATCATGCACTTATATGAGATTCAACAATTGAACAGATTTTTTGCATTAGCACTTTTGACTGAAATATGACGAAAATTCATTTTTGATTGTCATCAAAAGCATGAAGAAATGTGTATCAACTAAAAGTTGTTTGGTTGTCATGAAAGGCTGCTACCAGATGAATCATACCTGAATGATATCGCATGCTATCTTCTTCCCCCAGTACCTGTCCTACTTTGATTCGACTCTTGTTCTGTGTCTAGCACATACTGGTGCCATAATTCTGCTTTTACTGAGAACACATCAAGGGCAGGAGGTGGTTTATTCTTTTGGTGCTTGGCCCTTAACATATGTTCCATAAATGTTGAATGATGACTAAACATGCTTGAATACAGAGAGGCAGATTGATTATGAAAGGGTCATAGTATAGGAGTAACATGAAAGATGGGGTTTACTGGGGTAAAGGGAGATTTGGGTCACTGAAGACTAAGTCCTTCATTGCTTTGTTTAACATTAGACTTGGTTTTAGTGCTGTATGGGAGCAATGAAAGAGAATGTTTCATGTAATTGTCATCCTGGCAGCACATTAATGGTGGGATATTTCAACTATAAATTATTGCCTGATTAAATTATAATAAAATTTCTTAGCTTAGTATTGAGAAAATTGTGTTAAGAGAATTGCATACAGTAGTGCTGTTGTCAGAGTATTTTAGAAAATCTTGATTCTCCTTCCATGATGTTTTCTGTTGTGGGAGCACACTCATGAGTGAGAGAAGACCTTTTTATCTTTTTTAGAGATAAGCTTTTAAATAATACAAGTACTAAATACTAAATACTAACCCTAAATACCAAATGCTAAACAATTTTAATTATGAAATAGTCTTAATATACCATTTCATGCCCTTAAACATTATTTCTAAGTATATTACAACTGTATGTTATTCACAATGCCTATAATTCTTTCTATTTCATATACTATGAAAACAAATTCGCAAAATATTAAGAGAATGAAGTAACTTTATATGCCAGTAGAAATAAGTTCAAAATAGCATCGTTCTATATTGATTAATTTCTATTTGTTATTAAGATACTTGTAAAATTTGAAGAGTAGCTGTTAATTTTCTATTCTATTGGTGAATCTTCTTTGGCACAGGTTTTTAGGATGATGGTGTACTTTTGAACTTCTTTAGTTTCTTTATCTGTATCTCCATTTTCTCCTCACATACAATATCTAAGATCGCTCAGTAGCTAAACTAGTATACATCCTTAGGAGGGAACTTTAAGAATACTTAATTATTGTTTATTTATTTTCATGGGAATTTATGGCTTCTTTTGTTCAAGTGTAATCTTTTAGGTCTGAGTAGTCACCAAGGTTAGAAGAAGCATGTTTGTAAGTCGGAACACAAAAATTTTAACCCAGAATTCATTGACAGAAATAAGTGTATAAAATTAAATTAAAATAACTCTTAGAGAAAACCATTACTGATATGCCAAAACATATTTATAGATGTTTCCTGTATATAGCCACTAGAACGATAAACATAGGAATACATAAACATACACACATACATGTAATACATATACACACTGGCTTTAATAGAAACAAACAGTAAGATAAACTAAAAAAATTAGAAGTGAAATATTTATATATATATATATCTATTTTATTGAATTCTCTGTGTGTCAGTATATCTTGTAGTATCATTCTAACATCAAATATGTTCAGATACTTTATATTTTGTGAACGATGAAACTGAATCCCAATAAAGGATTTATATAAGGCACTCATGGGAGCACGGTTTGAACCTACTGTCCAACCATACATTAAAAAAATGACTTGTTCTATAAATATATATTTATACTTCTTCTGAATATATATTATATGCTGACTATATGCCCCCCACAACTTGGACTCATATTATCTCTTCTATTAGTTTCTTTTGACTTACTAAGCAGTTTTATTTCTTTCATGCCATGTTTGGATACACAAATTTGGGTATATATTCAAAATGTAGGAACCACAAATGGGGAGAACATGTAATATTTTTATTTTGAGACTGCCTTAATGTTTACTTAATATAATTATCTCCAGTTAGTTAGATCCATTTTTCCACTAGCCACATGACTTCATCCTTCCTTGAGAAAGAGCTGGAAGAATCCCTATTGTATGAGCATGACAGTTCTTTATCTGTTTCTTTTTTGATGAATGCTAGGTTGATTTCATCATTAAGCTACAGTGACTTACATTTGAGACAATTACTGATTTGCAATTGTTTCTGGTATGTTGACTAGTATTCCTTTATGTAAGTAGCTGGGAATGTTATACCTGGGCTATCTGTTAAAATCTACTTTCATTTTTAAAAGAAACCTTCATATTGACATCAGTGATATCTGATGTCATAAGTATACCTTATGACAAGAAGTGTATAAAGTGTTTCTTTTTCTCTATCTCATTACCAGAATTTGTTACTTGTTTTCATAATGGCTTCTTACCCTATTTTGACTTAGTAAGATGTCATCTTTACACAGCCTTGATTGCTTTAGTGACTAGTGATGTTGAATATTTTTTTCATTAAGAAAACTTTTTTGAGGTCTCCTCACTAACACCCATGTTCATGGGGTCTGGATTAGTCCCCTGCTAATTTCCCAGCTGTCAGTGTGGGGACCAAGAGCTCCCCGTTGTTCAGGTCAGCTGTTTCTGTGGGTTTCACCTGTCTGGTCTTGACCCTTTTGCTCATCACTCCTCCTTCTCTGCAACTGGATTCCAGTTCATTTCAGTGTTTAGCTATGGGTGACTGCTTCCACTTCCATCAGCTGCTGGGTGAAGGCTATAGGATATTATATGTTAGTCATCAATCTCATTATCAGGAGAGGGTATTTTAGGTAGCCTCTCCTCTGTTGCTTTGGTTGTTGGTTGGTGTCATAATTGTAGATGTACAGACATTTCCCTAGTGCTAGATTTCTCTTTACACCTATAATGGCTCCTTGTATTATGGTATCTCTTATCTTGCTCTCCCCTATTCTTCCCCCAACTCAAACTTCCTGCTCCCTCATGTCCTCCTCAGTAGATCAGTAATTATCCCTAGCATAGGAATAGACTTTGGGAGTCCATTCCACATAGAGAGATACTCCCTGAGCCTAGACACAAGGGGGAGGGCCTAGGCCCTATCCCAAAGGATATGACAGACTCTGAAGACTCACTGTGGAAGGCCTCACCCTCACTGGGGAGCAGAAAGGGTATGGGATAGGTAGGGTGTTAGTTGGGTGGGGGTCAGGGGAGGAAAGGAGGCAATGGGAACTGGGATGGACATGTAAAATAATCTTGTTTCTAATTTAAATAAAAATGGAGAGAAAAAACGAAAGACAACTGATTCAAAAAAAGAAAACATTTTTCAGTAGCATGAGATCTAAAATATCTGAATTTTTATTAATAAGATAGTATTTTCATCATCATAACAATTTCCATATTGGATTGACATGCCTTGTAAAGAAAATAGTGGACATTTTACATGGGTTTGGAAGTAGCAGGCTATAGGACCATGTTCATAGCATGTTGACAATTTCTTGTTTTTGAAATGAGCAAAACAATGCATTTGAAATGCCTCTCTTGTGTTGCTATTTCCTGGCTCAGGTAACTCCTTCTCAGACTGGAAACCTTCTGTACACGGTGAGTGGGGGAGACACTTTCTGGACCTCCATAGTCCTCTGGATTCTCTTGATTAGTTTTTGTAGGCTACAGTTTGTGGCAAAACATGACTTGGGATAAACATTTTATTTGTTCACTATTGGTCATTTGTTTCTCATCTCTTGAGAGCTACCTCTTTATTCCTTTAGCAAGTTTATTGACTGGGTTGTTTACTTTCTTTGAATTCTTTGTATATTCTAGATAGCAACAGTTTATTAAATATAGCAAAGATTTGTCATCTTGTAGGGCATTTCTTGCTTAACTATTTTCCTTGCAGGGCAAAAGCTTTTTAATCTCGCAGGGTCCCATTTGTGTATCTACCCATCTTTCCCAAGACACCAGTGTCCTGTTAGAAGGATTGTGTCTATGCATATATCCTGAGATATTCCCTGATTTTAGAGTTTGAGGTCTTATATTAGGGTATTTGGTCCATGTAGTTTACTTATATGAAAACTGAGGGATAAGAAACTAGTTTTGTTCCTCTACATTTAGATACCCAATTTTCTCAGTACCATTTGTTGAAAAGATTCTCTCTCTTCAATGTGCATTTTTGACAACTTTGTCAAAAATTAAGTGACTAGGTCTTCAATTTCATTGATCTACCTGTTTGTTTTTGCACTAGTGTCATGATGTTTTTGTTCTGTGAGTATTGTAAAACTTTAAAACATTACAGTAATATGTCCAACAAAACACAGTTGGTTAACATTTGCATTGTCAATGCAGGATCTTTTATGGTCCTGTATGAATTTTAGTATTGTTTTTCTCTGTCTGTGAATAGCTATGTTGAGATTTTGGTGGGAACTGTACTGAATCTATATAAGATAGCCATGTTCACTATATTAATTCTTCCAATCCATGCACATGAGAGGTCTTTCCATCTTTTAACATTCTCTTGAATTTCATTCTTCAGAATTCTAAACTTTTCCTTGTAATAGTCTTTAACTTCCTTTACTAACTTTATTCAACGTTACTTCTTTTTTTGAGGGAATTGTAAGAGGGCTTGTTTCCTGATGCTATTTCTCTAGTGAGTTTGTTATTGATAAGTATGAATTATGACAACTGTGTGCTAGTTTATATCCTGCCACTTTGCTTAAAATGTTTATTATTTCTAAAAGTTTTCTGATGGAGACATGATGAAGAGGAGTTTTGAGTTGGAAGATGATTTTATTCTTCTGCACCATATTTTGTCATATAAAAGAAAGCAATAATAAGTTTGAGTGTTTTTCTCCCATTCATCAACAATTTGTGACTATTTCTCAACCAGCTTTCTTTTTAACCCTCTTCTTGATTGTGTGCTTTTAATCTTTTCCTTCCTTAGGTGTTGGAGATTTAATAAGCCTGAGTGAGGAAAGGTTAATTTTCTTTTGTACTTTTTGCCATAAACTATGCTGTGATATTTCATAAGACTGCATTCGTATAAGACTAAATTATACTGAATGGGAAAAACAAATTTATTTTGTCTCATGCAGAAGAATATACTGTAAATACTGATGAAATTACCAGACCTGTCAACTGGCTGCTGAGTAAATTTGTGAAATATTCGTGCCATTTTCTCTCTGAAAGCAGCATTTCAGAGATTTATGGACAAGAATATGACTAATAAGAAAGCACCAAATGAAAACACCTGGACTGATAATTTAAGAAAATACTCAAAATGAAAATAAAGTCACTCAAGCTTCACAATTAATGCAGTCATGGCTAGATAATTTTAAAGTATAGAGGCCTTATACACATTTTATTGTTTTCTTTGAGATGAGGCAGGGAATATGATTCTGAGTGAGCTCCACAAAAGGGGAATGGAGGCCTCTGGGAGAAAGTCACATTTCACACCTGAGTGGCTTTTTGCAAATTGAAATTGGTGCTTCTTTTCCGTTATAGAATTCTGGTCCTCAACGTTTGTCTTTGTCAAAAATATACCTTAAGTGATGATATATCTTGTTTTTAAGTTCAGCTTCCTGAAGAAATGGTAAAGGTATATCTGCTACAAATTATTTTCTCAGTTTTATGACTGTCATTTAAAATTGTTGGGAAGGCAATTCAAGTAAATTTATTCATGTGAATTGAAGCGAATCTGATATGTGCTAATGGTAATCAAAGAATGGACCCCTGTATCATAGTTTTGGGGTTGAATAATTTGTCTTAGTATTCCTGCTTTTATCCATTAGGAGATGTTTGTAAGGAGCTTGCTGTATTTTTTAGTGCTTCACATAGCTAATCACTGACATTACCATTAATGCTAAAATTTATTAAATTTGAAGCATCAAACAAATCCTTATTCAAGTAATTTTCATATATTATTTGTAAGTACTCTGAACTTGAAATCTGAGCTACATCTTAATAGAAAGAGTAATAAAAGAACAATTTGTATCCATAATTAAGGTTAGAAAACCACTTGAAAGAAACATGACATAATTTTAAGTGCTGATAATTTGGAAATTATAGTGGTGGCAGAAGGCTGTTTTCTAAGGATGTTGTCCCAGTGCTGGAAGAGCAGAGGGAAAAGAATGAAGAAAGGGCCCTTTAATTAAATAGTGAGGGCTTTCAACAACTGTTGAGCCTTGAAAATAATTTTGTAAGTGCTTCAGGATCATGTTGCCTCTTATTCCAGATTCCTTTACGAAGTGGTACATAATGAATTGTGTAGAAATTGAATCTCAGATTTCTTCATAGCAGGAAATTATCTACCTTCTCTTGTTTTTGTGTATCTTTAGGACATTGAAACTCTACTTGCTTAAGTTTGTCTATTCCATTGTCCTTTCTGTCGCTGTGTGAAATGCCTAGGAAATTAAGCACTGGATTCCTTTCCCATGCTCTGTGATCACATGAGATGAACTAGTAGTCTAAGAAAAATAATAGTACATAATTATCTTAGATAACAATGCTTCAATTTAATAGTAAATTTTTATGGAATTCTAAAAAGTATCCTAATAAATGATCTTTAATGAGAAGTTTTTCTGTCCTCAAATGCATTTCAGATAGCTGAGGATTTTATGCAAGCAAAACACTTTATTGTATTCATAAATAAAATTACCAAATCACAGTATTGGGGGAAAATGTCAGGGTGGGCAAAGTTGTATAATTTCCCCTTCTTTCATGTATTTGTTCCCCATACTATTCTTTTCAGGGTATCTAACCACCCTCTATAGCCTATATAATTTATACTTAATCTGGTAGCACTCAGCTATTCTAGAATGCCCCATGCAGACCTTTTGTTTTAGTTGCCTTACTATCAAGTTCATGGTCTAGTTACTCCATATTGCAATGTAGTAAAGACCAACTTGTTGAACAGACAGATCCTGTCATGGTGTTATATTGTTGGGTCTATCTGGGTCAGTGTAGGAGAGCAGAGCTAGCTGAGATTTAGTGACTGGTAAGAAATGATTACTGAAGAAATGACACATATGCCCCATATGATGAGTAAGAGTGCATGAAATTCAGGTTCTTCAGGAGCAGTGGTGTTTCTCAGATTCAAAGGATTTGAGAGCAAAGACACTCACAGGAAAAAAGAAGTCATTTCTGTACGATCCTATTAACCTGCATTTTTATTCCATTTTGGAATTTCTCCTCCCCTACCAAACCCCCCTAACTAAAACCCTACCTATCACATATCCTTTCTGCTCTCCAGGGAGGGTGAGGCCTTCCATAGAGGGTCATCAGAATCTATCATATCCTTTGGAATGGGCTCCCAAAGTCCACACCTATCCTAGGGATATGTACTGAAATACCACAGGAGGTCCCATAGATTTTCGAGGTCTCCTCACTGAAACCCATGTTCTTGGGGTCTGGATCAGTTCCATGCTGGTATCCCAGATATCAGTCTGGGGAACAAGAAGTCCCCTTGTTCAAGTTAGCTGTTTCTGTATGTTTCACCAGCCTGGTATGGACCCCTTTGCTCATCACTTTTTCTTCTATGCAACTGGATTCCAGTGCAGATCAGTGATTAGTTGTGGGTGTCTGCTTTTGCTTCTACCAGCTGCTGAATGAAGGCTATAGGATGGCATATAAGACAGACATCAATATCATTATCAGGGGAAGGCATTTAAGGTAGCCTCTCCTATGTTGCTTAGATTGTTAACTGGTGTCATTTTTGTAGATCTCCAGACCTTTCCCTAGTGCCTGATTTCTTTGTAAACCTAAAATGTCTCCCTCTATTATGGTATCTCCTTTCTTGTTTTCTTCTATTCTCCCAACTCAACCTTTCTTCTCCCGCATGTCCTCCTCACCCCTCATCTTCTCTCCTTCTCATTATTCTAGCTCTCTTCCCTCCCCCATGCTCCAAATTTTCTCCCTTTCCCCTTCTCCAAGGGATCATGTGTGTCTCTCTTAGGGTCCTCCTTGTTTACCAGATTCTCTGGTGGTGTGTATTATAGGCTGGCAATCCTTTACTCTATGTCTAATATCCACATATGAGTGAGTACACACCATGTTTGTCTTTTTGTGATTGTGTTACCTTGCTCAGAATGGTTTCTTCTAGTTCCATCAAGTTTCCTGCAAATTTCAAGTTTGCATTGTTTTTGTTCTGCTGAGTAGTACTCCATTGTGTAAATGTACCACATTTTCTCTATCCATTCTTCAGATGAGGGGCTTCTAGGTTGCATCCAGGTTGACTTCAAGCTCTACTACCGAGCTATAGTCCTGAAATCAGCTTGGTATTGGCACAAAAATAGACCAGTAGACCAATGGAATAGAGTTGAAAACCCTGATATTAACCCAAACACCTACAAACACCTGATTATTGATAAAGAAGCTAAATCAATATGATGGAATATCATCTTCAACAAATGGTGCTGGCATAACAGGTTGCTGGCATGTAGAAGACTGCAGATAGATCCATGTCTATCACCATGCACAAAACTTAAGTGCAAATGGATCAAAGATCTCAAGATAAATTCAGCCACAATGAAACTATTAGAAGACAAAGTGGGAAATACCCTTGAATTAATTGGTGCAGGAGACTGCTTCCTGAACATTACACCAGTAGCACAGACATTGAGATCAACAATTGATAAATGGGACCTCCTGAAATTGAGAGGCTTCTGTAAGGCAAAGGACACAGCCAACAAGACAAAACGGCAGCCCACAGAGTGGGAAAAGATATTCACCAACCCCACATCTGACAGATGGCTGATCTCCAAAATATACAAAGACCTCAAGAAGCTAGTCTGCAAAACACCAAACAATCCAATTAAAAAATGGGGTACAGAACTAAATAGACTATTTTTAATCCAGGAATCTAAAATGGCTGAAAGACACACAAGAAAGTATTCAACATCTTTAGCCATCAGGGAAATGCAAATCAAAACAACTCTGAGATACCATCTTACTCCTGTCAGAATGGCTAAAATCAAAAACACCAATGACAGTTTATGCTGTAGAGGATGTGGAGAAAGGGGAACACTCCTCCAATGCTGGTGGGAGTGCCAACTTGTACAACCACTTTGGAAATCAGTATGGTGGCTCCTCGGGAAAATGGGAATCAGTCTACTACAAGATCCAGCAGTTCCACTCTTAGGCATATACCCAAAAGAAGCACATTCATACAACCAGGACATCTGTTCAATGATATTCATAGTAGCACTATTTGTAATAGCCATTTTGGCATTCCTGTGGGTTTTTTCCTTCTATCAGAAACAATGACTTACTTGAAATCATGGATTGTGCACTTGACGTTTGATTCCCTGATTATTTTTCAATTATTTTAATAGAATTTATTCTGTTGTTTTAAAATTAATTTTTATATTTTATTTTTAATTGAAATATAATTATATCACTCCCCTTTCCCGCTGGCAGGTCCTCCCATGTAGCCTTTCTGAAATTACATAGCTGCTCTCAAATTGATCGCCCAATATATATATATATATATATATATATATTTCCACTCCTCTCATGAGTCACTAGTTAATCTGTACTTGTGGATATCGGTAGAACCTCATGAGCTTTTCGTCCTTCTGTCTTAATAAGTCTATTGATAATTTCATTGTTCATTTATTTATATAAACATTTCTTTTTTTCTGTTTTCTTTTTCTTTCTTTTTTTATTAGTTCAAATTAGAAACAAGCTTGCTTCACATGTCAATCCCTTCTCCCTCTCCCTCCCCTCCCCCCAACCCTCCTCCCCAATCCCCAACCTGTGTCCCACCCAATCCACCCTCCACTCCCCAGGCAGGGTAGGACCAAAGTCCACCACATGATTTGGGACAGGCCTAGGCCCTCCCCCATGTGTACTGGCCAAGAGTGCATCCCTTCACATGGGATGGTGTAGGAGAACCTTTAGCCACACCTGCTAAGGGGCTGGCTACAGGTCTGCCTGACCAGGCCTGTGAGGGTGTGGTCAGGGTGATGTAGAGTAAGAGTTTCAGTTGGCTGGGTTTCACTTTCGTTTTTCCCTTTTGGCTTGCTGTACAGACTGCTGCCATGCCAGCTGGCTAGGTAGCAAGGCTTTTCCTGATTATTTAATTTATTTAATTCCCGTATATTTCTATTTGGCTCTGTAGAAACTGGTAATTTCCCACTTTAGGATGGGCTCTTAAAGTCCCTTCCTACACCAGGGAAACATACTAATCCACTACCAGGGGCCCCCTAGAGTGCATAGGCCACCTAATTGACATCCATGTTCAGGGGTCTGGATCAGTCCTGTGCTGGCCTCCCAGACAGCAATCTGGGGTCCGTGTGTTCCCTCTTGTTCAGGCCAGCTGTTTCTGTGGGGTTCACCAGCCTGGTAGCAACCCCTTCGATCTTCATTCCTCCCTCTCTGCAACTAGGTTCCAGAATTCAGTTCAGTGTATATCTGTAGATATCTGCCTCTGCTTCCGTCAGCCACTAGATGAGGGCTCTAGGATGGCATAAAAAGTAGTCATCTGTCTCATTATAGGGGAAGAGCATTTAGGTTATCCTCTCCATCATTGCCTAGATTGTCAGTTCCTGTCATCCTTGTAGATACCTTGAAATCTCCCTAGTGCCAGATCTCTCTTCGAACCTATAATGGCTCCCACTGATATGGTATCTCTCATCCTGCTCTCCTCTCTTCTTCCCGCAAGTCAACATTTCTGCTCCTCCATTTCTTCCTGTCCCCTCCTCTTCTCCTCCTCTTGTTCTGGCAGCTTCCTCTCTCCTAACCTCATGCTCCCAATTAGCTCAGGAGTTCCTGCCATTTCCCATTCTCTGGGGTCCATGTATTTTTCCCTTAGAGTGTTTCTTGTTTTCTAGTTTCTTTGGTGAAGAGGATTGTAGGCTGGTAATGCTTTTTTCTATGTCTAAAATTCATATATGAGTAACTACATGCCATGTTTGTCTTTTTGTGACTGGGTTACCTCACTCAGGATGGTTTCAGGATAGTTCCATCCATTTACCTGCGAATTTCAAGATTTCATTGTTTTTATTTTCTGCTGAGTAGTACTCATTGTATAAATGTACCACATTTTCTCTATCCATTCTTCAGTTGAGGGGTATTTGGTTGCTTCCAGGTTCTGGCTATTACAAATAATGCTTCTATGAACATGGTTGAACATATGTCCTTGTTGCATGAACATGCTTTATTTGGATATATGCCCAAGAGAGGAATTACTGGATCTTGAGGTAGACTGATTCCCATTTTTCTAAGCAACCACCATACTGATTGCCAAAGTGGTCTTACAAGTTTGCACTCCCACCAGCAATGGAGGAGTGTTCCTTTTCCTACACATCCTTTCCAGCATAGATTGTAATTGGTGTTTTTGATTTTAGCCATTCTGGCCAGGGTAAGATGGTATCACATAGTTGTTTTGAGTTGCATTTCTCTGATGGTCAAAGATTTTGAGCACTTTCTTACGTGTCTTTCAGCCATTTCAGATGCCTCTGTTGAGAATTCTCTATTTAGTTCTGCACCGAACTTTTTAATTTCATTTTTTGGTGTTATGGCAGCTAGGTTCTTGAGTTCATTGTATATTTTGGAAATCATCCCTCTGTCAGATGTGGGGTTGGTGAACATCTTTTCCCATTCTGTGGGCTGTCATTTGTCTTACTGACTGTGTCTTTTGCCTTGCAGAAGCTTCTCAGGGTCAGGAGGTCCCATTTATTAATTGCAGACCTCAGTGTCTGTGCTACTGTTGTAATGTTCAGGAAGCAGTCCTGTGCCAATTTTGTTCAAGGCTATCTCCCACTTTCTCTTCTAGAAGATTCAGTGTGGCTGGATTTATGTTGAGATCTTTGATCCATTTGCACATAAGTTTTGTGCATGGTGACAAATATGGATCGACCTTCAATCTTCTGCATGTCTGAATCCAGTTGTGCCAGCACCATTTGTTGAAGATGCTATCTTTGTTTTCATTGTATAGATTTAGCATCTTTGTCAAAAATAAGGTGTTCATAGGTGTGTGAGCTAATATCAGGGTTTTCAATTAAATTCTATTGGTCTATTTGTCTATTTTTGTGCCCATACCAAGATGTTTTCAGAACTATGGCTCTATAATAGAGCTTGAAGTCAGGGATGTTGATGCCTCCAGAGATCCTTTATCGTACAGAGTTGTTTTTGGGTATCCTGGGTTTTTTATTTTTCCATATAAAGTTGAGTATTGTTTTTTCAATGTCTGTGAAGAACTGTGTTGGGAATTTGATGGGATTGCATTGATCCGTAGATTGCTTTTGGCAAGATTGCCATTTTTACTATGTTGATTCTACTTATCCAAGAGCATGATAGATCTTTCCATTTTCTGGTATCTTCTTTAATTTCTTTCTTTAGAGTCTCAAAGTTCTTACTGTACAGGTCTTTCACGTTTTTTTCGTTAGTGTTACCCCATTATATTTTATGTAGCTTGTGGATATTGTGAAGGGTGATGTTTCTCTGATTTCCCTCTCATTGGATTTATCATCTGTATAGAGTAGGGCTACTGATTTTTTTTGAGTTAATTTTGTATCTTGCTACCTTGCTGAAGGTGTTAATCAGCTGTAGGTGTTCCCTGGTAGAGTTTTTTGGGTCACTAATATAGACTATCTTATCATCTGCAAATAGTGAAAATTTGACTTCTTCCTTTCCAATTTGTATCCCTTTGATCCCCTTTTCTTGTCTCATTCCTCTAGCTAGAACTTCAAGTACAATATTGAAGAGATATGGAGAGACTGGACAGTCTTTGATCCTGATTTTAGAGGAATCACTTTAAGTTTCTCTCCATTTATTTTGATGTTGGCTGTTGGTTTGGCGTATATTGCTTTTATTATGCTTAGATATGTTCCTGTTATTCCTGTTCTCTCCAAGGTCTTTATCATGAAGGGATGTTGGATTTTGTCAAAGGTCTTTTTAGCATTTAGTGAGATGATCATGTGGTTTTTCTTTTAGAGATTGTTTATATTGTGGATTACATTGATGGATTTTCATATGTTGAACCATCCTTGCATCCCTGGGATGAAGCCTACTTGATCATGGTGAATGATTTTTCTGATGTGTTCTTGGATTCGATTCGCCAACATTCTTGAGTATTTTTGCATTGATGTTCATGAGCGATATTGTTCTGTAGTTCTCTTTTTTTCATTGTATCTTTGTATGGCTTGGGTATAAATGTGATTATAGCCTTGTTAAAAGAATTTGGCAATGTCCCTTCTGCTTCTATTTTGTGGAACAATTTGAGGAGTACTGGTGTTAGCTCTTGTTTGAATTTCTGGTAGAATTCTGAAGTGAAGCCATCTGACCCTGGGCTTTTTCGATTGGGAAGCTTTTGATGACTGCTTCTATTTTGTTAGGGTTATAGGTCGATTTAAACTGCTTATCTGTTCTTAGCTTAATTTTGGTAAGTGATATCTATCCAGAAAACTTTCCATTTCTTTTAGATTTTTGAATTTTGTGGAGTACAGGTTTTCAAAGTATGACCTGAATATTCTGTGGATTTCATCAGTGTCCATTGTTATATCCCCCTTTTCATTTCTGATTTTGTTAATTAGCATGCTCTCTCTGCCTTTTGGTTATTTTGGATAGAGGTTTATCTATCTTGTTGATCTTCTCCAAGTACCAACTCTTTGTTTAACTGTAATGTTTTCCTAGTTTCTACTTTGTTGATTTCAGCCATCATTTTGATTATTTCCTGGCATCTATTCATCCATGGAGAGTATGCTTCTTTTTGCTATAAAGCTTTCTGTTGTTCTGTCAATTATCTAGTGTGACTATTTTCCAGTTTCTTCATGTGGGCACTTAGTGCTATCAACTTTCCTCTTAGCACTGCTTTCAGAGTGTCCCATAAGTTTGTGTATGTTGTGTCTTCATTTTCATTAAATTCTCAGAAGTCTTTAATTTCTTTTTTATTTCTTCCTCAACCCAGGAATGGTGCAACTGGGTGTTTTTCAATTTCCATGATTTTGTGGATTTTCTGCAATTTGTACTGCTGTTGAATTCTAGATTTAAATCATGGTGATCTGATAAGATGCAGGGGTTATTTCAATTCTTTTGTATCTGTGGAGGTTTGCTTTGTTGCCAACTATGTGGTCAATTTTAGAGAAGGTTCCATGTGGTGCTGAGAAGAACATATATTCTTTTGTTTTTGGATGGAATGTTCTATAGATACTGTTATACCCAGTTGGCCCATAACTTCTGTTAGATCTTTTGTTTCTTTGTTAAGTTTCTGCTTGGTGGTCCTGTCTAGTGGTGAAAGCAGGGTGTTGAAGTCTCCTACTATAAGTGTGTGTGTGGTTTTATGTGTTGTTTGAGCTTTAGTAATGTTTCTTTTACAAATGTGGGTGCCTTCATATTTGGGCATAGATGTTCAGGATTGAGACTTCATCTTGATGGACTTTTCCTGTGATGAGTATGAAATGCCCTTCTTCATCTCTTTTGATTGAGTTTAGTTTGAAATCTAATTTTTAGATATTAGGATTGCCACACTAGCTTGTTTCTTGGGCCCATTTGATTGGAAAATCATTTCCCAACCCTTTACACTAGGTATGGCCTGTCTCTGAATTTGAGGTGTGTTTATTGTCTTCGTATCCATTCTGTTAACTTGTATCTTTTAATAGGCAGGTTTAGACCATTGATGTTGAGGCATATTAATGTCCATTGATTCTTGGTTCTTGTTTGTTTTGGATTTCTTGTTGGTGGTGTCATTGTGTTTGGATTTCTCCCCCCTGTTTCTTTTTGTGTTTGGTAAAATTGGATTGTCTATTGCCTATGATTTTGTGAGTGTAGTTATCTTTGTTTGTTTGGAGTTTTCCTTCCAGAACTTTCTGTAGTGCTGGATTTGTGGATATGTATTGTTTAAGTCTGTTTTTTTTTTCTTTCATGGAATATCTTATTTTCTCCATCTATAGTGATTGAAAGTTTTGCTGGGTACAGTAGTCTAGGTTGGCATCCATGCTTTTTTTCGTGATTGTATGATAGCTATACAGGGCCTTCTGGCCTTCAAATTTCTATTGAGAAGTCGGGAGTGATTCTGATAGGTCTGCCTTTATATGTTACTTGGCCTTTTTCCTTTGCTGCTCTTAATATTTTCTCTTTATTCTGTAGGTTTGGTGTTCTTGATTATTATGTGTCAAGTTGACTTCTTTTTGTGGTTCAATCTGTTTGGTGTTCGGTAAGCTTCTTGTACTTTTATAGGCATATTCTTCTGTAGGTTGGAGAAATTTTCTTCTATGATTTTGTTGAATATGTTTTCTGTACCTTTGAGCTGTATTTCTTCACCTTCTTCTATACCTATTATTCTTAGGTTAAGCCTTTTTGTGGTGTCCCATATTTCCTGGACATTTTGGGTTAGGGATTTGTTGAACTTGTGATTTTCTTTGGTCGATAACTGTGTATCCTCTAGCCAGTCTTCAACACCTGAGATTCTCTCTTCTATCTCTTGAATTCTATTGGTTATATTCACATATTTAGTTCCTGATTGTTTATCCAGCCTTTGTATTTCCAGTTTAGCCTCATTCTGTATTTTCTTGATTGTTTCCATTTCTGCTTTCATGCCTTGAACTGTTTTGAGTGCTTCCTTCAATTGTTTGGTTGCTTTTTCTTGGCTTTCTTAGATTCTTTAAGAGATTTGCTTATTTCTTGAATTTTTGGTTTGTCTTTTCCTCCACTTCATCTAATTTTTTGCTTGTTTTTTCTTCAATTTCTTTAAGGGATTTTCTTGTTTCCTCTTTAAAGGTCTCTTTCATCTTCCTAAGATAATGTTTGAGGTTCATCTCTTCTTTATCCTCTGTGTTGGGCTTTTCAGCTCTTGCTGGTGTCGAGTCCCTGGATTCTAGTGGTGTCATATGGGTCTTTCTGTTGTTGAGTGTGTTCTTATTCAGTCTTCTTCCCATGCCTTTTTCAGTGGGTGCAGTTGGGGTCTCTCTTTCTCCTCTTTCCACCTGGTGCTGTGTGTGGCTCAAGACTTCAATGTCTGCAGCTCTAGATGGTCTTGCCTCCTGGTAGTCTCCTCCCTGAGTTAGGGTCCAGCTGGCTATTGTAGGAGGAAGGAACTGTGAGGTGTTTCCAGACTTAGGGATCTCTTCCCTGCCTGGGTGTATCCACTCGAAGCCTGCTCAGGCCCAGAGAGATCCAGGCTGAATGGTAAGTTGTGTAGGAATAGGGCTGGAGCAGAGGGTACACTCACCTCATTAGGGATCAGGCAGGTGGAGCAGTTTAATAGTCCTATTTCTATTTAAATGTGTATGATACACTACATTGATAATGTTACATATGATAATTTTAATTTGAGAATTATTTCTGTCCAGAAAGTAATTGGGTACCAACAAAAATTACTTGACATTCCACTTGATTCTTAGTAAAATTACTTCTGGGGAACTATATATAAAAATATGCCATTTGTTTAAACAATATCTTTAGTTTGGTTTTCCAAAATCCATCATGTTGAACAATTTAAAAAAATCTATTGATATTGTTGATCACACCCAAGAAAAAGCTCTTGGATTAGTTGATTATTTGTTTCATTTTCTTTGTTTCTACTTTCATTAATTTTCAATTCTGCTCTTCATTTTATTTATTGCTGCCTGGCTAGTAGGTTTAGGTTTGTTTCTTGATTTTCAAATTCTTGAGTTGAAGTATTTGGAAATTCTTAAGTGATTTAAATTAAGTAACATATTTGTTTTTTATCTTTATTCAATATAGCAACTTTCATCTGTAGAATTCCCTCTTAGCACTGTTTTAATTATGTCCCAGAGATTTTATGCTGCATTTTCTTTTAGTTTCATACTTTTTATTTTTTTATTTTTTCTTAGTGCTAGTAATTTTTAAGTTAATGGGTTAATTTCCATAAGATAGTGTAATTACTTGAGATCCTCTAGTTAATGATTTTAAGTTTTGCTGCATTGTTGTCAGAGAGAATACATGGAGTTATTTCCATCTTTCTGAATTTGCTCAGGCTTAGGGAACAACAGAAAAAGAGCAAAAGATTGTAAGAGCCAGAAGACCATGAAATCTGCATAAGATTTTTGTCTCCCTGATATAATAGGGAAGCTGAACCCATGAAATCTCAACAATATGTCTGCCTAAACAAGATCTGCACAGTGATACCACCAGTAGACATGACGTGGATGGAGGAAATTTCACAGTGTTCCAATCATAGACCAAGAGCTACAGGCAATCAGTGGCTGTTCTGAGAGAATTAGTCTTTCCTAGTGATGGACTCTGTAATTGGTAATCAAATACTGAGTAGTTAGCTTTAAAACTTGTGTGTGTGTGTGTGTGTGTGTGTGTGTGTGTGTGTGTGTATGCAAACAACACTATGCAGACTCAGTAAATTTTAATTATGTATTCATTCTTTTATATATGAATATAATATAATAATGTTGAAGATGCTGATGCTGATAAATAAGAAGCTATGAATTTGTAAGGGAGTGTGTGTATACAGAACATGGGAAGTGTTAGAGGGAGGTTAAGGAGTTTATTAATCATCCTTAATTTTTTCAATGGTGTGTTACAATAACATTTCACAAGAGTTATGTTAATAATTGATAATACAAAATAGATGATTTGGGAGGCATAATATATATAGACAATTCTGATTACATTGAAATATCAGGTGGATATTTCAGAACATGAGGGGAAGCGTGATGACTGATTGCAAGTTTTAGTTTTGGCCTTGTCTCAGTTTTGAAGGGTTTAATTTATGATCTCATATAATAAATAATAAGTTTTAGGTTCATGATTACTGTGTGTTGCTGCAGCAATAGTGGCCATTTTAAAGGGAGGAGATATTTAAAAACTAATCTGCCATGCAACCAAGTAAAAATTGTGTTACTTGGCTCAACATATCACTTATAGATGGGATACTCTAATACTCAGATGTCTAATATCAGACATGGAGCAAACAACTGAGTGGAATACTTACCATCTGTGTAAATGGACCAAGGGCACCCTACTGAAGTTCATGTACATATTTTCTCTTTTTATTTATTATATATCCACAAGCATAGCATAGCCATCTCCTCCTTGCTTCATTGAATTGTAAAAATTAATAAGTAAATGGACATTTAATTCCTGTGATTACAATCTTTGCACTGATTTGAAGGTGTAGTTGGGTGGAGGCGTGCTTGGCTGGACATGAGTAAGCCCCTTGTTTTAATACCTAGCCTCAAGGAAATAATTTAGAAGGATCCCTAGCAACAAAATCAAGAAGAATAGAGAGGAAGAATTGTCTGTCGTTACTTGGGCAACAAGGTGAATAATAGCATATTTTCTCTGTTAGGCATATTAGCCTGAAGTTTCATAAACAGGTTAGAGACTCAGAAGCTAATAACAAAACAGAGGCCACTGCTTCTTACTTACAAGTGAATACCATCCATTACACATAGAGAGATGCTTCCTGAGCCTAGACACATGGGGGAGGGCCTAAGCTCTATCCCAAAGGATATGACAAACTCTGAAGACCCTCCCATGGAAGGTCTCACCCTGCCTTGGGAGCAGAAAGGGTATGGGATAGGTAGGGTGTTAGTGGGGGCAGGGGAGTAGTGAGGGAGAGGGAACTGGGATTGACATGTTAAACAATCTTATTTCTAATTGAAATAAAAACATTATACATTCAAAACACATACACACACACATACACACACAAAACAAATGAATACCATCAGGATCAGTTTGAAAGACTGGAGACTGAGGAAGAACAGAGATGATGAAGCATTGTAGGGGAAAACATTTCCAAGTCTCCCTTGAGCTGTGTAAAGGGGAATATTGTCTGTGTGTGTCTGCTTTAGGGTAACAAGGACCTGATGCCTGCTACCTGTATTCCAAACAAAATTTACACTTAAAAGGCTTAGTAAAACAAAACAGTGAGACTTAGCCAAAAAGAAAATAGAAAAGGAACAACAAACACATGCAAGAAAAATAAAACAGACTAAAGGTGCTATTTCAAATCTCATTAACACTTTACTTCTCAGAAAAGGTAATAGAAGGCCCTAAGAATAGCCTTCATGTGCAAGGTAGAAAGCAACAATGCAAAGAGCCCTTTTAGGAATAGTCCAGTGTTTAACTTAATCCTTATTTCCTTTATAAGACTTCCACAACCAGTTAAAACTAATCAAGACTGAAAAGGGAAGTTATCATCAATATGGCTGAGAACTCTGACTCCTAAGAGAACACTTCTAAGAGTCAATGATATATTCTGAAAGAATATGAGGCACAGCCATGGCTTCTGTATTGTTAATTTGAATGGATTCGTTATAAATCTATTATCATGCTCACACCCAATTATATTTGTTGGAGATAAATGCCAGTTAAACAACTCATTGGTAGTCATCTGTACTTTCTCTTCTATACATTCTAAATTCTTTCTAACCTTTGGGTAAGTCCTCCTGGCTTTATTACCTTCTAACTCCCTTGAACTTAGAGGAAGTTTTGCAGTTTCCTTTGTGAGATATTTCACTGTTGGGATCTCATGTTCAATGGTTAACATTCTATGTAGAACTCCATTTATCTTTCGTGTTAAATTATATGAATAATGACTTCTGAAAATAGCATTTTAGTGAAAAAGTGCATGACTAATGGAGTAGATCAATAACAGTGAAGAAGCAACCCTTGAGCACACAAAACTGCTTAACAGAATCTTACAAAAACCAGTTTTGTGAGTTAGGCCAAATAATATTTTCTGAGAGAGTAGATATACGTAAACACAAAAATGACCTCTTGGTGAGAACTTTGTTTTAAGCAATGGAAATGTATTTTGTTAGTCATCACTTCTGAATATTTTTGCCATTATTTTACTTATTAATATGAAAATATTTGTAAAAATCAATGAAAATGCTTTTGTGTATTTTTCTTAATATTAAGGAAATATTTTTGTAAATTTTAGCTATAGCTATAAAGTTATGTGCCATAATATTTTATTTTAGGCTTATTTTATTTTTTTATGGACATTTTGTGTTTCCTGCATGCAGCATGTGTATTTTGTGCTTGTTGAAGTCAAAGGTGGCATTGGGTTTTGTAGGAGTCATGTAGGTCCTTGAACTCATGGAAGAGCAACAAGAAAATCAAGAATGTTAAACACATGGGGTTGTCTCTTCAAAGAGAGAGATGTTACCTGTTTCTGCCCAGAAGGATAGGAGCAGATGGTTAATAGCCTGATGACCTTTTCAGTGTCTGTATAACTGAGACCATATAAGTTCTTTCACCAGAACCTTATCATGAGCTTGCTTTTCTCAGTCTATTGAACATATCTTTATGGGGGATACATACATATAGGTTAGTTAACCTATAGAATCCATCCTTTGGAAGATGTCATGTAGGTAGTCCTCTTTTAAGCCTTATTGTACACATGGGATTGAGTTAATTATCACCAGGAAAGTTAGTGCTGTGTTTAAATATGCCTAAAGTGAACTACCCAATGTCAGATTATTGAGCTTTGAACCAACACTGTCTAGTGAATCATGTTGAGCTGGACATTCTACTTTTCTCTCATGGATTAACACTGTTGGCCATGGTGTTTGCAGATATTTTATACACCGTTGTAACTTGTTACACAGATGGTTACTCCAGTCCTCTGCAAGAGCAAGTCCTCTTAACACTGAGCCATCTCTCTAGAGCCCACACAAACCCAGTTTTCTTAACATAGAAAAAATACATGGAGATTGTGGTTACCCTAAAGAAATAACTAATAATTTAAGCAAGTAATGACAGCAAATATCCATTTCTATAATTTGTACAAGTGTGATTACCATGTGATATGAACATGCATATGTAAAGGTGACTTTGTTGTTTCTTTTTTTCAAACCTTATGCTATAATTATTTTTAATGTCACTTGAAAATCATTGGCTCTATTCTACTGGCTCAGGAAGCAGTTTAAAATATTTAATACAGCTTCCTGATTTAGCTCTTTTAGGAATGTGCACTAATTAGATTTGCTTCTGGGAGAAAATAGAATGTGGAATGTTATGAGGGACTGCAAAATAATTAGTGTATTTTTACTATCTGAAAGGTAACTTGTCTCAGAATGTTAGACAGTGATCTATTGACAGAAGAAGCAAAGGCACCCAAAAAAATGACCCTCTTATGGCAAACTGATTGCTTTTACTAAAGCAAATTCATCATGTTGCTAGGTCAGAAGTGTGAATTATTCTTCCCAAGTCAGTTTTTGTCTCCGAATGTTGCAAGTGGCTGATTTTAAGAAGTTTATATATAGCTTTTGGCAGAGAGCTACAGCCCAAGGATTTGGACTCCAAATGCAGAGAGCTGACTTTGATTTATTTCAGACTCATATGAGTCTCTCTCTCTCTCTTTCTCTCTCTCTGTCTGTCTCTCTATATGTCCCTCTGTGTCTCTTTCTCTGTCTCTGTCTCTCTCTCTTAAACACACACACACACACACACACACACACACACACACACACACACACACACACACCTGATGTCCTTAAAGTAAATTGTTTTAATTAATGGAATATAAAAATGCACAATACACATTAATTAATTCTAGGTTCCATGTCTGAGAGGAAACATTGTCTTTGAGTCTGTCTTATTTTCCTTAACAAGGAAATTTATTTTTCTTCATGGTTTAATTTTTGTATATATACCATATTTCTTTTATTTGTCTATTGATAGACATCTAGGCTGCTTCTATTAGCTAAACAGGAGTGTGCCATCATGTCTGGGGCATATTTAACTAGTATCCTTTGGTAATATAACCAGGAGTGGTGTTGGTAGGTTATTTACTGGTTACACTTTAGTTTTGGATGAATATCCTTAGTAAATTTATGATACCTGCAGCAGTTTATGGCTCAACCAGCAGTTAATAAGGGCTTTCAGTCCCAACATCCTCACCAGCATTTGAGTTTTTAATTAAAATATAATTGCAACATTTCCTCTTCCTTTTCCTTCCCCCAGCCCCTCCCATGTACCACTGCCCATTTACCCCTCCTGAAAGCATGAACCCCCATATCTTTAGTTGTTATTCACACACACACATACACACACACACACACACACACACACACACACACACACACACACACACCTAAATATTTAAATACAGCCTGCTCTGTACATTTACAGTTACTCATATGTAAATAATTTTAGGGATGACCACTTGGTATTAGACAATCAGTTAAGGTGATCATCATTCCAAGAGTGGGAGGACTATCTCTCCCACTCTTAGCATGCACGACCTATAGTTCTCTGTCTATAGGTAAGACATGAAGGAGATTTCCCCCTCTTGTATTAGTTTATCTATTGGTGTCATACTTCCTTAGTCAGCCATATTTTTGTGGATATCATAGGTTAAATATGTCCTGTCATTTCTAGGAGACGTAATCTTATAGCAACTTTGTTTGTCCTTCAGCTCTTACAAATCTCTCTCCCCTTTCAGAATTGTTCCCTGAGCTTTAGATGAAGAAGTTATTTTGTAGATATTCACTAAATACTGCGTGGTCACTTGTACTTTACATTTTGACTTTTTATGATTTTCTGTGATGGTCTCCTTATATTGCAAATAGAAGTTTCTTTGATGGGGGAGGTGACAGCTACACTTACCTATGGGTATAAGAATAAATATTTATGATGCACATAGGAATTTTGCTCCTTTATTTAAGTTGCAGTAAGTCGTAAGACTTCCTCTAAGATACATAACCTCAGTCCTCTGCAGGCATCTCATTTAAGCCTATTTGTAGTTGGGAAGGACGGCTATGTTTGTCTTTAAGTTTCCCAGTTCTTTATATAATTTACATATTAGATCTCTCCCATGTATACTTGCCAAACTGTTTTATTTTTTTTTCATATTTGCTGGCTGTATCTTCACTGTTGTCATTGTTTGCTCAATGAAAGAAGCTTTTAAATTTTGTGTAATTTTTTTTCCTCAAGAGATTATTTTTTAATTAGTTAAAATTAGAAACAAGGCTGCTTCACATGTTAATCCCTTCTCCCTCTCCCTCCCCTGACCCTAATCCCCCCCACCAGCTCCCCACCTCATACCCCCTCTGCTTCCCAGGGAGGGTAATGCCTTCCATGGGGGTTCCCCGAAGTCGGTCATATCATCCTGGGTAGGGCCTAGGCCCTCTCCAATATGTCCAGGCTGAGAGATTATCCCTCCATATGGGATGGGCTCCCAAAGTCCCTTCTTACACCAGGGATGAATACTGATCCACTACTAGGGGCCCCAGTACAGTGCCAGAGCCTCCACATTGACATCGACATTCGGGGATCTGGATCAGTCCTGAGACTAGGGCCCATGAACTCCCCCTTGTTCAGGTCAGATGTTTCTGTGGGTTTCACCAGCCTGGTCCAGACCTCTTGCTCTTCACTCCCCCATCTCTGCAACTGGGTTCCAGAGTTTAGTTCAGTGTTTTGCTGTGGGTGTCTGCCTCTGTTTACATCAGCCACTGGATGAGGGTTCTAGGATGGCATATAAGTCAGTCATTGGTCTCATTATAGGGGAAAGACATTTAGGGTAGCCTCTCCACCATTGCCTAGATTTTCGGTTCATGTCATTCTTGTAGATAGATCATTGGAAATCTCCCTAGTGCTAGATCTCTCCTCGAGCCTATAGTGGCTCTTTCTGTTATAGTGTCTCTCATCCTGCTCTCCTCTATTCTTCCCCCGACTCAACCTTCCTGCTCCTCACTTTCCTCCTCTCCCCGCCTCTTCTCCCCCTCTCATTCTCCCAGCTCCCTCTCCCCTACCCTCATACTCCCAAATAGCTCAGGAGATCCTGACACTTCCCCTTCTCCAGGGTCCATGCCTTCTTCTCCTAGAGTCCTTCTTGTTTCCTAGTTCCTTTGATGACAAAAATTGTAGGCTGGTGATCCTTTGTTCTATGTCTAAAATTCATATATAAGTGAGTACATATCATGTTTGTCTTTTTGTGACTGAGTTACCTCATTCAGGATAATTTCTTCTTGTTCCATCCATTTGCTTTTGAGATTCAAGATTCCATTGTTTGTTTGTTTTTTCCCACTGAGTAGTACTCCATTGTGTAAATGTACCACATTTTCTCTATCAATTTGTCAGTTGAGGGGCATCTAGGTTGCTTCCAGGTTCTGGCTATTACAAACAACACTGCTATGAACATAGTTGAACATGTGTCCTTTTTGTATGAAGGTACATTCTTTGGTATATGCCCAAGAGAGTAATTGCTGGATCTTGAGGTAGAGCGATTTCCATTTACTTGAGAAACTACCGTACTGATTTCCAAAGTGGTCTTACAAGTTTGCACTCCCACCAGCAATGGAGGAGTGTTCCTTTTTCTCCACATCTGCCCCAGCATACACTGTCATTGGTGTTTTTGATTTTAGCCATTCTGGCAGGTGTAAGATCTTATGTCAGAGTTGTTTTGATTAGCATTTCCCTTATGGCTAAAGATTTTAAGCACTTTCTTAAGTGTCTTTCAGCCACTTTAGAGTCATCTGTTGAGAATTCTCTATTTAGTTCTGCACCCCACTTTTTAATTTTATTGTTTGGTGTTTTGGTTGCTAGCTTCTTGAGTTCACTGTATATTTTGATGATCAGCGCTCTGTCAGATGTGGGTTTGGTGAAGATCTTTTCCCATTCTGTGGGCTGTCATTTTGTCTTACTGACTGTGTGTTATGCCTTACAGAACCTTCTTAGTTTCAGGAGGTCCCATTTATTAATTGTAAATCTCAGTGTCTCTGCCACTAGTGTTATGTTCAGGAAGCAGTCTCCTATACCAATTTGATGGGGAATGTACTTTGTATGTTTATCTTATTGATTGTTAAATAAAGTTCTGTTTGGCCAATGAAACAGCAAGTTAGACAGGAATCAAAGAGGAGTCTGGGAAATGTAGTTGAGAAGTGGTAATCTAGGCCGGAAGTGACATAGCAAGGAGACTCATATTTGAGCGAAGAGAAACAGGATGTGTCCCCCTTTCCCCTTCACCTCCTCCAGTGGCAGGATGTGAGCCACTGGCCAGGAGGGAGGCCAATAAGGTGTCCGATAATTTAAGTCTTATAAAATAAATAGATTTATGATAATTGAGACTGAGCTAACAGATGAGGAATCCTAGTCATTGGCCAAGCAGCTTTGAACCTAATACAGGTTTCTGTGTATTCATTTGGGCCTAACTCGGGCGGGTGGCTGGTGTAAAGCTCACACATGGGGGTGGGGTTCAGGCAGCTTTTGTCGGAAGATTTATGGTAGTACAAATTGGCTCAAGGGTATCTCCCACTTTCTCTTCTAGGAGGATCAGTGTGGCTGGATTTGTGTTGAGATGTTTGATCCATTTGAACTTAAGATTTGTGCATGTTGATAGATATGGATCTATCTGCAATTGTCTGCATGTCTGAATCCAGTTGTGCCAGCACAATTTGCAGAAGATGCTTTCTTTTGTCCATGTATAAATTTAGATTCTTTGTCAAAAATCTGGTGTTTGTAGATGTGTGGGTTAATTTAAGGGTTTTCCATTCCATTCCATTGCTCTGTCTATTTTGTCCAATACCAAGCTGTTTTCAGGACTATGGTTCTAGAACAGAGCTTGAGGTCAATGATGGTAATGTCTTCAAAAGTTCCTTTATTGTACAGTGCTGTTTTTGGCTATCCTGGGTTTTTTGTTTTTCCATATAAATTTGAGTATTGCTCTTTCAAGGTCTATGAAGAACTGTGTTGGGAATTTGATGCGGATCATGTTGAATCTGTAGATTGTTTGTGGCAAGATTGCCATTTTTACTATGTTGATCCTACCTATCCAAGAGCATGGGAGATCTTTCCATTTTGTTGTATCTTCTTTAATTTCTTACTTTAAAGAATCAAAGTTCTTACTATACAGGTCTTTCACTTTTTTGGTTAGTATTACCCCAATATATTTTATGTTGCTTGAAGGGTGATGTTTCTCTGATTTCATTCTCATTACATTTATCATCTGTATATAGTAGGGCTACTGATTTTCTAGAGTTAATTTTGTGTCCTGCTCCTTTGCTGAAGGTGTTTTTCAGCTGTAGGTGTTCCTTAGTAGAGTTTTTCAGTTCACTTATGTAGACTATCATATCATGTGCCAATAATGAAAGTTTGACTTCTCCCTTTCCAATTTGTATCCCTTTGATCTCCTTTTGTTGTCTTATTGCTCTATCTAGAACTTCCAGGACAATATTGAAGAGATATGGGGAGAGTGGACAGCTTTGTCTTGTTCCTAATTTTAGAGGAATTCCATTGAGTTCCTCTCCATTTAGTTTGGTGTTGGCTGTTGGTTTGCTGGATATTGCTTTTATCATGGTTAGATATGCTGGAAAGATGGCTCAGCCATTAAAGGCTAGGCTCACAACCAAAAAAAAACGTGTATTCTTATGTGTCACTGTTTTTGACTGTTTCTTTTGCTAAGAAATTCTTTTCACCATGATTCGTAGGGTTCTGTTCATGTTATGAAAACCAGGATCAAAAGCATTTTGGGGAAGGAAGAGTTCATTTTGTTTCACACTTCCAGGTAATAGTCCATCACTGAAGGAATGTAGAGCAGGATCCTAAGTAAGAAACTGCAGCAGAAGCTATGAAGCTATGAAGCAGTAAGCTGCTGCTACTGGCTTGCTCCTTGTGGCTTACTCAACATGCTTACTTATACAAAGTATATATATGCACATATTTATACATACTTATACACGTACACATAAAAGGAACTAAAATTGACTTGAGTTACTCTATGATGGGACAACCATGCCCATTGACCCTGGAGGCTGAGACACATTCCAGTGTCAGAAACAGAAACTCTTTTGGAATTGTTGGCCAATTAGGGTCCATAGACCACCAAATATTACAGGCTGTTTTCCATGCTTCTATTACCCTCCAGATTTTGGAGGTAGGACCCTATCATATATGCATCATACAATTTGATGTAATCAACCTGGTATGAACCTGAAAGCTTCATCCATATTGAGTAACTTTCACAGTTATGGAAGATGCTATGCATGCTACTGGAGGAGAAAAGTCATCATAATTCTTGCAAGTTTATGATTCCTGTGAACTACAGTGATAACAAGACATGCCCCCTGCTGCAATAGAGACAAGAACATCAGGGGAGTTCCTGGCCACTTTCTGATTGGATTTAAGTCTCACTCCATTAGATGATATCCATGCCATTAACAGGCAAGGAACCTATCTCCTCGTACATCATAGGTCTTAGGAGAGACTTTACCATTACCCTTCTAAATGGCATCATATTAAACTATTTCTCTATGAATTATTTTATACCTGTAGATTAATAAATCACTCAACACTCATCAAAGAAACTTCTTTTTGTAGTAGATGGTGATTAACCCAGAGACCCATAACTGGGAAAGGTGTAGAGAAGTGATTGGAAGGATCAGCCATAAATGGAACATATGTATTGCACACTTTTCCCCAAGGTGCAGGAGTCACTGTGGAAGAGGGAATGTAATGAGTTTAAATGTCAGAGGTGGTAGATAGAAATAAGGAAACAGTTTTTTCTGCACACAACAGGGCAGTTGCACATATGAACCCACCCTGGTTGTGATGGCAGGGACAAAATTTGTAAAAGCCCCAAATAGGCTAAATCCCAGCATGGATTGAAGAATTGGACATGACGTCCTAGTCTTAGCTGAGAAGATATTGGCAATTGACAACTTTTGGAAGAGGGAGAGTCAGTTTTCTGTAAGTCTGTAACTCCTTATGAGTCAACCACACTCCAGTGGAAAGCGTTGCATCCAAGAATATTTGGGCAACATGAATTGATCATTATTGCTTTAAACAATAAAATAGATACTAGGACAGGTGAGTACAAAAGTGGGGTTCAGTGGGGGAAGAGTTGAGGAAGGGTGTGTAATATCAAAACACAGTGTATTAAATACTCAGGTATCTAAGAAAATAAAAGAATTAATATTAGTAGGAAATGCTTAGCTTTGATTTGCTACTTTTAGCAAAGCAGAAAGAAAACATCAAGAGACAGAAATCAGTAATATTTTCCATAATGTAAACATGCACAGTGGTTAGGAAAAATATCCCATTCTTAAGAGTTTACAAAATAAAATGACACATGGGTAAACCCAACAAAGGGCATGAAAGACTTCCATATGGAAACTTTCGGATACTTAAGAAGAAGCAGGAAGTGGGGGGCAGTACTCGGGATGTTAGATCTAATGTTGTCATAATGGCTGCAAAATGAACATGATCTGCAGACATGACACCGTTCCCAGTAAAATCCCAATCACATTGTTCACCTAACCAGAAAAAAATAATAAAACTAAGATAGAAACTTCAAAGTCTCTAGATATCCCAAAGCAGTCCTGAGCAGAAAATATAGTGCTGGGGGGCTGGGGGCTATCACAAATCCTGGACCAGGAAATGGCACAACAGGTAAGGCCTCAGAACCTGAATTGGAGCTCCAGAATAAAGTTCAACAACTTGTCCCTGATGACCACATGTGAACTATGATGTCTTCCCTTCACACAGAAAATTAAATAAATGCAAATAGTACACAAAAAAGCATGGAAAAAGAACAAAACCACATGTAGACAAATGGAACATAATAGATGGTGTAGAGAAACCCTGATAATATTACACCCATCAACATTTTGAGAAGAGTATCAAAATTTTACATTGAAAGACCAAACAAACAAATGGTCCTTAAATAGAAAACTGGATATTCAGTTACAGAAGACTGAAAAAACGAAATTGGATATTCACTTACAGAAGACTGAAAATAGATTTCTAACTAACATTTTATACAAAAATCAATTCAAAATGAATTACAGAACTGAAAATAATACTGGAAACTCAAACATCTATGGAAAAAAGAGGGGATACATTTTTAAGGTATAGGTACAAGAAAAAAAAAAAAAAACCAAAACAAAGCACATAAAAACTTGTGGTCAAGTTTGTGTTGGTCAACTAGTTTTGATTTTCCTTTTTGTTTGTTGTTTATTTTAGAGAGAGAAAAGGAACAAGAGTTTGGGTGGAAAGGGAGAAGGAAAAGACCTGAAAGGACTTAGGGAACAGTAAAGTATATGATCAAAATATATTGTATGAAAAATCTTTCAAGTAAAAAAAAAAGATGGGCACAACCAAGAACTGTTTCATGATTGGGGTTTTTGTTAACTTGACACAAGCTAGATTCACATGGAGAAAGGAAACCTGAGCTGAATACAAATAATTAATTTTCTTGATTGATGATTTATGGCTCACTGGTAATTTTGTTTCCTTAATTGTAGAAATAGAATTATATGACAGAAGCACTTTTTTACCTTTCCCTTATTTGAGCAGTGCATTTCAAGTTCCATTTATGTATTAAAATACAGTGGCCTAATTGCATGCATAGCTCATATAAGAAGTCATCAATTGATAGACAAGTGAACACAATTAATGGCATAGGGTAACTATAAATAATTTTTCTGAAATTAAACTGCAAGTCTTTTTGTGTTATAGAAGTTTTCATTTCTTTTAAAAATGTTGAAGAACTTGATGCCACACTTTGTGGTACATGGTTATTCATTCTTAGAAGGTATAAATCTTTTCAAATGCCTGTGCTCTCACACACACACAGGCACACACACACACACACACAGACACACACACACACACACACACACACACACACACACACATGCACACACACACATATATAATATATATATAGTTGAATTTTAAATTCAATTTTAAATTATATATATATATATATATAATATATATATATATTAAAATTTAAAAGCAATAATCACTGTGCTTATTTACCACTTACACATCTTTGATAAAGCTTACATTCAGACATTTTTATCATTTTATTGGGTTGATTTTTCATTATTGAAATGAATACTATGAGTTTTTATATATTTAGGAAAGCCCCTTTGTCCAGATTTGTATTTAAGAATTGTTTGTACCTATGTGAACAGAGAACTTTTGTTTTACCCCTTTGTCTACAGTAGTGGCCCTTTGCCACCAGCATAAGATACTAACCTGTGATTCTTCAAGGGCCATCATGTTATTCTCCAGCACTGTGCACATGGGCTTTCATAACTTCCCTAATATTTTTGACTTTTTCTTAATATGCAGTAAGACCCATCAACTGTTGGTGATTGTAAATTTTGTAATCTAGAGGGGGAAAGAATTCTTTGGTATTGTGTTTTGTTTCTTGCCTAGTTTATTGGATCTCCAAGAGAGGGATAGGGAGTGTATGTTGATTTGCATGAGAGCTCTGAAAATTTTGAGGTCTAGCCAAACCTTTTCATGAATTAACTTGTTCTGATTAATAATTTTCTTTGCTAGTTTCATGTGACCTATTTCTTCCTCCCTAGGAATACCAAAGATGAGAAATGGTTTATAAACACTAACTTGAATATTTTATTTCAATTCCAGTTCCTATCTGCCATATTTTTTAGAGTTAAGTTGCCAATTTTTTGATCTTATGTTCTTGGGCTCAACTTAGATTATTTTTATAGTATCATGGCAAAAATATGTTGTTAGAGGATAGTTTAGTTGAGCAGATTATGTTGCATGGAAAGAGAAGTATTTCCTTGTATATATGTGGTATATTTGGGGTAGATCATGAGCTAAAAAATTATTGAATTTGTTTATATAGACATCTTTGCTTTCTCTATTGGCAATAGCCAATAAAATACTGAATGTGTTTTACAAAAGCCTTTGAGTAATTCTGAATCACTGTATATTTTTTTGTTTGGGTTTTCTCTGAATTCAGTATTCTAAATGCTGAGTCAAAAGTTTATTTAAAAACTATTCACAGTTAACTTGCTACTTATAAAAACAATATAAATAAAATATAATTAATAAAAATGCTTAGTACAACACGTTCTGTTCTAATTTCAGAAATTTAGTAGTAGTTGCTCTAAGCAAATAAACTTACACTGAAAATTGAATTTCCACATGACAATTATATGGCAATATATATATTAAATTTATAATTAGTAAACTATATATGTGCAATTATAGCCATGAATTCATTCAAATGATATATTAGGTTAATTCACTACTAAATTCTAGTTTAAGTAAATGTTTTCTCAATATTAAATATAAAACTTATTTAAAAATTCACCAATAGTTTTCTTGTAATCTACACAGTCTGTGTCTCTGACTTCTAATTCAATCATTAAGATGTCTTCTATATTTTAATGATTCTGAAGGATTTTTCCTAATTATCAGTGTCATACTAGAAGTTACTTTGAAGAACATCTGAGTGTAGTTCCTAGAGACCTGTCTCTTTCGGCCATTTCTCTGAGGAGGCAGGACTCTGTCCTCTGTCTCTCTCTGTCTCTCTGTCTCTGTCTGTCCCTCTCTCTCTCTCTGTCCTCCCTCTCTGACTGTATCTCTCTTTCTGCCTTCTCTCTCCTTTCCCTTTCCTTCTTCCAATGAAGTTTCTACAAAAATCCTAAAAAAAAAATGACTATATGGAATACATCAAGTTAGATGCAGGAGGAAAATGTTTAAGCTTTGATATATTTGACTTGTGTAGGATTTTATACTCACAGATTACTTTATCAAGACCATCTTCTTTGTATTCTGAGTTTTACCACTCTGCTTAGAGTTTGCCTGCGAATTCTTATATCCTTTATTTATGGAAACCATGGGCATCAACTGAGAACTGTGCAGAGGCACATTCCTGTCCCTATGCCATTCTACAGCTGCTCCACCTTTTGTAATCCTATTTATGTTGGTTCCCTTGACTCTAGCCTCAATTGTTGGGTGTGGCTTACTTTGTAAGTTTCTCAGCAAATGACTTCAAAAAATGTATTTCCTCTGGGATATCTCAGTTATACACACTAACTTGAGAATATTCATGTTTAGAAACACATTGAGATTTCTGAAAAAAAAGAATAATAGCACATATAATGATTTGAATAAACTATATAACATATGCATAGTTCAAGGGAGAAATGTGGTAAATGATTTATAATTTGGGTAACACCAATATATATATATGGTAAGTAAAACTGCTCAAATATTTTTATGTTTTACAAAACAATAAAAGACTAAAGGCAATGTCTTCAACCTTTGACCTTGTGGTTATTGAATCCATTGTCTTTCCTTTCTTACAAAACTAGTTATATATTTCAAGGCCAAGATGGCTGTTTGTATTATTTTAGTGAGGCCGTGTATTGATCATGGTTCTCTAGAAAACAGAACTGATATTATGAAGCATATTTATTTGAGTGGCTTTCAGGCTGTTTTCTAGCTGGTCCAATAATGACTATCTCCTGATAAATAAGCAGGGGATCAGTATTTGTTCAATGTATTTCCATTGTTCAGTGGTTGTCCCAATTGATCTTCAGTCTGAAGTAATGTCTTAATACCAGTGAAGGACTGGATCAACAACTAGATGAGTTTTCCAGTTAGAGTGAGGGCAAACAGACAACAAGCAAAAGCACTTCTCTTTTATGCTGTCTTCTGTGGTCTGCCTCCAGAAGGTGTGGGATGATTTTAAGGTGGGCTTTCTGACTGAGAGTGACCCAGTTTAGGATGGATATTCCAATCTCAAATGATCCAACCCAGTAAACACTTCACAGACATGCCAAGCTGCTTGCTTTTTAGTTGTTTCCAGATGTGGTTAAGGTGACAGCCAGAACTAGCCATCAGAGATGGGAAGTGGCTGACTCAGAAGAAGAAAATAAGGACATGTAAGCATAAATGGAAAAAGATGGGTTTCTGTAGGGTCATCTTCAGTGACCTGTATATAGTACTCTGTGACCAAAAGAAACTTTCAGATTGAGCTTTATCCCACCATGTATAGTTCTCTCTATCATCCATGACTGTGAAGTATAAGGAAAAAACTCTTCCTAATTCAGGTAGAACCAGTTTAGTTATACAAACAGCTATGCAAATATCTATGCCCTCATTCCACATACACAGACAAAAAGGAAAGCCAGAAGACCCAGTTAGCTCAGATACGTATTGCAACATGACAGAGAAAATAAATTGTGTACACTGATAATTATATTTAGTATTCATATATCCATTTTAGTATATTTGGGGGATAATATAATAATTGTTTGGAGGGAGGAATCTATAGAAATATCATAGATTGCCGGGTGTTGGTGGTGCACCTCTTTAATCCCAGCACTCGGGAGGCAGAGGCAGGCAGATCTCTGTGAGTTCAAGACCAGCCAGGTCTACAAGAGCTAGTTCCAGGACAGCCTCCAAAGCCACAGAGAAACCCTGTCTCGAAAAACAAAAAACAAAAAACAAAAACAAAACAAAAAAAGAAATATCATAGATTGAGAATCAATGATGAGAGATTAAGAGAGTTTCATTGAATACCTATAGCTAGAAGCTAATTAGGAGAGGTGACATTCAACTTATTAGAGTGAGGAACCGGAGATGGCATATGACGAGATGATCATTTATTAGAGAAATGTTTGTATTCAAAACAGAATCTGGGAGGCATTCTTAAAGATTTTTGCAGTAGTTATTTTTCCTTTTTTAAAATTTAAATTATAAACAAGCTTGTTTTACATGTCATCTCAGTTCCCTCTCCTTCCCATGCCCCCACCAAACTCCTATTCCTTCCTCTTTCTGCTCCCTAGGGAGGGTGAGGCTTCCATGGGGGATCTTCAAGTCTGTCATCAAAATCTGTCATATCATTTGGAGAAGGCCTAGGACCTCCCCCGTGTGTCTAGGCTGAGAGAGCATCCCTGTATGTGGAATGGAGTCCCAAAGTCCATTCACATATTATGGATAATCTTATCCACTGCCAGAGGCCCTATAGATTGCCCAGGCTTGCTAAGTGTCACTCATTATCAGGGGGGTCTGGGTGTGTACTATGCTGGTCTCCCAGCTATCAATGTGGGGTCCATGAGCTCCCCCTTGTTCAGGTCAGCTGTTTCTGTAGGTTTCTCCAGCCTAGACTTGACCCCTTTGCTCATCACTCCTCCCTCTCTGCAACTGGATTCCAGTTTTCTAGTGTTTATCTGTGTGGACCTGCTTCTGTTTCCATCAGCTACTGGATGAAGGCTATAGGATGGCATATAAGGAAGTCATCAATCTCACTGTAGGAGAAGGGAATTTAAGGTAGCCTCTCCACTATTGCTTAGATTGTTAGTTGGTGTCATCCTTGTAAATCTCTGGACATTTCCCTAGTGAAAGATTTCTCTTTAAATCTATATAGCTCCCTCTATTATGGTATCTCTTTTATTGATCTCATCTATTCTTTCCCCAACACCAACTTCCTGCTCCTTCATGTCCTCCTCTCCCCTCTTCTTCTCCCATTCTCTTCCTACTAACTCCCTCCCCCCTCCCCCATACTCCCAGATTGCTCTGGAGATCTTGTCCCTTTCCCCTTCTCCAGGCGACCATGCATGTCTCTCTTAGGGTCCTCCTTGTTTCCTAGCTTTTCTGACAGTGGGGATTGTAGACTAGTAATCCTTTGCTCTATGTCTAAAATTCATATATGAGTGAGTACATACCATGTTGGTCTTTTTAGGACTGGGTTTTCTCACTCAGGATGGTTTCTTCTAGTTCCATTCATTTGCCTGCGAATTTCAAGATTCTATTGTATTTTTTTTTTTTTTTTGCTGAGTAGTACTCCATTGTGTAAATGTACCACATATTCTCTGTCCATTCTTCAGTTGAGTGGCATCTAGGTTGCTTCCAGGTTCTGGCTATTACAAACAATGCTGCTATGAACATATTGGATAGATGTTCTCTGTTGTATGAATGTGCCTAACAGTAGAATTGCTGGATCTTGTGGTACACTGATTCCCATTTTCCTGAGAAACCACCATTCTGATTTCCAAAGTGACTGTATGAGTTGGCATTTGCACCAGCAGTGGAGAAGTGTTCCTCTTTCTCCACATCCTCTCCAGCATGAACTGGTGTTTTTTAATTTATCCATTCTGACAGGAGTAAAATAGCATCTCAGAGTTGTTTTGATTTGCATTTCACTGATGGCTAAGGATGTTGAACACTTTCTTAAGTGTATATCAGTCATTTCAGACTCCTCTATTGAGAATTCTCTATTTAGTTCTGTACCCCACTTTTTTGGTTTTTCAAGACAGGGTTTCTCTGTGTAGCTTTGGAGCCTATCCTGGCCCTCGCTCTGGAGACCAGGCTGGCCTCGAACTCACAGATATCCACCTGTCTCTGCCTCCTGAGTGCTGGGATTAAAGGTGTATGCCATCAACGCCCAGCAGTACCCCACTTTTTAATTGGATTAGTTGGTGTTTTGGTGACTAGCTTCTTGGGCTCTTTGTAAATTTTGGAAATCGGCCCTCTGTCAGATGTGGGGTTGGTGAATATCTTCCCATTCTGTGGGCTGCTGTTTTGTCTTGTTGACTGTGTCCTTTGCTTTACAGAAGCTTTTCACTTTCAGGTGGTCCCATTTATTAATTTTCAATCTTAGTCTGTGATACTAGTGTTATGTTCAGGAAGCAGTCTCCTGTACCAATTCACTCAAGGGTATCTCCCATTTTTGCTTCTAAGAGGTTCAGTGAGCCTGGATTTATGTTGAAGTCTTTGATCCATTTGGACTTAAGTTTTGTGCATGGTGAATCTGCAGTCTTCTATATGTCAGTATCTTGTTATACCAGCACCATTTGTTGAAGATGCTTTCTTTTTTTCATTGTATAATTTTAGCTTCTTTACAAAAATTGGGTGTTTGTAGGTATGTGGTATTGCTGTAGTTATTAAGTATGTTGTTACTCTCTGGATTTCCTTCCCTCTTTCCCTCCCTCCCTCCTTTTCTCCCTGCTTCCCTCTTTCCCTCTTTTACTGCCTTCTTTCATTTACTAGTTTGTTCATTCCTTCCTCCATTTTCTCATTTTTGTATAGAGCTTGAGGTTTGATGCTACCTCTAATGTCTTCTGATAATTCCCAGCATCTTTACTCATGGAAGGAGAACTTTTGGAGAGATACTCCTAGAAATCCTCCACTCATACTCTCATCTGTGCTAAGGAGTTAGACTAGGAAACAAATGGCAGTGGAAAGAGCTCTGGTGCCTCTGGACTTTATCTTTATACAGGCCTTTGCACAGAAGAGTTAGAACACAAGTCTTCTGACCAAAAATTTGATCCTAACACAAATATTCCAAGACTGACTTGGCAGGAATAAGCTAGAAGCTAGAGTGTTACTGTATGTATGTTGGCATATTAGAAATCCTAGTAATTATTCATTTTTCCAGTAAATCTAATAAACAGAGTGGAGTGCTCTGAGTGACTCCAAAACTCAAGCCCTGGGAGTCACTTCTGTACAACACTATTTTAAATATATACAGTTCTGAGAATCTTTGACTTGTATGTGCCACCTCAAATCAAGACAGCTTCCTTTTGAACTGATAATCTGTCTTCCAAATTATCTACATGCTAAGTAATGGAGTGAATTGAACAAGATTTTGTAGGCTCTGCTCAGATAGTGTTTGGTGATAGTGTTTGGTATGTTTGAGGTCTTAGCAAGGGAGGGGAAGGACCACTAGAAGACCAGATAGCCTTGCTTTAGTGATGGAGCTAGGCTCCCGACTGGCTATGTGACAGAGCTATAGAAATATCAGTGATTTGGCAAATGAAGCATGGGAGCTGAAAAAAACTGTGAAAAGATCAGATTTGTATCTCAAATCCAGCAGTTCCTCTGAATTAGATAAAAATATGTAAAGTAAAATAACTTTAGTAATAATGAACAATTTCCTATGTGTTTAATAAAAGTTAGAAACATTCAAACAAATCAAATGTACAGCATATTATATTAATCATCTTTCCTGCTATGATAAACCATATTGTGTGGACTTGATGTGGTGGTACATGCTTATAGTTCCAGTTTTCCAGAGACATCCTGGTAGCATGTTGATAAGCTCAAGGCCACCAATGTCTACACAGAGAACTGTTGAACATTCTAGGTTAAATGAGATTTAAACTCAACCAAATAAACAACACACAACATTTTCATTTGTATTTCTAATAAATGTATTTATTGAATTATAAATTCTAATTGGAGTGTTTGAAATGCTTTATTAATTTTTAAGATATCAATATTAAATACCATTTCACAGTTAAGTGTTATCAATTTTCATTTTGTGGTTTTCAAATAGGTTTCTGAAAGTGTTAGGTATGTAACTTAGTGTTATACAACATTCTTGTCAAGCCATTTGTCTGATCTTCAGTTCCACAATAGAGTAAAATGATAAAAATATAGTGTTAATCAAACACAGAATTAATTACATACTGGTACAGGCCAATAACTATGTCAAAAATAATAAAAATTGGTCAAAGATTATAGAACTTTATAAAATTCTTCAGGGGAAAAGTATATTGTGAAGATGTCTGAGAAGTGCTCTTCATACCAGGTTTTGTGGGGCACCCCTCTGAGTTAGTTACTTGGCCTCTTTGAGATTCATCTATTGAGTTAATGTACATAAGATTGCAAAGGTCACAGGATAACCATTTCTTTGGACCTTGAGTCAGTTCTCATTCTTTGCTGGGATATCTTCAGAGATCTCCCAAACACTGTTTGGGGGGAACATGTTTGCGTAAATGGTGTTTTTCTTCAGGGGAAGTCTAATCCAAATAGAGTAGCTGCTTTGATACTAACAGCATTGGGTTGAATATAAGAAATTCATCTAAGTTAGCTCTGGTTAAACTTGGGCAAGATTCTTAAGCCATCTCTGTTCTTACTTATAAATTTGAAGAGTAAATACGTAGGAGTTAAAGGACGTTAAGGGAAAAATATTTGTTTATATGTATATGCATCCTGGCATTATTAACCTGAAGAACACCCTTTGTGTGTGAGAGAGAATAATCTTGAAAGCTTTGCTACCAGAAATAGTTTTCCTTTGTTGACTATATTAAGAAGAAATTAAATTGGGAAGGTTATAATTTTTTCATTTCCACGTAGAAATTCTGACCCTACCAAAAGTAAGCTGACTGTGGTCTAGGGAAAGAAAGATAATGAACGAGAAGTGAGAGGTAATACATGGCAGCCAAAGGCTTTAGATAAAGAGAATAGAAGCTGTGTTGAAGGGAAGCAGGAGGTATAGACAATTACAGATGACACACATCCTAGAAACAACTTTTTGGACATTAGATGAGATGTGTGGATGTGAAGTAGCTTGAGTATAAATTAGAAAGAATGATTGTGACCTCTCTGTGAGGGGAAGCTACAATTTGCCAAACATGTCTGCCTGAAACATGCAACAGACAAAAGGTAGCAAAAATTTCCAGGCACCGCTAAGTAGCTACAGAAGTGGCTACTTTCAGGACAGAGGCTGCCTTGACTGCTTGACTTCATGACACAAAGCTAGTCATACAGAACTTTGTTGGAATGGTTTATTTCATGCCAAAAGGAACACATGGTGGGGCCATGATGAGTTCACTCTTACTATTTCTAGTACTTTATAAGGACAAGCTGCTATAAACCATCTGAGAATTAAGCATGTTAAGACTCAGGCTTTCTTATCACTGGATGTTTCAATTCCTCACTTCTCCCCATTTATATAGATAGCATATCGAATAAGACAAGGGAGAAGGAAAGCCAACTACAAAACTAGATTTGGGAAAAATGAGAAATTTTAAAAGCTATTTTAATAATATTGAAAAAAAAGTAATGTAGAGTTGACTGGTTAAAACCAAAAATATTTGTGTGATGATTCTGAGCTATTATTTGGCAAGTTGAAGTATTTTTTTCATTTATTTTTAAAGAGAGATGGCTTGTTATGGGAGATTTGTTCATATTGGCACTCTGAACCTGCCAATGGATTTAAACTTTGATTCAGAGGTGGAGTCCATGTTCAGCTGGCCTGAGTGAGTTTAGAATTTTCTGGCTGACTGAGAGGAAGAAAGAGAGATACAGAGAGGAATAAGGAATAAGCTATAATGGTTGTGAGCAAAAGATGATCATATTATGACTGAATGTATTATGTAGAAGAAAACTTTGGTGCTACCTTTGCCTTTGCTAAAGTCAGCAATTATGTGATTACATTTTGACCAGTGGCTCTCTGCAGTTATGGTGGCATTATAACTTTTCTTATTCATATGAACTGATCCAAGATGAAAATAGAGTACAAGAAGTATGGCTAAGAAAACCACCCAAAGAGTTTTGGACAAAGATATCTCTCCATGACATCTCAAGGAAAATGGAATGTCACCTGCTAGTTAAAGGAGGACATAGCTGGACATTGATCCTGTCCTTCACCATCTCTTCCAGTTTTCTATGAATGTTATGAGCATGATTAAATTTATAATTTTAAGAGAATTAAAAATATCATAGTTGAGAGACTTTTGGGAAATGAAACAGCCTGAGTTTCCTTTGCTTGATGTTCTTTATCAAAAAGTAATAACATAATATCTCCATTTACATTTTAATATTACTAATATCATGATTTATTGTGTACTGTTCGTGAAATGTTATAATGTGTCATTTTTTTCAATTGCATCATTTTACACACACTTCTGTTCATTGCTCTTTCTGACCTATCATGCAAAAAGCACTTAGCTAATGGATTTATTCTGTTATTTGTTTGAGATTACTTTGATTACAAGCAACTACTCTTGAAGGAAGTAAATAGAGTATGAATGCAGTATACCAACTATTCAATAGTTCTGCATTAAAGAAAACACAGAATGGCAATCCAGTTTCTATTATTTTCCCTCAACCTTGACAACCTTGACCTTTATCCTAAAAAGGGCAATGAGAATGCTGATTCAAGAGGAGAGAATCTAACTAAGAAGTTCAAGAAATCAGAAAACAATACAAGCTTTCAAAATCCACTCTCATTTCTCTACTTCTTCATGTCTTTTTTCTTGAATGAATGTCACTCACTTCACAAGCCATTGATAATGATGTGAAATTGAGTCTATAGACCACTGAAAACAGAAAGCTTGTGGAAAACTTTTCCATAACTTTATTGTTAAATCATTTCATTTTGAGCATGCTGACATTCAACTGATTTATATGCTCTACTCATATGTGACAGTCTTATGAAAGTTAGTTTAGAATATGAATGGATGTTTGCTAAATTTCCTGTTAAATCTTACTACCTTGATTTTGCCACTTCTAAGATTCTTAGGTCTACTGAGAGTTCTGTCTTCATTGAAGGCAGTCATGTGTTCAGAAAACACACCTGATTGCCTGAGTGCCATAATTTGTCTTGGATAAGCAATGCTTAAAATATACAATATTATGTTGGTGTCATCAAGAAAAAGATAATAGACTTTAATTTACCTTCAGGGAATGGATTTGCACTGTATATGCAACCTGCAGCCAACTTGTTGTTAATGAAATAGGCTAGACAAAATAGGGCTTTAAGTTTAAAATATCTATCACATTTCAGAAAGTTTGAGTGAAAAGTATATAAAGTGATTGGGTTACCTCGCACAGAATGGTTTCTTCTAGTTCCATCCATTTGCCTGGGAATTTCAAGATTCCATTGTTTTTTTTTTCTGCTAAGTAGTACTCCATTGTGTAAATGTACCACATTTTTTCTATCCATTCTTCAGATGAAGGGCATCTAGTATGCTTCCAGGTTCTGGCTATTACAAATAATGCTGCTAAGAACATGGTTGAACAGATGTCCTTGTATGAATGTGCTTCTTTTGGGTATATGCCTAGGAGTGGAATTGCTGGATCTTGTGGTAAACTGATTCCCATTTTCCTGAGGAGTTACCATACTGATTTCCAAAGTGGCTATACAAGTTGGCACTCCCACCAGCAGTGGAGGAGTGTTCCCCTTTCTCCACATCCTCTCCAGCATAAACTATCATTGGTGTTTTTGATTTTTAACCATTCTAATAGAAGTAAGATGGTATCTCAGAGTTGTTTTGACTTGCATTTCCCTGATGGCTAAGGATGTTGAACACTTTCTTATGTGTCTTTCAGCCATTTTACATTCCTCTGTTGAGAATTGTCTATTTAGTTTTGTTCCCCAATTTTTAATTGGATTGTTTGGTGCTTTGGGGACTAGCTTCTTGAGTTCTTTGTGTATTTTAAAAATCAGCCCTCTGTCAGATGTGGGGTCAATGAATATCTTTTTCCATTCTGTTGTTTGCTATTTTGTCTTGCTGAAGGTGTTCTTTGCCTTACAGAAGCTTCTCAGTTTCAGGAGGTCCCATTTATCAAATGTTGATCTCAGTGTCTGTGCTACTGGAAAATGTTCAGGAAGTGGTCTCCTGTACCAATTAATTCAAGGGTATTTCCTACTTTATATTCTCATATATGGATCTTAGACATAGAGCAAAAGATTACCAGCTAACAATCCACACCACCGGAGAATATAGGAAACAAGGAGGACTCTAAGAGAGACATACATGTTCTCCCAGAGGAGAAGGGGAAAGGGAAAAGATCTCCTGAGCAAATTGGGGGCATGGGGGAAGGGGAGTGGGAGCTAGGAAAATGAGAAGGGGAGGAAAGGAGGGGTGAGGAGGTCATAAGGGAGCAGAAAGTTTGAGTCAGGGGAAGCATAGAAGAAAACAAGATAAGAGATACCATAATAGAGGGAGACATTTTAAGTTTAAAGAGAAATCAGGCACTAGGGAAATGTCTGGAGAGCTACAAAAATGACACCAACTAACAATCTCAGCAACAGAGGAAAAGCTACCTTAAAAGCCCACCCTTTATAATGAGATTGATGACTGACTTATATGCCATTCGATAACCTTCATCCTGCAGCTGGTGGAAGTAGAAGCAGACACCCACAGCTAATTACTGAACTGACCTGCAATCCAGTTGCAGAGAAGGATGGGTAATGAGCAATGGGGTCCAGACCAAGCGGATAAAACACACAGAAATGGCTGACCTAAACAATGGGGAGCTCTTGGTTGCTAGACTGATAGGTGGGAAACCAGCAAGGGAATGATCCAGACCCCAGGAATGTGGGTTTCAGTGAGGAGACCTCAAAAATCTACAGGACCTCCTGTAGTAGTTCAGTACTTATCCCTAGCATAGGTGTGGACTTTGGGAGCCAATTCCACATTGAGGGATACTCCCTGAGTTAAGACACATGAAGGTTGGCCTAGGCCCTATCCCAAAGGACATGATAGACTATGAAGACCCCCATGGAAGGCCTCACTCTCCCTGGGGAGCAGAAAATTTATGTGATAGGTAATATTTTAGTTGGGGGGATGGTAGTGGAGGAGGGTAGGGAGAAGGAACTGGGATTGACCTATAAAACAATCTTGTTTCTAATTCAAATAAAAAAATGGAAAAAAGAAAAGTATATAAAGTATACATTAATAGTTTCATATTGATCAAATATGAAATGATAATTTTTTGAAATGTTACAAAAATGTATTATTAAAAGTGATTTTACATGCTCCTCCATATTTCTTGTCATGGCTACTAGAAAATATAAAGTTCTGTAAATCTCAAGCATTGTGGATGTAACTAGTAATAATCTTAGCTAAAGTTATGCTCTCCCCCCTTTTTATTGTCTAATTTTTGCATACTTGTCTGTGTCTGCAAGATGTTATCCTGGGTATTTGCCTGTACTTTTTTTTCTGTTAGGAACACATTTCCCCCTATAAGTCTTTTCAATGATCTCACCCTCTTTTTTGTATTGATTTTAATTGTTGAGATCTCATTTAAGTTCTTAAATGCCTGGAAAAGTCCTTTATGACTATGTTAAGTTCTTGCATGAGCATAACCAGCTGTCATGAATTCAAGTATATATCTGCCATGGCTTTGTTCCTCCTAAAAATATTAAATATTTTGTGTGATCCTCATTTGTTTCCATTTTTTTTAGATTTAATTATATTCTGTGAAGACTCAAGCTGAGTCTATTTTCCTCATAATTGTGAATGACCAGTAATGCTAGCACTGTGTGTCACTGTTAAAGTGATTAAAATGTATGTCTGAAATATAAACACACCCAACTAGCAATATGAAGCTATAAGTATATTACTTTCTATGGATTTATCTAGACACAATGGGAATACTTAGAAAGATTTTCTTCTATTACTTTGATTTGTATATAGCAAACAGTCCAGCCTGCTTTTCACTGGTGAAAGTGTTCTTATTTACCTGACCCCAAATCAGCCAAATGCCTTACTTTCCCAAAGGTTTAAGAAGTCATAATACAAGAATGCTCATCAGTCCACTTCCATCACTGCCTGATCAAAGAGCTTTCCAACCCTTCCACTTGGCCCAATACTCAGGGATTCTCTTAGGACAGCCCATTCTAGATTAGTTTAGAAAATATAGTTGCTGTTAGGTACTGGGGCTTGGTTTGCTTACACAGCTGTAACTAATAATACATCTCCCATTTAGAGGAATAAAATACAACTAAATAAACAGAAATACAATGAGTTGATGAGTGGAATATTTGGGAGTCAATTATTACAGAGATCCACCTGCTTCTGACTCTCACTGATCAAATTAAAGGCTCGTGTAACCATGCTAGGCCTTGTAGACCTTCTTTAGACAATTTTGTACTATATTTTCCATGATCCTTTGTGATGAAAATATTTTCCCACAATTTTACCAATTTGTATTTTAGGGAGATCTTTCTAATGGGCCATAAGAGTCCTACATTTAAAATATAATCAACCACTAACAGGACCCCTGTTTCCTGGTCTCTGGGGCAGGTATAGCACTACATTTGGTATGTTTTAATTCAACATATATAGATGACAACACTCCACTTTCCCAGCCCCATTACTATTCTTTGTTATGATCCCACTAGCTCATTTATGTGTCTCTAAACTCTCCCACTTTTTTTCATAGTGGAATTGAGTTCAGTCTCTTAACTGTTACTGCAACACTCTCAACTCTATTGTAGTCATCTTACATAAAGGCTTTCTTGTCTATTTAATTGCATAGACTCTGTTTATAATAGAGAATTGCTATGTTCACAATGCACAGAAAGAAACATTTATAAGTATATATGTACTTATAGACATGAATAGACTTCTGTGCATTAAAAACTGATATGATAATACATGTGACATTTTTTTCTCCTGACAAGTTATCCTATTTCTAGTACTGAACATAGATTATAGTATTAGAAAGAGAAACTTATTTAAGCTTATTCTTATAGCCTTTATAATACATGAGTATTGTTCATTGATTTCTTTTATTCATTCCCATGTATTTATGTGTGAGTATGGTATATGCACATGCCCATGTTCATGACTGTAGGCAAGAAAAGGATGAGGGTGCCTGTTACTCTCTTCTTGGTCCCTTGTAATAGATTATTTCACTGAATCTGGAGCTAGACTGGTAACTGACAAGTCCCGGTAATTTTCCCATCTCTGTCTTTCAAAGTAACACAACATTAAGGTCACAGGAATCTATATAAACATCTCTGGCTTTTTGCATAGGTTCTAGATATCTAAAGTGATGTCTTTGTGATTCTATAGCAGTGTTCTTTTCCTTTGAGCTATCTTCCCACTTGAATACCTGAATTTTAAGAAGTGCATTGCTAAAAATATTTTGATATCACTGTGTTTCCATTGAGTATATGAAAATGAAGCTCAGCAGTGTTAAATATGTCCCCTTATGCCATCCAGATTTCTAAATAAGGAATTTCACATTCTGGTGTATCATGTTATTAATGTCTCTTGTCTACTGGGTCTGTGTACTTGCGTGGGTTATTCCTGAACATATTTTGAGCTGTTTAAAATTTTCTTAGACACATTGGGGAAGAGAGTTGTGAGAGGGCAGATACATTTCCTATGAACTGATGTGAGTTCTGGGAAGGCACACTGAAATTATATTTAAAGTTAATACAACTTTTAAAGTTTTGTTATCTTGTATTTTTGTTGAAAACAGATTATTCTCTCATACAATATATTCTCAACACAGTTTCCACTCCCTCTCTTGCCAACCTCATCCCATCTATGGTCTCGCCTAGATCTTTTCTTCCTCCATTTTCTATTCAGAATGAGCAAACCTCCAAGATACAACACCCTTTCAGGACAACACAGATACAATAATAATAACTAACAAACCCTCATATCAAGGCTGGATAAGGCCTTGAGCCAGCAGAGAGCCAAATGACACAAAAACTTCAACTGTTTTTAACTTAATTACAAGAATCTTATTTGATTGAAGGCTAAATGAATAGTCACAGATATGGAAATAACTTTGCAATCCAATAGTTTCAACTAGTCTCCATGGAGATATATTACTATCTATAATTGGATATTTTACCTGAGAAAAATACACAATGAAGTCAAATATTTTAAGGTATACAAAAGGAAAACATTCTTTAACTATATTTTATTCAAAAATTTTATCGATAATTTTGAAATTTATTTTGTAAATAAGCTGAAGACAGCCTAGTAGCTGTGTCAATATAAATAACTGTAGGATGAGTAATTTGGTTTTAAAGTGTTTTAACTTAAGTCTTGTAATATATATTCTTTTTCCCATTACTTAATTATTTGTTTATTCTTTTATTTAAAAAATTAATTTTCATTTTACATACCAACCCCAGTTTCCCTTCTGTTCCTTACTCCCATTCCCCTCCCTGATTCCCACCCCACCATCCATTTTCCAGAGGTGGTAAGGTCTTCCTTGGGAAGTCAACAAGATCTTGCATACAAAGTCAAGGTAGGACCAAGCCCCTCTCCTCTGTACCAAGGTTGAGTAAGCTATCCCACCACAGGAAATGGGCCCCCAAAAGCCAGTTCCTGTACCTAGGATAGGTCCTGGTCCCACTGCTGGGGCCTGCCCACAATAGATCAAGCCACATATTCTCTAGTCTCATTTATATTAACATTACATATATAAGGCATATGTATAGTATGTATTTATAGTTTGGCAGAGGCATTATATACACTGAGGGATGCTAAGTAATTTGCATACATATACATATATACATGTATATATAATATATATATATATATATATATATATAAATTTGCCATGGCATATCTCTAACATAAAGCTATATTGAAAACAGTCAGTTGAAAAAAAGTAATTCCTGGCATTCTGGTATATAAAATAAAGCTGGAATGGAGAAGACCCAAGACCATACTGCTTGTTAAATACTACAGTCAGGGAGAATTTATATTGCTACTATGCACAAAACTTAAGGAGATATCCACTGTGAGGTTTCTATGGTGCGAGTTTAACATCTGCAATACTATAAGAATAAATACATATTGAAACTTTGCATTCTACACACCATATGTGCCCCTCCCTGGTGACATATGTAGGGAATAGGAAATTCATATTTCTCAACTAAGTTGCTTTTTCTTAGCTACAGTGCTTCAGTATGAAATGGGGAACATAAATCTGGAGAAATTGCTGTCATTGTTTCAGTAGCTTGAGAAATCTTTGAAGAACTTTGTATCAGTCAAGGTTTCAAAGTTCTCCAGAGGGGGAAAATACATTTATTAATAGGAGATTACCATCGTTAGCTCATGGGGTTACAGAGCAAAATTCCTTTCTGTATATTTTGTCTATAATCTGGGAGACCCAGGAAACAGTGCTGTATAATTCAGCCCATGTCTAAAGGGCTCAGAACAGGGGTCAGAACCTGGGCAACCAGTGAAATCTGTAATCCAGAGGTTCAAACACTGAGCTCCAAGTTCGTGTGGCAGAAGAAAATGTGGCAACTCAAGAAGAGACCAAACACCTCTTTCTTTTTCTCTTCCTTCTCTGTGGTCCTTTATGCAAAGTCTAGGTTCCAATGCTGGCCTCTTCTGAAACACTCTGACAGATGCTCCAGAAATAATGTTATATCTGTCTCAGTTTTCCTAAGCTTGCCAACCTGACAAAGAAGCTTAAACATTGTGTCATTGAGCTATATATATTCTTATTCTGGGACCTGGGACAATGGTCATTGGGAGAAAAATGCTTTATAAGAAGTGAAGCAGACAGAGAGAAACACATAGTAAGGAGTGGGAAGAAAAACATGCTTTATAAAGTTGGGGGAAGGAGAAGATGAGTATTGGAGAATGAGACAAGATTATGGATGAATTGGAAGTTGGAAAGAATTTCCCTTTCCTAATATCAACAAATAACATTTTAAGTATAAATAAGACAGTACTTTTTACTTGATTCTAGAAAATCTTGGCAGGAAAGAAACCAAGGATTTTGACATTATTTTACAACTGGAAAAATTGAGATCATGTGTTAGCTAGTCATCATTTCTTCAGAATCTGTTACTATTAATTTAAATACTTTGTGTATCTTTCTATAATTATATTTTATGAGCACCCACAGTACTTTCATTCCTAAATTACTATAAAGGAAAAGTAATCAAATTGTGTTTATGGATTTTTATTTTACACTTTGATATGCTTTGTTATTCAATATTTAGATAATTATGTCCTATATCATAGGTTTCTTTATCATAAAATGTTTCAATAATACTAATTCCCTTTCTATTATTCCACTTAGGATTTCTCCCACAATTAAATTGCTTTAATCATTACAAATATTCTCATTTTAAAATCCAGTATATCCTGACTATACTGGAACTCGGTGTATAGACTAGGCTGTCCTCAAATGTAAAGAGCTCTGATTGTCTCTGCCTCCAAGTGCTGTTCCCACACATGACAAAACATTAATTTTAGAAGACTAATTTGATGCTGGAGAAGATGTCTTTGTGGTTATGGGCAGTGGTTACTCTTACAGAATACCTGCTTTTCATTACTATTTTGTACAATGCAGCTCACAGTCATCTGTATCTCTAGTTTCAGGGGACCTGTGACAAGCTCTTCTGGTCTCCAAGGTCAGTGCATGCATGCAATGCATACACATACAGGCAGGAAAATCACCCTTATACACAAAATAAATCCTTTATAAAGGACTCTAATTTCCCTTATTTAGATGCAACATTTATACAGCAGGTGTATTAGCTTTCATATTTTAATAATCAGCTTCTTTCAGTGCTCTATTTACTCACAAATAAAGTAATTTAGAAGACCCTTGAGGAGATCCTTGGTGTTCTATTCAAACCTGCCCCACCATTTTTATACAGAATGAGTAAGTGAACCCCAGCCTATTTTATTTTACAGCATCCTTTTGCCTCCTATCTCACTCTGCCATTTTACAACAAAGACTTTCGTTTGGTTCTCTTATGGCTGTATTTTAATGATCTTATAATAGACTTACTGGGAAAACGTATTTCCAGCAAACATATTTATTATGTATGGTAAGTGTATAATGTCGTCCTTGTAATGAGTCTTTCTCTGTCCTGCCAGTCAGCTCCCAAATAATGACAGAGACTTCTTATTAATTATTAATGTTCAGCTTTTGCTTAGGCTTGTTTCTAGCTAGCTCTTATAACTTAAATTAACCAGTTTCTGTTCATCTACATGCTGTCATGTGGGTTGTGGCTTTTAACTTTCCTCGTGAATGTCCTGCTTTCTCTGTGACCAGCTTGAGACTCCCCATTTTTTTTTCTCAGAGCTATCTGTCTGAAAGTCCCACCTATACCTTCAGCCTATTGGCCATTTAGTTTTTTTTATTAAACCAATCACAGTGACATATATATATATATATATATATATATATTATACATATTAATCAAATATATAGTAATCAAATATCTTGTAACCAGTTCTCATTAGAAGTACTCAATTTACATAATCTGTTTGGCTGTATAAAGTTGGAATGAATTAGATATTTATGTTTCCCTCAAATTCAGGTGTTGAAATGTAATTCCCTAAAGACATAGTGTAAAACTGTAGAACATCTGGAAAGTGGCTGCATGATGAGGGGAGAGTCCTCATGAGTGACATCAGTGTACTTATTAATACAGGTAGAAAAGAGATTAAATGGTCCTTTTTATAGTGAGGTTGCTTTTGCTGTTATAAAAGGTCATGACCAAAAGCAACTTGTGAAGAAAATATTTATTTCTGCTTACAGGTCCAGAGCACAGTTCACCATCAAAGGAGGTCAGGGCAGGAATTCAAGAAAACTGGAGGCAGGAAATGAAGCAAGGTCATGGAGGAACATTTCTTACTGGTTCTTCATGGCTTAATCAATCTACTTTCTTATAGACACAATACTACCTGTCCAGTAATGGTTCTCCATGGAGAACTAGCCCTTCTCACATCGATTCTTAATATCCAACAGACCTGACCACAGGCCAATCTTATGGAGGGATTTTGTCAATTAAGATTTTCTTTTTCAAAATATGTAGGTTTCTCTCAAGTTGACAAAAATCAACCAGTAAACCCCTTCTGCCACACCAGGACATGCAGAAATGAGGGCTATATATGAATAGGAGGGGGTTCTGGACACAGATCAGATCTGCTAACAGTACCTTCATGACCTGTCAACATTTCTTCAATGTGAGGAATAAGTTTCTAGTGTTCATAGGCTGTTTGATTTATAGCAATATATATAAGCAGTCTGCATGGACTTAGATGGGAACTTTTCATACCAAAACTTTTAGCAACAACTTGAAGTTGTTCTTCTACTGTAACTTCTTCCCACCATAGGGAATTATTTGCTGTTATCTCCTCCAGCAATTTATTCACCAGTGGGACAAATTCTCCTAAGAGTATTGATTGAAAACCTGCTTATTTTCTTAGCTGGAATCTCTTAAGTAAAATGTGCTTGCTGGGGTTTTTAGGGAAAGGCCAATAGGAATGCCATTTTAAAAAGCAGTTGGTAAAGGAAGTGATTTTATGAAAACTTAATTATGGACTACCTGCTTTCCTATTTGAGTAATAATTTATGACCAAAGAGCTGAAGTGAAAGTTGGAAAAAAACTATTGAATATATGTACTATCTCTAAAATGTCTCCCTTCACACAGAACACATCCATAGGTTGGAAGATCTTGGAGGAGTTGGGGGAGAGGAAACTGTAATCATAATGTTTTGGATGAAAAATGTTCATTTTCAAAACCAAAAAAGTAGATAAAACCTCTGATAGATAAGGATAAAATTGAAAGTTATCTTCACTTGTTTTTCATATATGCATAAATTTACATATACGTATGTGCTATTTTATTGCATGTTGGAGTCTTATAAATCCACACAGGTATCAGGAAAAAACATGCTGTAAGACAATATAAAAAGTATAAACAGATAAATACAAGAATCTAAAATTCAAATAACATATATAATAATATGGTTATGAAATAAAAATATAATTAGGAAATAAAATTATCAGGAAGCCACATACCATAATACTATGGGAAATAGCACAAATTGGCTATAGCCAATACAAAATAGCACCATGAATTATTAAACAACAAAAAAGATGACACAGAGTTGAGGGAGGATAAGGGGAGAAGTGAGGGTGAATATGATAAAAATACATTGGGACAAATTACCAAAGAGAACACCAGGCTGGTGAAACCCACAGAAACAGCTGGCCTGAACAAGGGGTAACACATTGATCCCAGATGCTGTCTGGAAGACCAGTACTGATCCAGACCCCTGAACATGGATGTCAATGAGGAGGCCTCTGCACTCTAGGGGGGCCCTGGTAGTGGATTAGTGTTTTTCTCTGGTGTAAGAAGGGACTCTGAGAGTCCATCCCACGTGAAGGAATGCACTCTTGCCCTGGACACATGGGGGAGGGCCTAGGCCCAGCCCAGGATGATGTGGTGGACTTTGTGGAGCCCCTGTTGAGGGCCCTACCCTGCCTGGGGAGTGGGGGGTGGATGGGGTGGGGGACAAGTCTGGGTGGGATGGGAGGTGTGAGGGGGAAGGGAGAGAGAGGGAGAAGGGATTGACATGTGAAACAAGCTTGTTCCTAATTTGAACTAATAAAAAAATAGATCAATAAAAAAAAAACGCATAGCCTACAGTAAGAAGTTGCCAAAATTGTAATATGGATGCCACCTGTGCAAGAGGAACGTTTAAGAAAGCAGAGTTCCCTGAAGGGTGGAACAACTAGACATCAGGTTGAATCACACCTGAAAGAATAAAGGCACATAACAAATCAGGGGAAGGACGTAGAAATATAATGGCTTTAGATTCAGTTATTGGATTAGAGTGCTGGGTATAATTTCTAGCAACATGAAACAAGCTATGTAGCTAGAACAGGCAATTGGCACAGGATATAGTAGTGTGCTATTGGCATACTCTGATCTTGAATGGTATTATCTGAATTCAAATATCATTTCCAATATTCTTTGCATTTACAGTTTTTTAAGCATGCCATCCTGTCAATACAGTAGCCAGCGGCATACTATAATAGCTCTTTCAAGATTTTTCTCTGGAGCATCTGTCTGTTGCACACTGCGCATCTTGTGTAACCTTCTTGACTTTGCTTTGTGCCTTATTTTTGCCATACATTACTTAGCATGGCTTCTCTTTGCTGATTTAGAGTTTTCCCACTTAGTTGTGCTCCTTTTTTATATGGGATGGATTTAAAAAAGGCATTTTGACACTTGGCTTATAAGTTTCTAAGTAATTAATTCCATAGGAAGAGAATTTGTTTTCCAGACATACAAATGATATTCTGCTTCATTTTTTTCTTTTTCTAACCATATATAACAAAATGAAAAGGAAATTATAAATCCACATTCAGTTTTTATTTTAAGAAAAATAAAATAGATTTTTTTTGTTTTTTTCATACAATATATTCTGATTATGGTCTCCTCCCTCAACTCCTCTGAGATCCCCCTCCTTTTTCTTTGATCGGGATCCACACTCTTACTGTCTCACCTTAGAAAAAAGACAGTAATTAAATGAAATAAAGACATGCGAACTGGAATTGGACAAAACAAACAGAAGATAAGGAGGCAAAGAAAAAGCAAAGCACAGAGCCACACATGTTTGTACACACACACACACACACACACACACACACACACACACACACACACACACGAAATCCCTAATACCACAAAACAAAAGCTACAATATATATGAAGACAACTTGTAAGGTTAAAACATGTCTACTTTCCTGAACGATTTTTATCAGCTGTAGAAGTATCATCTAGCTCCAGAATTCCTCATTTTAGTTTTCATCCATATAATCTGTCTACTAGTGAGAGTTGCTTATTGAAGTCACCCTCTATCTTTGTGTTGGGGTCAAATTCGGGTTGAAACTTCAGTAGTGTTGGACAACTTTGTTGTCCTTGCATTTGGTGCATAGATGTATAGAATGTCTTTTCTTGTGCATCTCTCATTTGATGAGTATGTAGTGTCCTTCCCTATCTTTCTGATTAGGTTTGGTTTGAAGACTACACCAGCTTACTTCTTGTGTCCATTTCCTTGGGATGTCTTAACTCATTCTTTTACCCTGAGATGATGTTTATCCCTATTAATGTATGTATCTTGGATGCAGCAGAAGGATAGGTCCTGGTTCAAATCCAATCTGTTAGTCTGTGCCTTTTTATTGGAGGAATTGAAACCATTGGTGTTGAGAGTTATCAGTGAGTAATGATGGTTGATTCCCATTACTCTGTTGTCTTGTGGGTTCACTCCTGTCTTTTGATTTGTTTGTCTCAGTTTACTGTTTGTATTTTCTTGAGCTAGGTCAACTTCTTCAGGTTGAAGTTTTTAGGGTCTTCTGGAGAGTTCTATTTGTAAACTGACACTGTTTAAATTTGGATTTATCATGGATTTCCTTTCTTTCTCCATCTATTGTATTTCAAAGCTTTACTGGAAATAGAAGTCTGGGCTGGTGTCTGTGTTCTCTTAGAAACTGTAGAACAAGCCAGGTGGTGGTGGCACATGCCTTTAGTCCCACACTTGGGAGGGAAAGGAAAAGCATCTCTGTGAGTTTGAGGCCAGGCTGGTCTACAAAGCTACATGTAGAAACCCTGTTTCAAAAAACAAAACAAAACAACAACAACAAACCCCCCAAAACCCCAAAACAAAACAAAACATTTTAGAACAATAGCTCTGTCCAGGCTGGCTTTTAGAGTCATTCATTGGATAATCAAGTGTTATTCTATTAGGTCCTACATAAGATGCTATTTTATGTTTTCCCCTTACAGTTGTTAATATTCTTTCTTTGTTCTGTACATTTAGACTTTTTATTATGTGGGGAATTTCTTTTCTGGTTCACTCTTTACAATATTCTGTATAATTTGAGGACCTTGATAGGTGCATCCTATCATTTAGGCTATGTATATAAAACCTAAATATATTCCTATATTTAGAGTATGAAAGATTTCTTCTATGATGTTGTTAAAAACATTTTTTTGTGCCTTTGACCTGGGTTTCTTTTCCTTCCTCTATTCCTATTATTCTTAGATTTGGTGCTTTCATAGTGTCCCAGATTTCCTGGATAGTTTTTACATGGATTTTTTTAAATTAACATTTTTTTTTTTTTACTGAGATATCCTTTTCTCCTATCTTGTCTTCAGTGCCTGAGACTCTCTTTCATCCCTTGTATTCTGTTGGTGAGGCTTTCTCTGTGGTGCCTAACGAGTTCCTCAATTTTTCATTTCCAGTTTTGCCTCAGTTTTAATTTCTTTTTTTTCCTTTGGTAAGATCTTTATTTAGAACTGGTGTTACAATCATCAACTTTGCTTTAATTTTTAAAACAGGTTCTGTTGTTGTTTAGTAAATGATGGGACTAAAGGCATGTGCCTCCACCACCACCTGCCTTATCCTAGATATCTTTTTTATATATTAAAAATTTAATTTATTAAGATTTTTTATAAAATACATCAGAATTTTATTGCTTGGAGAATACAGCATATGAAATCACAAGAACATCAAAATGAAAAGTCACTAGGCTTCAAACACAGAATACATTACCAGATGCAGTAAAATATTAATTAACCTGAAGTCTACATCAGAAAGAAAAAGGTATGGAAAAATACCTAAATTGTTTACTTGAGAAACATACACTTAAAACAAAGTAAAAGAATGTTCCAGTACAAATTAAAAAAGCCAACAATGACTATTATATATATATATATATATATATATATATATATATATATATATATATATATCAATAATGGCAGTATGTTATGCATCAATAGAAGCAACAGCTTTTCCAGGTTCTGCAGTCCTTTAAACAAAATGGTAGAGACATCATCACTCTCCATTAAAAAAATAAGTAAAAAACAAAATCCCAGAAAAACACTTAATTGATTCTATTACCACTCACACATCCTATACAGTTTTCTTCATATCATTCCACTGCTGCTTGTGTATTTTTAAATTTCATTAATGGATTCATTCATATCCTCTATAAGATCCTTGAGCATATTCATAGCTGTATTTTAGTTCTTGTCTTGTGTTTTTGTTTTATTGAATTACTCAGGGCCTATTTTTGTAGGATGGCTAGGCTTTAGTGGAGATGTATTACCCTGGCTGCAATTGATTGTGATTTTACTCTGATGTCTAGGCATCTGAGTTTAGGATGCTTGTAATTCCAGTGTTGTGTAGGTGTTTTGTCCCTTGGTTTCTGTTGCCCTCTCTGGCTCATGGGAGAGTGTGGTGGCTCTTGAAACTAGTAGTGAAAGATTATAAGATTCTACCAGGTGTGGCCACTGGTGTTTGCAGGTAGAATGTGTTCTTGGTATTAGGAGCTTATACTAAAGAACGGGGGATGGGCCAGAAGGGGGTGATCTAAGAGAAAGGAAATAAACTAAATCATACCACAAAGATTTGCATAGAGCCCTGGGAATGGAGACAGAGAAGAAAGAGAGGCTACAGCTGCCATTCTGCCACGAAGATGGGAGTAGGACAGGGAGATTGGAATTGGAGAAGAGGGACAGTGGAGGTTGCCTGCCTGGTTCTCTGGCCACTGTGGTTCCCAGAGAGAAGGTGCCTACGACAAAGAAATAGTGTGGTTGAGGAGGGCTGATGGGCTGATTCTCTGGATGACATAGTGGATTATCATAGAGTGTCTGTAGTTATATATATATATATATATATATATATATATATATATATATATATATATAACTATATATATATAGCAACCTACTGGCATCTTCTATCTTTGCTTAATTTTCTATGCTTTCATCTGTAACTATTCCAAATTATACTACTAACAAGACCGTCTTCTCACCATAGCCCATGCTCCCAAGTCATTTCCCAAGTCACCATATCTCTTCAAATAGCTTTCTCAGCTGTCTTTTCCAAGAACTTGCTATTTGTGTGTTTTCCTGCTTACTTGAAATAAAAGTTGTCTGAAACTCCAGTCATTACTTTCTAGTGATGCTGTGACAAATTCTCAAAGTGTCCTTTGACCCATCCTTATCTAAAGTTTACTCACTGATCCAGCCTCAGAATCAGCTTATATTTATCTTCATGGAATTGAGCATCCCAGTCTGAAGTGAGCACTCTATCTCCTGAAAAATTTATTATCTGAATAATTCATCTGACAATGAATCATGTTCTGCTCTGAGATATCTCTTTTATAATTGTCTGGTGCTGTTATTTAAGCATTTTATTCCTTTGTTTGCATGCTTATACATTTGCTTTCCCCTGAAATACCAGTTGCAGTTCATATTCTAATACTTCTCAGCTATTAGCTTGAGAATGAGTAAATATTTATTGTTTTGACTTCTTTAGAACTATACAGCCATTTCATATATATGAAATATATATATTATATATATACATAAATATATATTTACTTAAAGATTATGAATGTGTCATACACTCCATTCAAGAGCTATTTCTGCTTGGGTCATTACAACTTTGTGTGTCACAATTTTGATGAATTGCCAAGGACACTAAGGATAGGAAAGTTTCTTTGTTGTATGAGATCATAGAGAGAAAAGACAGATAGTGAAAAGATTATATGAGTAATATTTGGAATGAAAATTTACTTGAAAAACATAGAAAGAATTCCAAGAGAGATTTAGATGTATTAATGACTTGCAAAACAGATTTTATTACCTGAGGAATCATATTTGCTTCATTAGCTAACAAAATTTAGTTTCTATAATGCAAGTAATAAAAAGAAACCTGAATCATTATTTTCATATTATGCAATCAATGATTAGTCACGAAGTACAGTAGAAATAGGGTTTCTCAAATCTAGCATTACCTTCTTGCAGGTAAGATTAGATAAATGTGGTGGATAGCAATACATTTGCCAGGTTTCATACTTGGTGATAAACTGTACCAAAGACCTATAAATGAATCAGTACTGGCTTGGATGAAGGGGTATATGAAATTGTTGTAGATCTCTTTCATAGTATTTGTATTGTCGAATATTTATTAATTGAATAAGACATCCTGAAAGTCTGTTATTACCAAGAGAAAGGAGACATTTAAAATAATTGTTAAATCAGTGACACTAGATGTTAAATTTTATAGAAACAGAATAAAGTTGAAGACAGAACTTGCTGATACCCGATTCACCAGTGTGGAGTTGCCTGGGGCTAGTCTGTAGAAAGGAGGGATGATTGTGGTGGTTCGAAAAAAATTGAGCCCCATAGGAGTGGTACTATTATGAGGTGTGGCCTTGTTGGGCAAAGTGTGTCATTGTGGGGGTAGGCTTTAAGTTCTCCTTCCCACAAACTACACTCAGTGTAGTAAAACAGTTCACTTACTATTACCTGTGGATCAAGATGTGGAACTCTCAACTCCTCCAGCACCATGTCTGTCTGCATTCCAACATGTCCCACCATGATGATAATGGACTAAACCTCTGAAACTGTAAGCCACCTCAATTCAATGTTTTCCTTTGTAAGAGTTGTCATGCCTACATTATCTCTTCTCAGCAATATAATCCTCATTAAGTCATATGGGGACATAAATATGGAGAGTTTTAGTTCCTTATAAATTGGACTATTACTAGAGTTTTAATTATTAAAGCATTTTTTGGTTTAGTTTTGAAGAAATTTGGGTTTACTTATGTGACAACAACTAAAGCATTGAATGGTCTTACAACTGAGCCAAGAGGAGATGAGTAATGTTGTTAATTATTAATCTTTAACAAGGCAATGCTTTATTAGTTGCCCTTGGACACTTAAAAATTACCAGTTTCGGAGGGCTCCTCTGTCTCCCTCTCCCTCTTCCTCTTCCTCTTCCTCTTTCTCTTTCTCCTTCTCTTTTTCTCTTTCTCTTGCTCTCCCTCCTACCCTCCCCCTCTCTCTGTGTGTGTCTGTATGTAGTACTAGTAGTAGTAGTAGTAGCAGCAGCAGCAGCAGCAGCTGTCCTTAAGGACAATACAAGAAACAATATATTGATATCAAGTAGAGATTGAGTTTGACTAATGCAAGGAAGAAATCAAATTTGTAAGAAAAAGAAATGAAAGCTGGGCGTTGGTGGCACACGCCTTTAATCCCAGTACTCAGGAGGCAGAGGCAGGTGGATCTCTGTGAGTTCGAGGCCAGCCTGGTCTCCAGAGCGAGTGCCAGGATAGGCTCCAAAGCTACACAGAGAACCCCTGTCTCAAAAAACAAAAAACAAAACAAAACAAAAAAACAGAAAAAAAATGAGTTAGCCAATGTGAGTTCCTGTGTGAAGTAGAGAATTTTATCTGGGAACCCATTAAAATCAAACCAAATTAAAACCTTTACATTTCCATATTGAGACTTGAAAGTAAGGTGTGTGTGTGTGTGTGTGTGTGTGTGTGTGTGTGTGTGTGTTGTATATGTGCATTTATAAGTGTCCTGAGGTGAATGAGGTCAGAATTTGATATCAGGGTATCTAACCCAATCTTTTCTTTGCCTTAATTTCTCTGTCTCTGAATTTAAAAATCAGTTTTTATGCTAGAATGACTGTTCTGAAAACCCTGATGAAATGCATGTCACAGACTTCACCCATGCCAGGCTTTTAAATATAAATTCCAGGGATTCCAACTCAGGTCCTCATGCTTGCATAGCAGTCACTTTTCACAGTGAGCCATCATCACAACCCACATTTGATGAAAATTTCAGGACTGTTTAGTTTTCAGATGCAGCTTGTGTGGTGTCAGTTCTCAACTGCAAGCCTTTATGAAAGCCAATCAGTTTCCTGATGAGGATGTCACAAATAATTTGCAACTAGTTACAGATTATTTGTGAAATGTATGTACCTGAGATGTTTCTTTAAAATTGATTCTCTGTGTTTCCTTTCTCTTTTTTGCTTTTATTTAATTTTTATTTTAGAAAAAACCTTATTGTACATATCAATACTCCCATTCCCTCATCCTCCATTTTCCCATGCCCCCCACCGACCCCCCTCAACCCACCCCCCACCCACTCCCCAAGGATAGTGAGGCATTCCATGGGGGATCATCAAAGTCTGTCACATCATCTGGGGGAGGGCCTAGGCCTTCTTTCATGTATCTATGTGTTTTCTGGTACACATGTGATCTCAGTCCAGAAAAGTATAAAAGTGAAGCTGAAAAAGCAAGACCATCGCTTGGATTTTATCTTAGAGTCATTTTTTAAAATCAGATTTTAAGAATCATTTTGTTTGGTAATCCATTGGCATCTTAAGTTCTCATGCTTATAAAATCTGGACTCTTGAATCTTGTCCCCCTAAATGCTAATGCTGATGCTCAGAGACTCATCTGACACTATCTTTTTTTCTAGTAACGACTTCAAATTGACTTTAGTTCTTCTTCACTCACTCTCTCTGAATATTTCCCATGTGGTTATTGGAGTGATCTGGGCTGTTCTGAGAAATACCCCACTTATTCAGCTGGAAATTCATCACCTTTGGGGATCTTTTTTTAAATTCTTTTTATTAGTTCAAGTTAGGGAACAAGCTTGTTTCACATGTAAGTAAGTTCCTTTCCCCCTTTCCCTCTCCCTCTCCCTCTCCCTCTCCCTCTCCCTCTCCTCACCCCCACCTCTCCTCCCCCACCCCAACCTACCCCCCACCCCCATCCACCCACTACTCCTTAGGCAGGGTAGTGCCCTCAATGGGGCTCTTCAAAGTCCACCAAATCTTCCTGTGCTGGGCCTGGGCCCTTCCCCATGTATCCAGGGTCAGAGTGTATCCCTTCACGTGGGATGGGCTCTCAAAGTCCCTTCTTACACTAGGGAAAAATACTAATAATCTACTACCAGAGGCTCCCTGGAGTGCAGAGGCCTCCTTATTGTCATCCATGTTTAGGGGTCTGGATCAGTCTTGTACTGGCCTCCCTGACAGCATCAGGGGTCGATGTGCTCTCCCTTGTTCAGGCCAACTGTTCCTGTGGGTTTCTCCAACCTGGTACAGACCCCTTCTATCTTCATTCCTCCCTCTCTTCAACTAAATTCCAGATTTCAGCTCATTGTATATCTGTTGATGTCTGTCACTGCTTCCATCAGCCACTGGATGAGGTCTCTAGGATGGCATAAATAGTAGTCATCAATCTCATTTTAGGGGAAGGGCTTTGGGTTATCCTCTCCACCATTGCCTGGATTGTCAGATCGTGTCATCCTTGTAGGTCTCTGGAGATCTCCCTAGTTCCAGATCTCTTCTCAGATCTATAGTGGCTCCCTCTAATATGGTATCTCTCATCCTGCTCTCTCTCCTCTATTCTTGCCCCAACACAATATTTCTGCTCCTCCATTTCCTCTCCTCTACTCCTCTTCTTCTGCTCTTATTGTGGCAGCTCCCTCTCCCCTACCCTCATGCTCCCAATTAGCTCAGGAGTTTATGCCACTTCCCATTCCTGGGGTCCATTTATCCCTTAGAGTCCTTCGTGTTTCCTAGTTTCTTGGTAAAGAGGATTATAGGCTGGTAATCCTTTGCGCTATGTCTAAAATTCATATATGAGTGAGTACATACCATGTTTGTCTTTTTCTGACTGGGTTAACTTACTCAGAATGGTTTCTTTTAGTTCCATCCATTTTCTTGTGAATTTCAAGATTCCATTGCTTTTTTTCTGCTGAGTAGTGTTCCATTGTATAAATGTACCACATTTTCTCCATCCATTCTTCAGTTGGGGGGCATCTTGGTTGCTTCCAGGTTCTGGCTATTAAAAACAATGCTGCTATGAACATGGTTGAACATATGTCCTTGTTGTATGAACATGCACTTTTTGAGTATATACCCAAGAGAGGAATGGCTTGATCTTGAGGTAGACTGATTCCCATTTTTCTGAGCAACCCCCATCCTGATTTCCAGAGTGGTCTTACAAGTTCGCACTCCCACCAGCAATGGAGGAGGGTTCCTTTTTCTCCACATCCTCTCCAGCATAGTTTGTCATTGGTATTTTTGATTTTAGCCATTCTGACAGGTGTGACGTGGTATCTCCGAGTTGCATTTCTCTGATGGCCAAGGATTAAGAGCACTTTCTTAAGTGTCTTTCAGCCATTTTAGATTCCTCTGTTGAGAATTCTCTATTTAGTTCTGCACCCCACTTTTTAATTTCATTGTTTGGTGTTTTGGTGTCTAGCTTCTTGAGCTCCTTATATATTTTGGAATCAGCCCTCTGTCAGATGTGGGGTCGGTGAAGATCTTTCCCCATTCTGTGGGCAATCATTTTGTCTTACTGACTGTGTCGTTTGCCTTGCAGAAGCTTTTCAGTTTCAGGAGGTCCCATTTATTAATTGCAGATTTCAATGCCTGTGCTACTGGTGTAATTTTCAGGAAGTAGTCTCCTGTGCCAATTCATTCAAAGGTATCTCCCATTTTCTCTTCTAGAAAATTCAGTGTGTCTGAATTTATGGTGAGATCTTTGATCCATTTGCACTTAAGTTTTGTGCATGGGGACAGAAATGGATCTATCTGCAATCTTCTGCATGTCCAAATCCAATTGTGCCAGCACCATTTGTTGATGATGCTATCTTTTTTCCATTGTATATATTTAGCACCTTTGTCAAAGGTGTTTGTAGGTTCATGTACTTTTGGGGATCTTAACTAGGCAGAAAAACATGTTAGGTTTCTCAACTGGACAACTGGGCTGTGTTAGCTCTGCTTCCTTTCTTTAGAGGGTTAATTCCTGATAATTTGCCACAATAAAGACAGTAGACAATGGACTTTTGTTTATAGATCACCTTAGGTCAAAGCCTAGCCAAATACTTATTTCCCCTCATATAAAGGAAGTTAAAGAATGATCTGAAAATAGAAGAGAATTTTTTTTTTAAACATGGAATGTAGCTTGGGATGGAACTGGGAGTAGAAGGATTGAGAAGAATAGAAACTGATCAAAATTCACTCTATTCATGTGTGGAATTTTACAGTGTAACCCAATAATCAGCACAGTTAATATAGGTTAATGAAATAATTTTTAAAAATTGTAGCCTAGATGCAAGGTTTTATCTGATGGTATGTGGAGTATCAAATCACTTTGCAGAGTGCAGTTATGCAAGGAGGAGAAACTTCAGCTGTTTTCTCAAGCCATTTATAATACAGATCTCAAGAATATGCAAAGGATTCAATTCTTAAATAATTCACAGAAGTCGGTAAATGATTAAATGGGATCACGCTTAATTTTGAACCTGGACTAGACTTTTAGAATTCTTGTGCAAACTATTTTTCCTAACTCTCAGCACTGAGAATATTCTGCTTCTATAAATGTGGATGGACTTTGTGGAGATAATGGCTACAGATCTAGAGAAAACTCTAATACAAACACAAACAGCTATGTTAGAAGCCTGATGCCTTTTAAGTTTTTAAAATTTTTATTGGAAATCGATTCTTATCTCACATATCCTGATCACGGTTTTTCCTCCCTCCACTCCTCCCAGCTCTCCCTCACCTCCACTCTTTCCAAGATCCATTCTCTTTCTGTTTCTTCTTCAGAAAACTGTAGGCCTCCAAGAGAACAGCCAAATAGGACAAAACATTGACATAATAAGACATGGCAAAAGCACTCATGTTGAGGCTGGATAAGGCAAGCCAATAGGAGGAAAAGAGTCTCAAGAAAGAGTCAGAGATATACCCATTCACACTGTTAAGAGTCTAACAAAAAATTCAATCTAACAATCATAACATATATACAGAGGACCTGGTACAGACCCATGTAAGCCCTATACTTGCTGATTTAGTCTCTGTGAGCCCATGTTTCTATGTGCTCTGTTACTCACACTTGTATTATTTACAATACTGAACCATGTGTTAGGAAATTCTCTATGATAGTCCCAAAGAAGCTTGATATTAGGTACTATATTTAACTAACTATATTTGGTACTATATTTAACTAACTTCACTTCAGTAAGTCATTTCTAGCTAGAAGAATTCAGCAATAAATGTGAATGCCATTTTCATCAGTAGGTCCAATGTCCATCTTACATGTAGACTTTCTGAACTGCTTTGAACACTTCTATAGAACAAGCCGACATACTGGGAATAGGTCAGTGTCACAGACCTGAGGACAGTTTTGCTGAAAAATAAGTAAAGAATAGATATCCCTGGTTCACTAATTTGCATGTTAGGAAATTTCTAGGAACAGAGTCTTCTTTAGTTAAGCTTTAAGGTGGCTGCAGTCCAGATGCATCATCTTGATTGGGAGAAGAGAATTCCTCACCAACAATATATGAAAGCTCACAATTGTATATATAATGCCTATGTCTGTGATTGAACTGTGTGGTCACTCATGTAGGGATATCTTATGAGGAATGTTTCATCAAGTATGAACATATTCATCACTTACACACTTCATCAGTTACACAAACTTAGGTGGTAGAGGGCAACTCCCTGACAATACTTCAAGAGATGCATTTGGCTCAGATAAGGTGCCTAAGCCTATAGTCAGATGAGTACTACATACTGTTTCACAGGAAACATTTTATGTTTTAATAAATAAGCATGCATTCTACAGTGATGATGAAAATTGTAGAAAAGATTATTATACTGGTCTAGGCTGCTATTATTACCAGATACTAGTCAATCTATAATTTTGAATACATTATATTGTTATAAAACTCACATGCAACATGTTTCTTTATGCCAGAATTGTCAGAAGCATAAGGAATGAAATTGATGTTTTAATGGTTGTGGTATCAATAGACATAAGTATTTTGCCAGCTCCATATAATCTTAAATGTCATCTGCTTTATTTGTGACCCCTTGTTGATCAAAATATTGTTAACCTTTACATTAATGAATATTCAAACATACTTTGAAAACATTGGAAAAATGAGATAATAAAGGAATTGTATTTAGAATGTTCTTATGGAATAGACATTTCTATGGCCTTTTTGTGTGTTTTTCATTCATTTGTAATTTAATATTTTTTCTCTGTATTCCATAGCTTTCAATATTTTTGATGACTGAGTTGACCTAAAAATATAGTAAAATATAAGTAAATGGCATAAAATTAATTTGAAGATAATTTCATTGAAGTTTTTAATTTTTTAAAATTTGAATTAGAAAGATTGTTTTACATGTCAATCCCAGTTCCCACTCCCTCCCCTCCTCCCCTTCTACCTCCCCCAACTAATACCCTACTTATCACATATCCTTTCTGCTCCCCAGGGAGGGTGAGGCCTTCCATAGGGGGTCATCAGTGTGTATCATATCCTTTAGGTTAGAGCCTAGGCCCACCCACATGAGTCTTGGCTCAAGGAGTATCCCTCTATGTGGATTGTGTTCCCAAAGTCCACACCTATGCTAGGGATATGTAGTACTGAAATATTACAGGAGGTCCTGTAGATTTCTGAGGTCTCCTCACTGAAACTCACATTGCTGGGGTCTGGATCAGTTTCATGCTGGTATCCCAGTTAGCAGTCTGGGGACCAAGAGCTCCCCATTGTTCAGGTCAGCTGTTTCTGTGGGTTTTACCAGCCTGGTCTGGACACATTTGCTCATCATTTGTTCTTCTCTGCAACTAGATTTCAGTTCAGTTCAGTGATTAGTTGTGGGTGTCTGCTTCTATTCAACCAGCTGCTGGGTGAAGGCTATAGGATGGCATATAAGACAGTCATTAATCTCATTATCAGGGGAGGGCATTTAAGGTAGCCTCTCCTCTGTTGCTTAGATTGTTAGGTGGTGTCATCTTTGTAGATCTCCAGACCTTTCGCTAGTGCCTGATATCTCTATAAACCTAAAATGTCTCCCTCTATTATGATATCTCCTTTCTTGTTTTCTTCTATTCTTATCCCCACTCAACCTTTCTTCTCCCTCATGTCCTCCTCACCCCTCCTCTTCTCCCCTTCTCATTCTTCTAGCTCCCTCCCCCCACCTCCCTTGCTCCCAATTTGCTCAGGAGATCTTGTCCCTTTCCCCTCCTCCAGAGGACCATATATGTCTCTATTAGGGTCCTCCTTGTTTACTAGCTTCTCTGGTAGTGTGGACTGTAGGCTGGCAATCATTTACTAGATGTCTACAATCCACATATGAGTGAGTACATACCATGTTTGTCTCTTTGTGATTGGGTTACCTCCATCAGAATGGTTTCTTCTAGTTCCATTCATTTTCCTGCAAATTTCAAGATTCCATTATTTCTTTCTGCTGAGTAGAACTTCATTGTATAAATGTACCATATTTTCTCTATCCATTCTTCAGATGAGGGGCATCTAGGTTGCTCTCAGTTTCTGGCTATTACAAATAGTGCTCTATGAACATGGTTGAACAGATGTCCTTGTTGTATGAATGTGCTTCTTTGGGGTATATGCCTAAGAGTGGAATTGCTGGATCTTGTGGTAGATTGATTCCCATTTTCCTGAGTAGTCGCCATACTGATTTCCAAAGTCGCTGTACAAGTTGGCACTCCCACCAGCAGTGGAGGAGTGTTCTCCTTTCTCCACATCCTCTCCACCATAAACTATCATTGGTGTTTTTGATTTTAGCCATTCTGACAGGAGTAAGATGGTATCTCAGAGTTGTTTTGATTTGCATTTCCCTGATGGCTAAGGATGTTGAACACTTTCTTATGTGTCTTTCAGCCATTTTAGATTCCTCTATTGAGAATTGTCTATTTAGTTCTGTTCCCCACCTTTTAATTGGATTGTTTGGTGTTTGGGAGACTTGCTTCTTGAGTTCTTTGTATATTTTGGAGATCAGCCCTCTGTCAGATGTGGGGTTGGTGAATATCTTTCCCAGTCTTTATAGTGGGAAATTACCAATAGGGAGCCAAGTGGAAATATAAGGGTATTTAATAAGGAAAAGCCTTACTTACAGAGCGACCTAGCCAGCCAGCATGGCATCAGTCTGTCCAGCAAGTACCAAAGTGAAACCAAAAGAGAAAACGCAGTCATACTACATCACCCTGACAACGTCCTTGAAAGCATGGTCAGGCACACCTGTAGCCAGTCCCTAAGTAGGCATGGCTACAGCTTCCCCTACAAGTCTGTGGGCTGCCATTTTGTCTTACTGACTGTGTCCTTAGCCTTACAGAAGCTTTTCTGTTTCAGGAGGTCCCATTTATCAATTGTTGATCTCAGTGTCTATGCTACTGGTGTTATGTTCAGGAAGTTGTCTCCTGTACCAGTTAATTCAAGGGTATTTCCCACTTTGCCTTCTAATAGGTTCAGTGTGGCTGGATTTATGTTGAGGTCTTTGATACATTTGGACTTAAGTTTTGTGCATGGCTATAGACATGGATCTATCTGCAGTCTTTTTCCTTCTAGCATCCAGTTATGCTGGCACCATTTGTTGAAGATGGTTTCTTTATTCTATCGTATAAATTTAGCTTCTTTATTAAAAACCAATGTTCATAGGTGTGTGGGTTACTATCAGGGTTTTCAACTCTATTCCATTGGTCTACCTGTCGATTTTTGTGCCAATACCAAGCTGTTTTCAGGACTATAGTTCTGTAATAGTGCTGGAAGTCAGGGATGTTGATGCCTCCAGAAGTTCCTTTATTGTACAGAGTTGTTTTGTCTATCCTGGGTCCTTTGTTTTTCCATATAAATTTGAGAATTGTTCTTTCAAGGTCAGTGAAGAATTGTGTTGGGATTTTGATGGGGATTGCATTGAATCCATAGATTAATTTTGGCAAGATTGCCATTTTTACTATGTTGATCCTACCTATTGAAGAACATACGAGATCCTTCCATTTTCTAGTATCTTCTTTAATTTCTTTCTTTAGAGACTCAAAATTCTTACCGTACAAGTCTTTCACTTTTTGCTTTGCTTTACCCCAAGGTACTTTTTTTTTTTCGAGACAGGGTTTCTCTGTGTAGCTTTGGAGACTATCCTGGCACTTGCTTTGGAGACCAGGCTGGCCTTGAACTCACAGAGATCCGCCTGCCTCTACCTCCTGGGTGCTGGGATTAAAGGAGTGTGCCACCAAAACCCAGCTACCACAAGGTATTTTATGTTGTTTTTTCTTCCTCCACACTACCTATGTAATCCTCTTGTTCTCTTTCAAATTCATGGCCTCTTTTTATTAATTTTTGTTACATATATATTCCCAAATTCGTAAATCCTATCTACTCAGCCCATATAATGTTACTTATATGCATATATATACAGAGGAGGTCATTTGTTATAGAGTAAACAATTAGTATGCTCTTCCCTAGGGAAGAATATTTCCCCTGCTCTTAAAATTTATTATTTTAAAATTAGTTTTTTACTTTTTATTTTACTTTTATTATAAAAGAATGCTTTCTCATACAATATATCCTGATTAGTTTCCCCCCTCTAGTCACCCCAGTCCCTCCTACCTCCCTCCTCTTCAGATCCACTACCTTTCTCTTCTCATTAGAAAGGAACAGGCTTAAAAACAACCAAACCTGATAAAATAAGATAAAATAAAAACCATCACATCGAAATTGGACAAGGGAAAGCAACAGAAGGAAAAGAGCTCTGCGAACAGGCACATGAATCAGAGATAAATTCATGCACATACCCAGTCTTCCTATAAAAATACTAAGCTCAAAGTTAAATCCATGAAGAAAAACTGGTGTAGACCCATGTAGGCCTTGCTTCAGTATCTGTGAGTTCATAAGATCATTGCTGAGTTGATTTAGAGTGTCTTGTTCTCCTGGTTTCCTCCATCCCCTCTGACTTTTACACTCTTTCTGTCTCCCTTCTGAGCTCTGAGGGGAGGAATTTGATGGAGACATCCAGTTTAGAGGTATGTTTCAGAGACTATCTCTATGCATAATTTCTGGCTGTGGATTTGGCTTCTGTTCCCATCTGATGCAAGAGAAAGCTCCTCTGATGATGACTGAATAAGGCACTGATCTATATAGGAGTCTCTCTCTCTCTCTCTCTCTCTCTCTCTATATATATATATATATATATATATATACACACACACACACACACACACACACACACACACACACACACACATTCAATAGTGTTTGATTTTACCTTAGGTTTTTGGGCTATCTATGGGGTATCTAGTCTCTGTTTCTTTGTCATTATGCAGTATCAATATGGGCTCTAAGTCAAATCAGACATTATTTGTGGAATGGGCTTTAAGTCAAATCAGACTTTATTTGGCTACTCCCACAATTTCTGTGCCACCATTGCCCTGCAGTATGTTGAAGGAAGAACAGATTGTAGGTCAAAGTTTTTGTTACTGTATTGATGTATACATTTCTCTTTTGGTAGCCTGCAGATTACCTTCCCACACCAAAGACACTAGAAAGTAGGGATGAAGGTTCCAGGTATACACCAGCTGGAATCCTCCATGTCCAGTGAGTTGTATTGGTGTTTTCCTCAGAAATGGAGCCCCACTTTCAGTTTGAAGAGAGTAGCCTATTGCCTAGGAACAGCCTGGGTTGTTTGGAAATTTCCATGGGATCTCCTTCGGAAACAAATCAATTGTCTGCAACCCAGTCTTGGTACTGGAAGCCTCATTTGGTGACAAGAGATGGTTAGTTGGGACAGCTAGGATTGAGGACTCAAGCGTTTTCCCCCTTCCAAATTTGCATGTCTATTGTTGTCCTTGCTCAGGTCATGTTTAGGTAGCAATGTTTGGCATGACTTCATGGGTATAAATTCTGGCATTTCTAGGAGAAACAGGCTCACAGCAAAATTCCATTTTCCTCTGACTCTTAATTTTTATGCTTTCTTTTCTGCCATAATACCCGAGTGTTGTGATGTATTATTTATGATTTTAATAAAGACTGCCAGTAGAATCAGAATGAAATTGCAGCCACAATAGTTAGCTATAGAATCTGGGCAGTGGTGGCACACACCACAGGACTCAGGAGACAGAGGCAGATGAATCTCTGTAAGTTCAAGGCACCAAGGGTTATATTAGAGTATGAAAGAAAATTAGAGCTCATGCCCTTAATCCCTTTGGTCTGAGCATGGATAGAGGTGAGAACTCTTTGGTAGCTGGCTGTGGTGCTTCTCTGATCTTCAGCTTGAACCCCAATATCTGTCTCTGGGTTTTTATTATTCATGCTACACTGGAGCCTTAAGTGCTTGAGTTGTGCTGTAAATCTATTGGTTGGGACTGTATTCCACAACTCTGCAATTTGATTGCTGGTAATTTTCTATGATGGTCTCTGTTGCAAAGAAAAGTTTCCTTGATGAGAAGGGGGGACTACACTTATTTGTTGGTATAAGATATGAATTTAGAATGTAGTGTGGATTATGCTGGTTTATTAAAGTTATGGTTTAGGTTTTCCTCCCAGGTAGATAACTTCACTTGCCCTAGGTGGTTAGCTATGTTTCCAGTATCAGGCATGGTTTTATTCTTACTGACTAGGTCATAAGTTCAATTAGATATTGGGTACCGCCAAACTATAATGCTACTACTACACATATAGGGTTATCATACCACTTTGTTTATTGTAATGGTCCATGGCATCATAGTTTGACAGGACTGTTGGTTGTTTTCCTCTTTTGAGAACTCCCATTTCCATATCATGGGGGCAACCAAGGGCTAAGGTAATAACTTAAAATGTTTTTTGAGTATTATTTAAAACCTGACCAACAACTTGAAAGAAGGATTTTGTAATTTGGTCTGTGGCTCTTGGGGACACATTGTCATCCCAGATGGAAAACTTCATTTAAACTATATGTATAGGATAGTTATTTGTAGGTGAATAGTTACTAGTACGTTTCCTTGTTGCAAACTGTCTTGGCATGAACTATTAAGAATGTTAAGCATTAAGCAAAATCTCTCCCATTGAACTAAATGAGATGTGATTGGGAAATACAAGGAGGAGTTGCAAGAGAATAGAGTGAGGGAGTTCATGGAGTTCTCTACCACTACTTTAAAGTCCAGCTAATGAAAGCCTGGAAGGAAGGTGAAGGATTCCTTGGTTCAGGATTCACATTATATGCTTTATAATGTCCCTGTATAGCATGGGGGTCAACAAAAAAGGAAGCCGGTGGGCTGGTGGCCAGGAGTGGGTCTCAGGGTATGATTGAATGCTATTAGAGTACCTGCACAGAGGTAGTCAGAAGCCATGACAAAAGAGATACTGTCTTTTCAACATTCATGGTGTAAGTCAAAACAAAGGACTGAGAGGATCTGAGCATAACCATACACGCTCAGGTGGACAGAATCCATCAGGTTCCAGGAAACAGTTCTAAAAAGAATAGCCATATCATCTAGCTGCAGGAGAAGTGGGTAAGAAGAGATTACAGAAAGACTGCAAATAAAAGAGGATTGGCTATAAAATTTAAAACATGAGACACAATCACTGTTAATATTAGAGGCTAAGAGGGATCAGATGGTATAAAAATATGTGTAATAAAACCAGAAATACTTTGCATGTGGGAGATTAAAACATCTTGGACAATTTGACACACATCTGAAAAATAATACAACATTAAATATACATAGCCTTCTCAGCTAAAATTAATGAGGGACATAACCGTTACTAATATCTGAAGGGTGTTAACAGGAAGAATAGAGCATAATTAATTAGCACCATACCAGTAAACATAATTAGGAATAATGGTATGCAATTAAGAAAAGAAAAATTTAGTCACAACAGCATGAAAGTTCCTCTGTGCTGGTGACATCTATTAAATTGTGGTGATGTTTCCCAAAGCTGTTGGGAGGAGTCCTGTTCCTGGAAGCACACAGAATAAATGAAACTAGACTGCAAAAAAGAACACCTCTCAGTGACAATGACAACAACCTCACAGGGAGTTTGTGGAGTTCTGAGTAGGTTTAGTGCACTGATTTTATGTTTGTTTAAATTGGGGTCTTGAAGAACAGATTCAAGCCCTGTGATTGCTATTGTTAATTCCTGTTGTAGTTTACTGTGTGTGACCTTACTGTTTGTGTACTTACGGAAACTAAGGCATTTGTGCAAGAGCTGATCAAGTCACTGCATTCATCTCAGTCCAAGGCTTGGAGGTCTTTTGTATTTCTAAGGTGAAAATTGACAATGAAAAGGAACTTTAAGGACAATTAGGGTGTTTAGTATTTCTTTCTTCCATCTGAAACATCTTGGTGAACTCCTTTTAAAAATAGATGGGGATTAAGTAGCAATCTGTAGTTGGATAAGAGAAGGGCAAATGAGGGTGACTGCTCATGCTTCACCATTCCAAGAAGCTGCCTGCAGAGGTGGTACAGGAAGCCTGTTAGCGGAACCTCAGGTTTGTTAATTGGAAAACTGATGGTAAAAAGAAAAGGTTAAAGGGAATTGAATGGTGATTTTTTTAATATTATAGTCAGTCAGTTCTTAAAAATGCCAGTGCTCCACTTCAGCCCTGATGCTTGAATAACTTATAAGGCTTGAATAACTCATTCTGGCTTTCAACTGAGTGTGCACATTTAGGGAACTATGGTTGGGCTCTAATGTAAATATTCTTTGACTGATTAGTATGAAAATGGCCCTTCCTTTCTGCTTTCCTTTGAGATACTGACAAGAAAGTGACCCGGTAGATGCATGAATTATGTATTTCAGAAGACAGATCTACTGAAATTGAAGATGAGAATACTTACTTTATATTGTTTTGTACTCTCCAGACAGTGGATATCTGCTTCAATCAGTGTGTTTAATTTATGAGGGCTGCTGTCTCTCTGTTTAATCTTCAGGGCACAAACTTTGTTCTTCACACCTTTGTCTCCAGATTTTAGCTTGTTTTTCAGAGAGCCACTGATTTGTGCCTCTTCATAGGGGTAAAAAGCAATTTGAATGGTTATGATTTGGATAAACATAAAAGCTATCTATTCACTTCATGTGTCTTTCCTATCCAGACTGACAATGTATTTAAATTCTCTAACACAGCACTTATAGATTCTTTTTTATTTTTTTATTTATTCTTCTCTCATACAATACATCCTAAGTGAAACCCTCCTCCATCCCCCTTCTGGTCCCCCTAGCCCACCCCGTTATACCCCTGATTTTATAGGTTCTTATAAGAATTAAATGATTAAACACCTTCCAGGAGTTTAGCTTACTGTTTGAACAATAGTAAGGTTTTGATATTTGTTTGGTATTCTCAAACTGATTCTGGATGTGACATTGATTTTTACATTACCTATATAGAGAAACAGCCACACCATGTCCTAATACAGTAATAATTACTGACTTGTGATTTATCTGTGAAAAATTAGGACCCCAAACAAAGGAGAGCAATGGAGAGTTCTTTTCATGCAAGAAAACAGTTTGGGAAGTCTAGGGTTTGGTTTCCCTCACTTTGCTGTTATACAAGTACTATTAGCAGGATAGATTTGCTCAGTAAGACTTAGGCTAATTCTACCTCTTGACTTGCACGGTTGGCCCTGCCATTTCATAGGGCTATTTCCAATTGTTTCATAGAAATTGAAATATTTAGCTGGGTGGTGTTGGTGCACGCCTTTAATCCCAGCACTCAGGAGGCAGAGGCTGGCAGATCTCTGTGAGTTCCAGGCCAGTCTGGACTACAAAGCTACACAAAGAAACCCTGTCTCAAAAAAATCAAGAGAGAGAGAGAGAGAGAGAGGGAGGGGAGAGAGAGAGAGAGAGAGAGAGAGAGAGAGAGAGAGAGAGAGAGAGAGAGAGAGAGAAGGAAAAATCAAAAAAAGAAGTTGAAATATTTAACTGCCCTGATCACATATAAATGTCATTAAAGTTTGTACATGACATTATCAGTTTGAAGCTCTTCAGAGCAGGCTCTTTTGTAAAAGTGTAAATGGGATACTCACGTCTTATCTAATTTGTGGCACTTACTTGACCCATTTTCTACCTGTAAGATTTCCTTCCCCAAACAGTGCATCTTTATTGTTGTAGTGCATATCCTTAGATCCTTTGTTGACCATGTTGAGATGGAGATATATTTCATTTAGGCAGGCACCTAGAGTAACTTGAAAGCATTGCATTTTTATAAAATAAGCATGAATGATGGGCATAGGATTCACAAAACTGGATTTGAGAATAATTGAAAGAAATGAGTTTTACCTGGTCTTTACTGCAAGTGACATTTGTGTTAATAAGATAGCATTTTACAAAAAAAAAAAACAGAAATGAAATATTCTATTCATTTATCTTTCCTTTGATCTTTGCATTCTGATTCAGTCCTTAATTTTCATCATCCTTAATTCAGTTGCCAAGCAAAAAGACATTAAAAAGTTGATTTAGTAATGAGTTGTGATCAAAACTTTATTATGGTCATTGAAAATATTACACACATGGGCACATATTGCTGATATCTATTTCTAATTGGAATAAATTATCTGTCACTAATTAGAAATGAATGACAAATTCTAAAATGACAAATTAAATATGAAGAAATCGTGTGGAATAAGAAATTGGAAAAATACAAATCAAGTTCCACCTCCAAATGTTTAGAAGAAATAAACAAAAATAATCAATGTTATCTAAGATGCATTTGAGAAAGTCCACTTAAGAGGGGAAAGAAATCTTTTTTTTTATTTAAAAAAATGTCATTAAGATAGAAAATAAGAGAAATAAAACCATTCCCATTTGACATTGAGGAATACCCATCCTCTTAGCAGAAAGTAAGTAGGCCATAAAGATGAGAATGTAAAATGCTGTGATATTGGCTTCTTATCTTTAAATGAAATTCTAATTTGACTGTAGCACAAGGAGAAGGAATGAATATTGTATGTTTTCCCATACAAGCTGTCAAAATGATAAAAATGGATACTCTCTAAATCAGCTTTTCCATGGACAGCTGCTTCATCATCATTAGTATGTATATCCTTATTAATATCTAGGCCACTCAACTCTGTAAGAGTTAAGATTGCTGTTCTTTGAAATTTCACTCCATTCTAATCAATAGAAAAGATCTATATACAAATACCATGGTATAATGAACAGAAATATATTATTTTTTGTTCTTACTTGTTCTGTAATGGAAACCTATTTGAAGAGTATACCATTTTTCTCTGAAAATCATCTTAAAAGCCTACAACACTGCAGTGCATTCCTTTCTGCTGTGTGCCTGCATGCTTGTGACTCTCTTTAGGATTAAAAGGAGCACAGTATACTGAGTTGGCTGTTTCCTTAGTGGGCTGCAGGAGTCTGCCAAGAACCCCAAGCCCTTTGATTTTCAAACAAATGAAATTAAAATCTCCATCTTATTTCTTGGTGTCACTGCCAGACCCTAACGGGGACTACAAAAATCATGAAAAAAAGCAGCTTATATTATTGGTTCTAGCATTAATTACTGATACATAAATTGAGGCAAGGACAGATGCAGTTACCAAAAGGATATAGCATATATAGAACAAAAAATAGGTTTTAAAAAGTCTAGAAATTAACTGTAATAGCAGAAACATTTGTGAACATGACAGTTTATAACTATGCACTTGTAAATCCAGCCATTTGTTCTGCAGCTGCTATAATATGATTTCAAGTCATTAGACTCTTCAGAGTCAAGGTGGATCAGTGGAAGTCAGTACCTTCTGCCTTTGTGTTTTCTCCCATTAACTAATTGGTCACTAGGGCCATTTTAGCAACAAGTTGTGCATCAGTGTTCCATCCCTCTGATAAACTGTGAAGTTCAACAATGGTTTTCGACTTTCACATGGTTTTCTCCAAGTTATTTATTTTATTTCTTGATTTACATAAACAGTGCTGTTCTTAATACCTAGAAAATCTCCAAATTCTTCCTGTTAGCTGCTTACATCCTATCATGCCCAGGACTATTGCCACAACTAATCTTTTAATAGCAAACCAAGAACATAGCATTCTCTTATTTTTTAACAACCCCCTAAAGTCATACTTGGATAGCCTTTGAAGGTAATGGGGATTTTCCTAGTATTTTGACAGCATATCTTACTTCAAGCATGCTGAATATATTTTTATAGAGACTATGCATGTTCCTTTTGTGTCACTGTATGTGTCTTTAAAATTTTTTTATTATTTTTATTTCAGAAACAATCATTTTACATATCAACCCCAGTTCTCTCTCCCTCCCATCCTCCCATGCCCCCCACTGACACCCTCCAAACCAACCCCACCCACTCCCCAAGGATAACAAGGCCTTCCACAGGAGGATCATCAAAGTCTGTCACATCCTTTGGGGTAGGGTCTAGGCCTTGTTTTGTGCATCTGGGCTGCAATAATATCCCTCCATAGGGAATGGGTTCCCAAAGTCCATCTGTGTGTCAGGGATAACACTGGCTCCACTGCCAGAGGTCTCATAGACTGTTCAGGCCTCCCAGCTGGCACGCACATTCAGAGGATCCCATTTGGCCATATGCTGGTTCCCCAGCTTTACGACAAGGGTCTCTGTGCCCTCACTAGGTCAAGTCAACTGTTTCTTTGGGTTTCTTCAGCATGGTCTTGGGTCTTTTGCTCATCCCTCTTCCCTCTCTACAACAGTGTTTAGCTGTTGGTGCCTGCTTCTTCTTCGATAAGCTAATGGATGACGGCTCTAGGATGGCAGTCATCAATCTCATTATAGGGGAAGGATATCAAAGACAGTGGGAAGTTTTTCAATGTTTTTAGAGGGAGGTTCATAATAGAAGTGTTTGATCCACTGAGTTGTTTATCAGTTTGCCAATCATACTCAATAGTCATTTGGGTTTGCTAATTGGCCACCTTTTGAAATTAGGCTTCTCCCTTGCCAGAGAGCCTGGGAGACAGGAGTGATATCTTGGCTCTTATTTCTATATTGTTGAAGCACTTCCCAATTTTGTGGGAAAAGACATTTTGTTCTTCATTAAACTTTTGGGAATCTGGAAAAGGTTTGTACACATTCGGGATAACGAGAGAACATTTTCCAGTCATAATGATGAGGATCCATGTTTATGGAATTGATGCTGTGTTGACATAGTCTCACAAGGTCAGCAGTCATCAGAAGAGGGAAGAGAAAAAAGGGAACAATTTAGAAGAATTACCAGTGATGCACACCACCACCACCTTTATGGTATACTCACCATATGCATGTTTATTAGTCAGGCTCCTCTAGAGGATCAGCACTCAAAGAATTAATATATACATATATTCACATATGTATGACTATATATAATAATATATATATATATATATGAGTATATTTCATACACACACACACACACACACACACACACACACACACACACACACGAATTTACCAGAGTAGGTTACAGGTTGTGTCCTGTACATCTAGTCCAACAATGGCTGTCTACCAAAGGAAAGTACAAAAATTCAGTGGTTGTTCAGTTTACAAGGCTGGATGGCTCAGATGGTCTTTAATGTATGTGAAACACTGAAGAATTAGGCCCTAATGTCAGTGAACATGTGGACTTTTCAGCAAAAGTGAGAGCAAGCAGTTGTAGAAGGGAAGCTTCCCTTTTCTGTGTCCTTTATATGGGCTTCCAGTAGAAAGTATGGACCAAATTAAAGGTGTGTCCTCCTACTTCAAAAGATATAGGTTTGATAGGGTGTCTTCCCATTTCAAAAGATTTAATTAAGAAGAAAAAATGTCCCTCATAGAGGTATCCAACCACTTAGTTTTACTTAATTCTACATGTAGTCAAATTGACAACCAAGAATAACCATTGCAGAATACCTTTTCTATCATAAAGTGCAGCCTGAGGTCATGAGAGAATATGACTTTGGTAAACAGCCAGGTGCTTCCATATCAGGTTAGTTCTTATTAGGTTATATGTTTAACCAACAACTAAGTGTATAATATTACTATAATACTCTGTCAGCAACCTGAATGCAAGTATAAGTGTCCTAACTGTTTGAAAAAGTAGGAAATCTCTGAAAGTAGTAACTCAAAGAACATTAATATAAAAAATCTTCTCTTGCATGGGCTTCTTTTTCAGGATGCACACATAGATGTAAAGTGTGTGTGATATATGGGCAGTTAAAGACACACACTTTTCCATTTAATTATTTATGCTCACAGTAGACCATCTTATGAGTTTGACATGAATAGAATCACAATTTCTCCAATGTAATTTCACCTTTCTAAAGGCTATTCTATTTGATCTCTCTGTCCTCTTCTTAGAAACCTTGCTAGTCTCAGGTTTCTCCAACATTATCTAGTGTTATTGTTTTCTACTCTTTATTCTTTGGGGGGTCCACCACACAGCTCCCAAATAAATCACATGGGGTCTTTTTCTTACTTATAAATACTGGGCCTTAGCTTGGCTTGTTTCTAGCCAGTTTTTCCTAATTTAAATTATCCCATCTATCTTTTGCCTCTGGGCTTTTACCTCTTACCTTTCCTTACTTCTTATTCCATGACTTAATGTGTCATTGGGTGACTAAATGCTGGAGTACTTATCTCCTCTCCTTTAACTCCATGGTTTTCTCTTACCAGATTTCTTGTACTATGTATTCTGTCTGTATGAGAGCCCCTCTTATCCTTTCTTATGCTTAGATATTGACCATTCAGCTTTTTGTTAGATCGATCAGATATTTTAGATAGGCAAAGTAACACAACTTCAGGAATTAAACAAATGCAACATAAAAGAATAGAATATATCTTTGCATTGTTAAACAAATATTCCACAGCATAAACAAATGTAATATATGTTAAATATATATTCTACAACAATATTTTTCTTTTCCTTTCCTTTCCTTTTCTTTTCTTTTCTTTTCTTTTCTTTTCTTTTCTTTTCTTTATTTAGAAGAGAGTTTTTCCGTGACTCTGAATTGAACCCTGGCCATGGCAATGAGACGGTCGAATCCTAACCACTAGACCACCAGGGAACAATCTAGTACTGTTTAAACTTTCAACTGCTAAAAATATATTTCAGAAATTAAACCATATAAATACTACAAAAGGTAAAATTCTGGAGCCTGAATTTAATACTTATCATTTTAACCTGTTTTCCCAACATATTTTTATTCAGTGAAAAATGATAAAAAAGATTTAAAAAGGAAGACAAAGTAAGAGATATTTTAAAAGACAGCATAATATAAAATGAAGTGGTAAAGAGAAACAAAAAAAACTATTAGTACTTTGGTTTGAAGATTAGGTTTAAAAACTAAAAACAAACTTAAGTAAATAAAAAGATGGATAAAAATCATACCAAGCCTTCTTGTTAAATTCAATGCAGTGTGTATTGTATATATTAGCACTCAAAGTATACGAAGTACCTTTTCTGAATGATATGTGGTGATTATCTGCCACAGGGGTATACTGTACAACTCAGATAGGAATTTTTTTATTCATGCCCAAACATGATTATTGCTCAAATTTTATATCTCATGGACTGTACATATCCCCAGAGATAATTGAGCTGAACTGCAAAAAATGAAGAAGAAGCTTCTCCCCATTTAAGCCAGACACTGTGTAGTAATATGATTTCAGATAAACATAAACATAATCAGAACTTATCAGTTGTTTTTCAGTCCCTTTAGAGAGTATACACTTGATTTTAGCAGTAGTTTAGACTGTATTGGTAGAATTCCCATGCAATTGAGTGCTATAATATCATGTTTCAATGAGATTTTAATAAAAGAGTAATATTAAACCATACACCTACAAATACCTGATTTTTGACAAAGAAGGTAAAATACAATGGAAAAAGTCATGTTTCTTGAACAAATGGTACTGACATAACTGGATGCTGGCAAGTTGAAGACTCCAGATAGATCCATATCTATCACCATGCACACATTGTAAGTCAAACTGATCAAAGACTTCAACATAAATCTAGCCACACTGAACATCTTAGAAGAGAAAGTGGGAGATAACCTTGAACAAATTGGTACAGGAGACCTCTTCCTGAACATTACACCAGTAGCACAGACACTGAGATCAACAATTAATAAATGGGACCTCCAGAAACTAAGAAGCTTCTGTAGGGCAAAGAACACAGTAAAGAAGACAAAACGGCAAAACAAGGGGCTTGGCCTAGGCCCTAATATGACAAACTTGAAGAACCCCTATGGAAGACCTCACCCCTCCTGAGGAGCAGAAAGGGTGTGGGATAGGTAGGGTGTTAGTTGGGAAGGGGCAGAGGAGGAGGGGAGGGAGAAGGACCTGGGATTGATATGTAAAATAATTATCTTTATAATAAAACAGAAGAAAAAAAAAGAAAAATAGAAGGTAGTCACCAAACAATCCAACTAAAAAGTGGGGTACAAAAGTAAATAGAAAATTCTCAATAGAGGAATCTAAAATGACTGAAAGATTCATAAGAAAGCATTCAACATCCTTAGCTATCAAGGAAATGCAAAGCAAAACAATTCTGAGATACTATCTTGCTCCTGTCAGAATGGCTGAAAGCAAAAACACCAAGGACAGGTGAGGAGAGGATGTGGAGGAAGAGGAACACATCTCCACTGGTGGTAGGATTGCAAACTTGTACAGTCACTTTGGAAATCAGTATGGGGGTTCCTCAGGAAAATGTGAATCAATCTACCACAAGATCCTGCAATTCCACTCTTAGGCATATACTCAAAGGTACACATTCATACAACAAGGACATCTGTTCAACTATGTTCACAGCAGCATTATTTGTAATAGCCAGAAACTGGAAGCATCCTAGATGCTCCTCCACTGAAGAATGGATAGAGAAAATGTGGTACATTTACACAATGGAGTACTACTCAGCAGAAAAAAAAATAAACAATGGAATCTTGAAATTTGCAGGCAAATGGATGGCACTAGAAGAAACCATCCTGAGTGAGTTAACCCAGTCACAAAAAGACAAACATGGTATGTACTCTCTCATATATGGATTTTAGACATAGAGCAAAGGATTACCAGTCTACAATCCACACCACCAGAGAAGCTAGGAAGCAAGGAGTACCCTAAGGGAGACATGTTCCCCCTGAGAAGGCAAAAGGGACAAGATCTGCTGAGCAAATGATAACATGGTAGGAGGGGAGAGAGAGTTAGTAGAAAGAGAAGGGAAGAAGAGAAGGGGAGAGTAGAACATACAGGACCAGTAAGATTGAGTCTGGAAGAATATAGGAGAGCTAGAAAAGAGATACCATAATAGAGGGAGCCATTATAGGTTTAAAGAGAAATCTGGCACTACAGAAATGTCCAGAGATCTACAAGGATGACACCAGCTAACAATCTAAGCCACAGTGGATATCCTACATTAAATGTCTTTCCCATACAATGAGATTGATGACTACCCTATATGCTGTCCTAGAGACTTCATCCAGTAGCTGAAGGAAGCAGAAGCAAATACCCACAGCTAAACACTGGAATCTGGAATCCAGTTGCTGAAAGGGAGGAGTGATGACCAAAGGGTTCAAGATAAGGCTGGAGAAACCCACAGAAACAGATGACCTGCACAATGGGGAACTCATGGATCCCACACTGATAGCCGGGAAGCCAACCAAGGACTGACTCAGAACCCCTGAATGTGGGTGTCAGGAGGCCTGGGCAGCCTATAGGGTCTCTGGTAGTGGATCAGTATTTATCCCTAGTGTATGAATGGATTTTGACAGCCCATTCCACATAGAGGGAAACTCTCTGAGACTAGACACACAGGCAAGGGCCTAGGTCCTGCTCCAAATGATTCGACAGACTTTGAAGATCCCCCATGGAAGGTCTCACTCTCCCTGGGGAGCAGAAAAGGGGATGTAGTGGGGGCAGTGGAGGAGGGGAGGGAGAGGGAACTGGGATTCACATATAAAAGAAGATTGTTTCTAATTCAAATTTTAAAAAGATAGAATGATTTTGTCTTTCAATAAAATTTATTTTAAAAGTAAAAAATAAATCCAAGCAAACAAAAAGAAGAGAGTATATATAAAAGTACTATGCTGTAGATCACCATGAGAATGCTTCATAAAATTTTTGGCTCTGATTCTGTAAATTTGTGCACATTCATGCAAAATTATTTGTTATATTTTATTCTACTGATGAAAGAATGGGAGCCAGATATGACCAAATCTTCATTTACCATCTGTTCTATTTGACATGTGTTTATATGCTTCTGGCTTAAAAACAAACATCTTAAGAGGAAAAGAGTTGTGAGCTGGGCAATTGTAGAATATGTCTATAATCCCAGTACCCAGAGGCAGAGGCAGAGGCAGGTGGATCTCTGTGAGTTCGAGGCCAGCCTGGTATACAATTTTCCATAGAGAAAACCTGTCTTGAAAAAAAAAAACTAAAAAAAAGGGGGGGGGGGAAGAATTGGAAGTGTATCATGTAATTTTTTTCCTGAGGAAAAAGTTGAATTAATGTGAAATAATGATAATAGGAAGAAAAACCATGAAGTGATCTAAAATATCTCAACAGTATTTTCAAAGAAGATGGGAGGAGTGGTATTTAATGAACCCAAACGCTCACTCTACATAAAAATCAAGAACAGAATTCTATTGTAAGACACAAAACTATTAGAGAAAAGAGGTAGAAAAGCACTCTAAGGTAATATGTATGGGAAAAATCTTACTGTGGTTCTATTGCTTAGGAATTAAGCCCAATAACTGATAAAGGGACTTTGTGAAATTAACATGTTTTTTGTCAAAACATTAATGATTTATACAACGAAGAGGCAGGAAGCCTCCAGAATGAGAAAAATCTTTGCTAGTATATATTTGATAAAGTTTAATAGATTATAGAAAGAACTAAAACAAATCATCTGAACAAGTAGTCAATCAAATTAACCAACAAATGAATCAAAAATCCTATAAGGATGAAATAGAAAATTGTTCAACCTCACTAGTCATGAGAAAAATATACATCAAAATGCTTCTGAGATTTCATCTTTCCCAAGACAGAATATCACTCACTGGAAATTCGTAAGAGTTATGAGTCTCTGCATGAGCTGTTTACCATTGCAGGGAGAAGCTTCTCTAGCCAAGGTTGAAGGTCAGATTAATATAAGGGAGCAATCACAGATATTAGGATGCAGTTTGACAATATGTGTCTTTTCTTTAGTTTTTAAATTAAAACATTTCGTACAATATATTCTGATCATATAGTTCCTCTCCTCTCCTCCCATCTAACTCTATGCCTTCTTTTTTTCTTTAGAAAAGAAATTAGCAAATAAAAGAAAAATAAATAATAATAAAAGAATAAACAGAATAAAAGCAAACAAACAGAAAAAAGGAAGAAAAATACAAGAGATATATGTATATGCAGACACACACAGAGACAGTTTCAAAGACAAAGTCCTTTGAAAAATAAAATCAGAAATCATAATACATAATCAATAAGATAAAAATGTTCAACCAAAGCATTATGAGACAAAATGTCTCCTACAACACCATTGACCTGGTTTTAGTTGGCCATATACTGCTGGACATTGGCCTACCTTTGAGTCTAGTTTGAATACTTATTGAAACTCTATTAGATAAACTCTTTACCTTTTTGAGTAATTGACAGTTGGAGATAGCTTCTGGACTCCATCTAGGGCCTAGTGTCCTCTCATCTCCCAGTACTTGAACTCTGTTTTGCTCAGACCTCTGCAGGCCCTCTGCACACTTCCACAGCCACTATAAGTTCTAAGTAGGAGGTTTTTATTTAGGGCATGTGACCTCCAGAGCCTGAGGATGTGGACCAAGTTTATAGTACTAGGATTGAAATCCTCCCTGTGGTACAGGCCTCAAATTCAATCCAAAAGCAGGTGGTAACACTCATAACCTTCATTCCACTTTTGGTTATGGAAAAAGTTTAAATGGCACACTGATATTATATCATAAGGTCTTGGCTTCAGGGATGCCATTGGTGTCTTTTCTCCCACAATAGATTGTGTAGCATGTCCAAGAACTATGAAAGTGAGCAAGCAGGGAGGAAGATTTCAGGTCAGTTCCAGCTTTATTTCCCTGTGTCCTAGAACAGAAGTGTGTTTTCAGTGATGGAGTCTTACCATCTAGTTCTGGTGGGAAAGCTACAACAATAGCAATAACCTGAGTTGTTTTTGTGGACCTGTGAAGCCACTCTGGTCAATGACTAATTGGGAGATATCCCATAGATTGATACTGAGATTTAGTTTACAAACATGGGTTTCTATAGGAATTTTTCAATATCCTTAGTTTTAGTTAACCCACTCCACCCTTCCCCTTCCCCCTGCCCATCATTGCCCAGATGTTTAGCTCTCCATGAACATAAGTGTTTAACTGAATGTTCCTCCCTAAATGAGTAATCTATATTAGTTTCCCCTCCTATCCCCCAAGGCTCAGGGAATATCACAGAAGAGGAATGAAAGGAATGGAAGATTCAGAGGATAGAGAGAAATGCTATCTTTGGGACATGGCAGGACTTGTAGTTTTGGTAAATATATGAGATGAAGACAACTAAGTCACTAATCTTTCCACAAGCAATGCTAATTGGACTCAATTATTAACAAAGAAAGAGAAGTCATGAAGGGGAAGGATGATATGTTTGGGGTGCCTAAGAGGAATGGGAAGAGTTGGAGGTTCCTGAGGTAGTGGGAAGGACAACCTAGAAGTTCCTGTAGGGAGTGGAAGGGGGAGTTTGCAGGGAGGAGTTGTGTTACTGTAGAGATTTGGGAAAGGGAATTGTGATAACATATGTTCAAGATTCATTGTTTATGTGTACAAATTTTACAAAGAATAAATAAAAGCATGTTATGCTAACATCAGTAATAACAACAAGTGAAGATGTGGAGAAAACAGAATCCCTAAAGCCTATTGATGGGAATGATAACTGGTTCATTCTCTATGGAAATCATAATGGTGGTTTCTGAAGAAAAAAAAGGAAAGAAAAATAAGCCTCAAATAGATCTATCATTTGACCCATCTGTACAACTCCTGGGTAGTTACCCAAAGAACTCTTAAATGAGCACATCACAGAGATGTTTGCTTGTAGTGTTTATTTAACCATTATTCATAATAACAATGTTACTTAACCAATGGAGAGGGCCACCAGCAGAGTACTGGATAAATAGAATGTCACATATAGGCATAGTTGAATTATTTTCAGTCATGAAGAAGATTGCAGTCATATCATTTGTAGGAAAACTGACAGAAATGGAGTTGAACACATTAAAAAAGCTAAGCCAAGAGTCATAAATGACAAATATGTTTTCTCTCATTTGTGATTACTAGATTTTCTATATTCACACAAGATCACATATGTACCTATCAAATGAAAATGGAAATTAAGTTGTCTAGGAGACTAAATGGAACAGATTTGAAGGGTGAAAGGCAAGAAAAGGTATAGTAGGTAATGCATAAAATGTACAATCTATATTTAAATGAAATTAAAATTTAAAGAGGAAATAAAATAGTAAAAACAGGTAGAGTAAGTAAAAGTTTGTGGTCTGGACTACAGGATCCCATTTTTGTTTCTCAGCTCAGAGGTGACCATTTATAGAGTGTTCTGTACTTTCTCTGGAGGATTAAGTGACTTTCTCTCATGACTCTTAGTTACCTGCAGACCAGCTTGGTATTGTCTGTGGATCATATATTTCCTCAGGCCTGAGAATATGTGTGGTAATACAGCTAAACTAAAAGTACTGACCATACTTCCTGAATGATGAGATTCTTCACCTTGACCACTCTAGGTATTCACTGAGATTCTGCCAAGGTCTTATGTTTTGTGATTGTAAATCTTCTGAGAATGTAAAGTCATTTTTTTTCTTTAAAAACAGATTTAATCACACAGGGATTACTTACTTTTCTTTTTCAACAATATGTCCTGATCCACTGTGCATTTAGGAGTCAGGTTTTCTTCTAAGCATTTATTTTAGTGATTAGAATGGAGAGATGCCTGAAAAGAAATAATTTTGCTGTTTCAAGCTGAAGATAGATCCATTTGCTATTCTTCAGTAGACTAACTGTGAGCACCTTTGTGATCTAGCACTACTGATTCAAAATACACACCTGAGAGTGTATAATGTTGAAAACTGTTTTGGTAATCTGACTTAACCAGGATTATAATTTGAAGATTTTCTCCTTTTTCTGAATATTTAAATATTTCTCTGAATAGACTTTTAATGAAATGCAAATGATGGATTTCTTTTCTCATTCATTTCCTCCCAGCCCCTGTGGTATGGAAGGAATTATTAGCTGAAAATATTTCGATTAAAAGAAGAAATTTTCATAGAAAATTCCATAGAAATTTTCATTAGAAATAATAGCTCACCCTCCCAAAAAATGTTTACACAGTCATCTCACAGTAAGTAGTATGCCTCCCAGATACAGAAGAACAAGCCTATTTTTTTAAATGTTTAAGTGATTATCACATTTTTCTACTTCTGTTGAGAATTAAGGAGAGAGAAGACCTTTAATGAAGTACTTCTGTGGAAGAAGTTCTTAGTTTTAGCTTTTGGGACATTTTAATTGGCACTCCTATGATAACCTCCCAACTCTCAGAACCTTTCCTAATGAGAGATTTTCTGGTTGACCCATTACCTTGTCTTAGCATATCCCTAACTTATCAGCTCACTTGAAAGGCCTCTTTAAAACCAAGGCAGAAACCATCATTCTAATACAAATAAATTATCATGCTTATGGCGATTCAAGTGTGTCCTGTTCTTTTTAGTTTCACTTAAAACTAAAGCCAAAAGAAAGCAGATGGCTAATAACAGAATCCTTAATTGTTCTGCAGAGATGCATAAAACAGATGATGTTACTTTGATCTATGCAAAGTCTTGGTTCTGATCGCAGCTTTAAAGATAACCTTAGGCTCTTTCACAAATTATAGTGTGGAACTTCTCATGGTAGATAACTTTATTTGAACTTGTTACAACTCTTCTGTTAACTCCAAACTTTGGAAAAGCTATATAAGCTAAATTCAAGATGTTTGGCTTATTTTTCCCCTATTTTTCTGGAGATTGAATTTTAAAAACATAATAAACACTTCTTTTAATCTCATGCATTTAAAGAATGATGTCTTTGTAGATGTAAGTGCATATTATTTTGTAAAAATTTTCTTCTAATCCTGTTTCCACTGTGATTTGTGTACATAGTCAACATTGAAGTAAACTGTTCAGTTGTCCCACTCATAAAATTCTATAGGACTAGTCCACATATTTTATGCTGTCTTCCAACAAAATGTCAATTTTCAAGAGTTAAAATGTTTGACTGAAATTAGTAGGATTTTGAAATTATAGCATTGGTATTATTTCATTCCAACACAAAATTTGAATCCATCAGGGTAAAGGGTAACCTGAAAACTGATACTGGTTTATTGTTTGGCACTAACATCTCATAGTTAGGACCAGAGCTTCCAGTAATGAGAAGGATGGGATAAGATGTGTAGCAAGGCTGAATTGATAGTCACAAGTAAATTGTGGTATTCAGATGCTCTATCCATGAAATGGTCTCTTCACCTTTATCAGGAGCACAAAGGTTCAGGCCTTGGAAGCCATTTAGTTCAGTTTCACTTCTATAGATATTATGAATAAGTCTAAAGTTCTGGTAATACATAGACATAATTTTGTAATTCACACAGTGGGGAAGAAGAAACAAACATTTTCATGTTTATGTCTTACGAATGTATTGAATGTACTTAGAACATTCCTCTGTTCTGCATACATTCCTTTCACTTTGGGAAAAGGGATTCTCCATGGATCTGCCATTATCTTTTCAAAGTTTCCATTTTTTATTTTCTTGTATCTTCCCTCTTCATATTTTCTTAATTTCTATCATAGCATGTTATATTAGTTTGGAAAATCAATTTTGATTATTTTTGGTGCTAAATTTGAGCAGAATACAAAAATAAGGGTTAGAATTGATGTAATTTGGTAATACAAAGCTTATAACATGAACACATAATATAGTAACATATTTCAAGTTTTGAATGGTCAGTAGTATAGTTATGTTTTTATCCTTGAGATTATAAAATAATTACATCATTTCTCCTTCCCCTTTCCTCCCTCTAAACCCTCCCGTAAATCCCTCCTAAGTCTTTAATTTCTGGCCTATTTTCTTATTGATTGTTGACACATTTATGTATGAATTTGTTTGTATACATGTATTTTCCACAATATAATCTTCTAACTTTTATAAATTTTCAGGGGTATTTCATATTAGGTAACTGATTGTTATGCTCTTCTGTGTGGAAAACTGTTTCTCTCATTCTTAGTATTCCTTAGTTGCCCATAGTTCTTTGTGCTGGGTTGAAGCCTCGTGGTCTGAAAATATGCTTATACATTAGAGGTTCCTTGCATTTTACATGTGAGCCTCATTCAAATACTCTTTCAATACATTCATTTCTTCTCCCTCTGCAATCATTTCTTCATAGGTTTTCCACTAGGAAAGTCACAGAACTGATGTTTATTTTCTTTTGTTGGTCTTTAGTTATTATTAATTTTTGAGATTATAAGACTATACACTTCAGAAACTAGGCACAGAAACTAGTTGGAACTGACCTGAGAGCCCCCTATTTGAGGACTAGCTTCCATGGTGCTAGAAGCTGCTGTGCAAGCTTTCATAGGAGGAAGGCAACCAATGGTCCTACATATGGATGACACTTATGAACCACATCAATGACCATCATGGCCCACTAGTCCTAAGGATGCAGTGGTGACATATATATCTTGGCAGTAGTCAATAATAGCTCTGATTGAACTGATGATTCTCTAATGTGCCCCAGCTTTCTCACGTATGATCATTTCATACTTGTATCAGTGTTACTTTCAAAGACTGATTTGATCATCAGTATTGTTGTCCTACTATCATAATGAAAAATTAATTTTTGTTTCTGTTTTTCTTAAATTTATTAATATGTTAACATTGTAAAACTGAAATTTTGTTAAGGTTATAAATGATTGTATTTCATTTGTAACTGTTGGAATATGTCCTTTTGTGGTCTTCTACATGCACTTGACTTTTAGAACTTAAATTATTAACTGTCTTTTTCTTGGAGTTGCTGGAGTCAACATTTAGCCCACAACAGTGTTCTAAGCTGTGATTATTTAATATAATATCTGACTTATTGTACACACAATATTCTCCTCCTATATCAAAGAATAAGAGGATTTGATTTAGAGGATAATAAATGGTAGCTGTTAGAGTAAGTCCTCAAGATGAGAGCTACCATTTCCCCGTTTAGTCTATTGGATGTCTTATATACCCACATTTAACTGAAAATTCAAAACAGAAATGGAAAATAGTTATCTGTGTGTCTGGAAAGTAGGGTTAATAATCTGAGTACTTGCTATGTTATTCTAAATAATACAATTTCTGATATAAAGTGAGTTTTAATCCTACACTCCCTCCCTTTCTAAAAATGAACATGTGGATTTGGCCCTATTTGTTATGTGTTTCTTATCATCATTAATATCTTGTGGTTGCTGAGAGCATGTAGTACATAGCAGGAAGTACATTGAAACAGAAGTTCTGAGTCAATCTTCTAGTGTAGAGAATAGTGCTAGCTGTTTGTGAAGAGATCATTGGAAAAGTAAAGCCTTGTACTGATTTAGGAATTAAGCGTGTACAGAAGTGATCAGGAAAGATAGTGCTATCAGGAACTAGGTTGCTACATATACTATTACAAGTATTTGATGCCCACACAAGAGAGAGAAATGTAGAACCTTGGGCCAAGGAAAAAGTCATCAAATTGTTCCTATTACTTCTTTTCAAAATCACTGGCAAGATGGCTTGGCCTGTAAAGATACATGATGACAAACTGACAAGCTGAGTTCAATTCCTGGGGCCAACAACGTGGAAGGGGAGAACCAGTTTCTGCAAGTTACTTCTGAATGCCATGGACATAGTGTTATGTATGCACATACACATATTATAGATAAGTGCGGTAAAATGCCTTGTGGATGTGGGCAGAATTTCTGAGATACAAGAATGCCAAGACTTTGTAGAAGGAGGATGATGGGCTTTTTGTTAGATTTAGTAGAATGTAAAGAAAATGAAAGACTCAAATGAATGTTATCAGGGACTCAGGGGCCTGGACGTTTGAAGATAAGTATGTAGGCAGATAAGTCTGGTACAGTAGCTGTGGACATAATAAAATATTCAGAGTTGACTGATTGCCAAAGAAAGCATGTGAAGTGGGGCAAGAGGAATTACAAATGTAAATCTAGGATCTGCAAACTGTTGCTATAGAGACTGAGACAGTACATATTTAAGTTTTTGCAGGCCTGATGGTCCCCACTGTAACTACTAAACTTTGCTACTTTGGTGTGAAAGCAGCTGTGAACTGTAGGCTGTTAATTTTGTAAATAGAATCATATTTTGCCAAGAATTTATTTTCTAATCTAGCCTGCACAAAATTTAACTGACCAAATTTGGCACAGGGCTCATGAGGATGGAAAAGAAGGATTAGGGAGAGGACTAAACAAGAGAAGAAATCCATGGTAGTGATGTGACAGAATGCAAGGTAACAAGAGGGTGCTTGAAGAGGGTGTGGCCTAAAGCTTTAAGAAGGACAGTATTCAGATTAAGATACTGTAACAATCTCTGGGTGACATAGAGCTTTTATCCCAGAATAAGTTAATAAGTTTTGGATTTTAAAACATATTTAGAAGCTTAATTATCCTTACTTACTTACAATCTTAATGTATATTGCTTTCTGGATGTAATTTATAATTTCTTTTCATTCTCTAAATGTCATCTTGTGTTGTTTTGTTTTTGAGGGAGAATGTGTAATGATATTTCAAATTGCCTATGTAGCTCTCTAAGAGCTAGGGTCAAGGAAGTCATCCCCCTTCTTTAACAGATATCTAACATGGCTGAAAGTGAGGTGCAAAGCCAGATTCTAGTCTTTCATATTAAAAAAATATGCTCACAGTATTTATTTAGAGAGTTATTAACCTAAGTCTTAGAGCATCTTCTTTAGTATTCTTTCAGATATTGACAACTCTTAAAATAATGTAGACTACAAGACATTTGCTGAATTTTAGGATATTAATCATCCAATTCTGAATAACTCCATGGCTTGTTCAGCCATTCAGAGGCTGTCTGAAGCACTACAGTCAGTATGATCTCTAGGATCAATTTGTGTATATGTAATATCTCCAAGGGCACAATTATGTATAATGGTTTATACTGTATCCCCAAGCTGTTAGCACATGGTTTGTGAGGAAATACCATGGACAGCATTATGTATGTAGACATCATGTAGCCTTCCTTCTTCAGAACTTTGTGACTCAGCAGCTTCCTCATTCACTTCTAGGCTCCCCTTGTCTTCCAGGTGTTATGAATCTTTGTTTATAAATATACAATAACTTCTCACTTCTCTTGTTTTTTGCCTTTTCTAGTAAAAATCACTCAGCAGGTAAAAGTGAATAGGCTTCATTCTCTTGTTTTCAAATGTACTATTTCCTTCAGAGTCAAATAAATAATAACATATCTTGAATTTACTTTTAAATAAAATTTAATTACATTATTTTCTCCTTCCTTTCCTTTAATTCCTTTGATATAACCTTATCTCTTTCAAATTCATGGACCTTTTCTTTAATTGTTGTAGTACATACACACAAACCCATTACATATATATATATATATATATATATATATATATATATATATATCAGTTATTACATATGTGAATATACATATGTATAAGTATATCTATATCTATCTTCTTGCATGAATATGATATCAGGGCTGTCTACTTAGTATTTCATAACCAGTTGGTGTGCCTTTACATGAGGAAGACTATTTCTTGTACTCAGTGTTTCTTAGTTGCATGTAGTTCTTTTTCTGGGGTTGGGTTATCATGAGATTTCCAATTTGCATTTTAGCCTATCTATTGTTGTCATTCTTGCTTAAGTTCTTTTTAGGTTAGCTGTAATGTGGATGAGACCTTATATAGAGAGCTTTTATGATATTTATGTGAGTCAAAGAAACAAATACTCTCATAGAAAAAAAAATCCTGCTTCTCAGTTTGCTATAATCTTTTCATCATCCCTTACCTTAAGGTTCTTGAGTCTTAGGTGGAGGACTTGTATTAAAGGTACATGTCATTTAGGGCTAGGAAACATATTATAACTTGTTCTCTGTATTTTATTGGTTATGGTTTTCTGTAGTGATATCCATGTGGTTCAAATAGACATTTCTATGATTATAAGTGAGACCTATACTTATCTATTCATAGAAGAATGCATATTTAGTATTTGGTTAGGATATATATTTGTTTAGTAAAGTTGTAGTCACAGGTTTTCCTCTAAGATCCTGGGGAGATGGCTAGGTTTCTAGTGCAATGCCTGATTCACCTTATGTTGAGTGAGCATTAACACCAGTTAATAAAGTATTGATTACTGCCAATTGATTACTGCATACCAGTCTTGCACTCTCAGGGATATTGTGCCATTCTATTCATTGGTACAGTTCAATGGTGTCATAGTTGGATATGAACATTGGTTACTTCCATCCTCTTGGAAGCTTGCAATGCACACATTAGTACCATGAAAGCTATTTATTCTTCTGGAAAGAGGGTTTTAGGTCAAGTCTAGTCCAGATCCTCTGGGTCTTGTTTCTGAAGAACATGATATTGAGAAACAGAGAGTTACCTACAACATTTCTTGAGAACTAAGGGCAATAGCAAAATCCTATACTGCTTTGACTACTTCTTGGACAACCTTGACCAGCTTAGATGGAGTTTTCATGTCTGGTTTTTAGACTTTGTAAGATATTCTATGGCTCTTGGAGCAAGCACTGTCAGACCAGTTGTGCCAATTTCATTTACAGTATGTATTTGTATGTACATAATATATATATACATATATATATAATATATATGTACATATGTATATATATATATTACTTATATGTATTTTAATGTAAATAGATAATAATATACTTTCTTATTACTTTTACTTTACTTATTACTTTTACTTTACCCTATTTGCTCTTTCTGATGGATTTATTTCCTTTTCATTCCCTAATTAAAGCTACTTTCCTATTTTACCCTTTAAATCACTTGTACTCTGCTAATGAGGGATGGGAGGTAGACTTGTTCTCTTTCTAATGATTCTTTCCCACCCATGGTCACCTTCTGCTTTCCTGTTTCCCAAGGTTACTCCAGTTTTAATACACACATCTCAAGATCTGGAGCTGGGGACCTCAGATCAGAGAGAACATGAAATACTTGTCTATCTGGGTCTAAGTTATTTTACTCAGTATAGTGTTTTCTAATTCCCTCCACTTACTTGCAGATTTTATGATTTCATTTTTCTTTCCAGATACATAGTATTACATAGTGTATAGTATGACCAAAAACTAACCCCATATGGATCAGATACCTAAATATGAAATCTGAAACAAGTAAACTTTTGGAAGAAACCCATAGACAGTATCCTATAGCATACAGGTGTAGAAAAGAACATTCTTTTTTATCTTGATATCTTAAAATATTTTTATTAATTTATTTTTTATTTTCCAATCCTAGTACCCCCTCCATCCTCTCCTCTCACTCCCCCCACTTCTCCCTTCTTCCTCCTCCCATCTGCTCCTTGGTGAGGGTAAGAAGGCCTCCCCTAGGAAGTCTACTAAGTGTGTCCCATAATCTCAATGAGGCAGGAACAAAGCACCTCTCTACCCCCTAGAGCCCTGTGTCTAGGATGGGCAAGGTATCTCTCCATATAGAATGGGCTCCACTATGTCAGTTTGTGCATTAGTGTTAGATCTTGGACCCACTACCAGTGGCCTCATACATTTTCCCAGTGACACCATTTTCACCTATATTAAGAGAGTCTAGTTTGGTCTTATGCAGGTTCCCCTTTTGTCAGATGGCAAGAAATAGTCAAATTGAGGGCTGAAATCAACAAAGAAAGTTCTTAACAGGACCCAATTTGCTTAGGAATTGAAGCCAATAATTGAAAAGCAGGACCTCATAATGGTGAAGGCTTCTTCATGGATAAGCAATCCATCTCGTCAAGAGGAAGGAATCCTAGAGGAGAATCTCTGCCAATGATACATCTGCTAGAGAATTAATATCCAGAATATGTAACAACAACATCAGTAAAAAAAACAACAACAAAGTGTCAAAAGGCAATTGAGCCATATAAAATTGGATATGAACAGAGAATTATAAAGAAGAAATAAAAATGGCCAAGAAATAGCTCAAAAATTGTTCATCTTCCATAAGAGTTATGGAAATAAAAATAAAAACAACTTTGAGATCTTATCTGACTCAGAATGGCATATATCAACAAAACAACAGACAGTAACTACTGTAGAGTGTATAGGAGAAAAGGTAACCCCATTCATTGTTGGTGGTCCAGCTGCTCTGGAAATAAGTATAGAGAAGACCAAAACAGCACAAATACATCTACCATATGGCCTAGCTACACGATCCCTTGACATAGGCCCAAAGGACTCCACTACTTATTTCATGGCTACTTAGTCATATGTGTTCATTGCCGCTCTATTCCCAGTAGCTTGGGAATGGAAACAACCCAAATGTCCTTGAACTGATGAAAAGATGACCAAGTTGTTTTTGTAGGTTGATGCTTTTCATATGTTCTGATACTTCTCAAATTACATACACGTTGCTATATTTTTCTTAAGTACTACTTAATTTTTTTGTTGGTTGCTCATTAGACATTAAAAGTGAGTTGCTTTCTTTAGATCACCTTGTTTATTCATAGGAACTTATTCTTTGTTATGTAAGCATATGACTGTAAACACTTTTGTGATTGTGCTGTTTTTTTATTATCTTTTTTATTTATTATCTTATACAATACATCAAAATTGCAGCTTCCCTACTATTGTTATTATTATGGTGATGTGTATGTGCCTAGTGTGTGTGTGTGTGTGTGTGTGTGTATGTTAATACGGCCATGTATGTGGCACAGTGAATATATACAGGTCAGAGAACAGCTTTAGGGACTCTTTACACTCTTAGCCTTCTAATTTTGCATATTGCAATTGCTTTTACCTATTGAGCCATCTGCCAAGCCTCACTAGTGTGTTTTTTTAATTCTGAGAGCACTGTGTTTTTATGTTAGTCCAATAAAATTTTTCTTTATCTTTTGTTTTTGCTTAATTTTCTGTATATTTCCGATAAGATATTATTGTAACAATTTACTTTGCATAATTGAGTGTATTATCTTCAAAGAAGCCCATTCTTTGAAACTTTCTATAAGCAAATTCCAATTCAGTGTAAATGTTTTTGTTCTTTGCATTCTCAGCATCTTTCTTATGACAGCTTAGGACCTGCTGTTTTATATTGTGTGTTATTCCATTTCAAAAATACATTTATTGATTTGTCTAACATGTAATTTCTGTTCTTTCACATTTCTGTGTACATATATATCATGCATGTATATTTATATGATGGGGATGTCTTCTGTACATGTTTCTCTTATCAATTGATGAATGAAGCACCATGGTCAATGAGACAGGATGATAGGTAGGACTAGGAGACAAGGATGATTCTGGGGAGAATAGGCAGAGAGGAGTCATGATGTGAACTCACGGAAGAGAAAATGTGAGTGAGGCATCTCTGGTAAGATAAGACCAGGTGGAAATATTTAGATTAATAGAGATGGGTTAATAATTAAGACAGAGCTAGCCAATAAGAAGCCCATGCCAATGGCCAACAGTATTGTAATTAGTATGTCTTGTGTACTACTTTGGAACAAGGCAGTTACAGAACCTGGCTGGAAACACCACAAATACACACACACACACACACACACACACACACACACACACACACACATATATATATGAGATGCTATAGGTTGTAGTTTTACCATTTCACTTTCAGCATCCCCACTTCTCTCTCTAAATCTTTGTTTCTAGTTTTTGGTTTTAGCTAAGTGTCCCATAAAGTTTGATTAGGAATTTCTTTGTTATTCTGGTTTGCCTATAACACTCAGTTAACACTTGGTATTTAAGTGATAGATGGATTTGGGGGACTCTAACATGGGATGCTGCTGCTCAGTGTTTGCTCTAACTGTTGATGCTGTTACTGAACATCCCAGATATTATGTACCCACAGCAACTATTTTTCTTGGAGCAATAAATGTTCCTTAATCTCTTCCTGTGTCTTTTTCCTACTACTATGGACTCAGTATTTCGATGTCTGAGCATTCGATGTCTTTCTTTGCAGCCTCTTGTACCATGCCCTGCCTTATTGTGGTCCCTGAATGTGAATAAAAAGAAAGAGGTGATAGAAGAAAATTTCCTGGGACCATTTAAAGAATCAATGAAAAATTTGTAGTGAGAACAGCGGAAGGCAGGGAACAGAAGCAAAGGGACATCAGCTTCTGTGTGCTGAATGACAGAGAAATACCATTGTTCAAAATGGATGGGGAAACTGTGGGTCAGAGGAAAAATAGCCTCCTTTCTACTGATGATGGATTCTGTGGAGGGAAATAAAGAATGGAATTGAGGCTTTATGACAATAATCAAATCTTGAAGTTTCTTTCTCATATGGTTCCTCTAAGCAGTGAAGTAACCTGATCAGTGAGTCTGCAGTCACTGTGCCCCCTGTTGAGAGGACACACATAACCTTTTCAGATTCATGCATCATGCTTATGTAGCAGTTGTGGCTATGGTTAGACACAAAGCTGTTTCCCCAGGTGATTGTTCTTGGAGAAAAGATGGTATTTACCCCTTCATTGCACATGACAGAGGTTATATATTTGGGGGCAAAAATGTAACAGAAATTCATAAATATCTGTATTTTGTATTTGGAGAAATAGTCATGGGCATTGCTATTCCATTCCATTACAACACTGGTTGGAATGGGGAATATGACAATGTTTAAAGCATGTCATAAAGAGACCATGTTTTTTCTTCCCTAAACAAGCTAATAGTTGTATCATGACATAAACTATCTGTGGAGAATTGAGTACAGATAATTAAAATAGTCGCTTATTTTTAAAATAACATTTTAACATTCTTGTTTGGGGTTGCTTTTCACAAAGGAAGCATAAAAGATTCTCTAAAGCCCTGCTATCTTTATTTTAGACACACATTGCAATAGATTCATTTTGGTAAACTGCCTAAACAATATGTATATTAGATATAATATGCAAGATTAGATGCAAATGTATTCATTGTAATATGTGATATAATAACAGCATGAGCTAACTGACTGACACAGGCTCATTGAAAACAGAAAGAAAAAATAATAGCTAACCTTAGCAATGAACCACATGAGTTACATTAATTAACTATGTAAAGGTAAACAAAATTAAAGAGTACTATTTTCAAATTTTCAGATTAAGTTTAATCAATACATTTTGATGGTTTATATTTTAAATGAACAATACTTTTAATTGTTGTTTCATTTATTCTATTTAACAATTTTATTCATTTTTGAGAACTTTGTTTAACATGTTTTGAATATGTTTTACCTCACAGCTAGTCCCCAACCACTTTAACTTGTTAAACAGCTTTGTACCTCTATTTTTTAAATATATCCAGACCAGTTTGTGATACGCAAATATTCTTGAATGCTCAGCCTTCCACTGGAGTGGAAGTGACTTACCAAGGATACAGTCAGAAAATCTGCTCTCCTTAGAGATGGGATTTAGTACCCAACACCCTTCTCCATTTAGTATTTGTTTTCGTGTAGGCTCGCACAGGTCTTGTGCATGCTGTCATACACACTGTGAGTCCATTTGTGTAGCATCTCTGTCATGTCTAGAAGATGATTTTCCCCTTGTAGCCATCTACCACCTCAGGCGTTGACACTCTTTTTACCCATTTCCAGCAATGTTCCCTGAGCATTGGAAGGAAAGGTTGCAGCAGTATTATGTGTTCCAGTTTAGGCTGAACCTTTGTTAGTGTTTTGTTTTATGTGCCTTGACCATTTGTGAATCTCTCTATTAAATACCATCTACTGCAAACAGAAGCTTTTGAATGAAGGTTTAGGGATGTGCTAATCTGTGAGTATAATGTTAAGCCACTAGGAATCACATTAGTACTATGTCTATTTACCATATAATACTAATTATCCCCCAGGGCCTATCTATGACTTATGTAGCCAAAAGTTTTGGGTCTGATAATGGTGCTAGGTATTGGTTTCATTTTATGGAGATGGACTTTAAATCCAATCAGTAAGAGGTTAGTTATTACCCTGATGTTCATGCTGCTATTGTACCAGGGGCAGCATCACTATTATAGCTTGAGGGTTCGCATTCATAGCTGGTTTAAATGGAGGGCTACTCCCCCCCCCCCCGTCCAGGTAGCATGTCACACCTTCCAGCACTATGGAAGCTAAATGAAACTTCTATATGTTCATTAGCGTATAATGCTTCGGGACTTCACTGGCCAACAGCTCCACACGAGCTTAGATATTCCAAGCACTGGGCTTTTTATTTGTTTGTTCATGTTATCTATTAGAGATGTTGTTTCCCTATCACAGGGAAACTCCACTTTAACATTCACATTTAACATTGTCCTTTCGGTGTTCTTTCTCAATTGCAAAGGATGTGATTCATATTTAGCTATGAATAATCATATATGATTTGAAAATTTCTTACCCATTTTTGTTTCTTCTTTTTAAAATTCCCCATTTATTTCACATTTTTAATGGATGAGTTCTTTTTGATGCTTTGGAGACTTATTTCTTTATATATTCTGGTTATTAATCCTCTAGCAGATATATAGTTGGCAGAGATTCTCTGCCATTCTCTAGGATTCCTCTTCATTAGACTGACTCACTCTGTGCAGAGGCCTTTTCCCTTTATGAGGTCCTACTTGGAGGTTGTTGGCCTCTATTCCTAAGCAAATGGGTCGTATTAAGAATATCCTTTCCTACACCTGTAGGGTAATGTAGGGTTCTGCTTATGTTCTCTGCTAAAAGTTTGATTGTTTCTCAATTTTTCATTAAAATTAAACTGATTTGATAGGCTATATCTACAAATTTAATGATTTTAGGTTTCTTTTAAAATACTTAAAATTCCAAACCAGCCTACTCTATGGTACATGTAGGACATTCTATGTTAATATTTAAGTAAGCAGTTTAAGTAGGATAAATTAAATGTAGAACATTGAAATAAATGTATTACAAAATTATTCACAAAATGAGATTATATATTCCATTTGATTAATATACTCAATTTCCCAGATGGACTAACCAACAATACTTCCTTTAATTTTGTAAGAGAAGGCATAGGTTAAATGCTACTAAAGTGAAAGTTGTCATATATTTAATATACTTTTCAAATTAATACTTGGGTTTTATTCTTCAGAAGATCAATGTTACTAATTCAATGGGAACAAGTGTTTCATCACATTATTGGATAGCAGGTGGAGATAAAGGCTTGTGTATTTATGACTGCTCATGCAGAAACTGAGGTTACACTGGCTTTGCAGATGATTTCAGGATGACACAATCAGAATACACAAAAGTCTCTTTTTATCCCTTGATAATGTTTGTGCACCAAGGAGAACCATAAGTGTCCATTGTCTGAGTGAGGTTTTACAGAGTTTTGTGAAAGCTATTTAAAAACCACAAGGTTTCAAGTGCTATGTTTTCTTGCTTGCTTTTTTTAAACATCTTTTGTCACCAAATGAAGTTTCCAGTACAGGGACAGGGTTACATCTAATTGAGTTATTGGCCAAAGGGGTCCCATGGAAAACTTTAAACAACCCAGGCTGTTGCCAACACATTAGATTGCTCTCCACAACCTGACAACAAGGTCTCATTGATGAAGACAACACCTACATAACTCATTGAACATCAATAAGTTGAGCTGATGCCTATAGAGAGCCTTTAGTTCTTGTGTCTAGTACATAAAGGTACTCTGCACACTACCAGCCATAAAAACTTTTTGATATACTGTGCTGTCCTTCCTGCAAGATATGTGGCACAAAGCTTGTGGGAGTAACCAGCCAATATCTGATTTGACTTGAGAATCAGTCGTCATCAGAGAAGCTTCATCTTGCAGCAAATGGGAACAAATACTAAGATTCAACAGCCAGCAATTATGTGGAAATGGAAAGACTAGGGATATTCAGCCCTAAACTTGATGTCTTTATCAAATCCCTTCCCTCAGAGCTCAGGGAATCCTGTAGAAGAGAAAGCATTTAAGCACCAGAAGGGGTAGAGGACACCAAGGAAAACCAGCTCTACATTAGATTATTTGTGTACATAGTATGGCTTCCAGTTTAGTATTTTTTGGGGGATTCTTGAGTTTGCAACCAAGTAGGTCTTCAACTCCTGTGCCTTCTTGGGTCCCTTCCTTCTGTTTGTTTTGTCGAATTATGATAAGTTATTTTTTGCCTCATACTCTTGTATTATATCATATTATATTATCCCTTAGAAACCTGTTTATTTTCTAATAATAGAAAGGGAGTGGGTCTTGATGGTAGGGAGGTAGGGAAGAAATAGGAGGAGTAGAAAGAAGGAAACCCCAAATCAGGATATATTATGTGAGAAAAGGGTATATATTTCAATAATAGGATAAAATAAAATTACAATGTTGGATTAGATATAATTAATCTCTTTTTGCTTTATTGAAATTTGATAGCATTGCATTTTGATATAGTACTTTTTAATGACATCCAAGTTCAATTTCAATTTTCTACTCTGTATTCTTGCGGCTTCATGATGTTGAGCGATGATTTAATTTTTACATTCTCATTTTCTTCTGCTGCAAAATAAAGATGGCTTCAGAGAAAGTTGAGAAGACTATTGTGATCATTAAGGTATGCAATGCATCTAGTGTTCATCTGAAAGGCTTACACAGAGTAAATATTAGCTCAAATTAATATAATTACAAAAATGCTACTATGAACCTTCATATTGAAGCATGAGTTTGAACTTTCCTATTTTATAAAGAAATATTTTCATTTATTAATTTATTTTACAAAATAATCCAAACACAGTTTTCCCTCTCTCCTCTTCTCCCATGCTCTCACCCGACCTCCCTTCTACCTACCCACATCCACTCTTTCTCTGTCTCTATTCAGAAAGAGCAACATTTCCTATGGGAGTCAACAAAGCATGGCATATCAAGTTGAGGCAGGACCAAAAAACATTATAGATTTGTGATGATCCTTTCAGTTAGGGATTCCTCATCTCAGTGGCATAGATGGAATGATTTCTGGTTAATTTGTAACCCTCTCTGACAAATTACTCTGGTATGATCTGAAAGAACTGGTATGATGGTTAGAACTGGTCACTCATTGGATGTCTGTCTTTTGTTTGCAACACAGTAATGCGTCTCCCTGTTGTCATACATGTGATGTATGCAGTTGGTTAAAATGACCATGTATGCCAATTTGGCTTGAGAATTTTATCAAAACTAATATTGTATCATTAATTAAGTAGCAAAAAGGTATAGCATGAAGTAAAGTGTTTTTTTTTTGTTGTTGTTGTTGTTGCCGCTGTGGTTTACTTTTTAACACTGAAAATTTAAAGATGTTCAGTAGAGAAGTATACATAGCTTAGTCATTTCTTGCTCTTCATTTGTGGTCTACAGAATACCAGATGGATTTTGTATTCCAAGTAAGAGTTAATTCCATTTGATGAACTCTTGGCTCATTCATTAGAGTGAGACTGGACAACTGTTTCATAGGCACACATGTGCTTATAACAAGTGTGTAACTTATTCAAACTTGTGGAATGGTGGCTTCCTGTGTTGGACAGGACCTTTAACACAAAACCCACATCTATAACTTTTATAGGAATAAAGGAAACAAGATCTCCAAAGTAACTTTATACAGAAATTGTACTAAAAAGAAGTATCTTTTAATTTACAAAGTTTCTCAGAGTAGACTATTACTATTCTTTTTTTCGAGACAGGGTTTCTCTGTGGCTTTGGAGGCTGTCCTGGAACTAGCCTCTTGTAGACCAGGCTGGTTTTGAACTCACAGAGATCTTCCTGCCTCTACCACTCGAGTGCTGCTGGGATTAAAGGCATGTGCCACCACCACCCGGCTCAGAGTAGACTATTATTAATCCTATAGGAATCAATACTGCCAAGAGTGCATTAAAAAAAAAAAAAACAGTTAACAGTTCAGTCTTTTTTTTTATTTCCATGAGACAGGGTTTGTCTATGTAATTAAGTCTGAATAGAAACTTATGGTCTTCCTTCTTCAGCTGCCTGAAAACTAAGTTTATAGGCCTGTATCAATATGACCAGCTATCCTGTACAAGTTTAGCAACTTTTTGCTAGCAGGCTTTCTTAAAACAAACAAACAGAATTTAATGACAAAACCATAGCAGTTCACAATGTTCAACTTCATATTTAAATATTTCAGTGTTCATTCCTTGCATTTGTGTCTCTTTGAAGCTGAGTAGTGACAGGGTTGTCAGAATTTATGATGTGTAGTTTGCTGTCTTTATGTCATATTAGCTTTTGCTTTGAATTTCCACAGTTTTTGTTTGCTTAGAAGCTATTCTTTTAACTCTCATTTAACACACTGAACCTAATAATTGAGTTAGGGAACCTATATTTGAGAAAAGACAATAGAGTTGAGCTCATGGTTAAAATTTAATTTTCTTCCAATTTTTCCCCAACAAAGCAGGACAATTTCTAGGTCATTCTAGAAGTAGAAAACACACTTATTTATGCATGTGCTTGGTCATTCCAAGATGTGCTTTTACTTTTAGAATTAAAATTTTGCTTGATTGTTTATAATTAAAATATATAATATAAAACTGATATAATGAAGATAATTAAATGGAGACCTCTTCCATTTATTTGATTGTCATCTTGGTTCCCATGAACCTTTTATTCTTACTACATTGCATATTTCTAATTTACAATTCTGTTTAAACGATGAGGGGAGTTTTCATTTTAAGTCATGTTGATTTTGGCTAAATGTATACTATATTTGCATTGTATAATTTGCATTGCACAATGGTACTTCATTCATTTTTCATGTTTAAATTGGTTCACCTAGTAATCAGTTCCCTAAAACTTGCCAATCCTGGGGACAGATGTTGCTCCTGAGCTTATATTTGTGTGCTGAAGGAGATTAACTATTACAAATGATTGAAGGCCATGCCTCTGAATTATTTTTTTAATAAAACCACTTTTTACTGTAAAAATGTAATTTCCTAGGTAGCTGTGGTGATTCATACCTGGAATTATAATATTTCATAACTTTGTTGCCTTAATTGGGAATACTGCCATGAGTTCAAGGCCAGCCCATAATATATAGTGAATTACAGTCCATGCCAGAAGGGACAGTAAGTCACTGTCTGAAAATTTGCTAAAGAAATATTATTTCTGTAACTGATGAGAGAACATCTATCTGTTTGTAATCCCCAAAGAAAAACTTGACGCTTGTATTTTGGTTAATAAATGGTAGCAACAACCATTTTGACTATAAGTGTGCTAGCGACAAGCTATGCATTCAGCCCAGATCACCTGCATTTATTTTCAAAAACATCTGTTTGTCTCCTATGTTACATATCCACCTAATTACGCAGCAGGATCCACCTCAGCTGTGTCCTGTCGCATCTCAAATACATATTCCTTGAAAGTATTTTCAAGAGAGTTTAAGGACGGTGAAGTAAACATGTCTAGTTCATAGTTGTGTATTGATTCTCTGTAATTTAGTTCAGAAAGTTATTTTGCAGTCTTTTGAGTCTGATTATATACATTTGAACTATTATTTAAAACAGAAGATATGGGCTATTAAAATAGCAACAGGCTATACCTCATATAAAACAATTTCATTATACTGGTGGATACATACAAATACACATGCACATACATTTTACCCCTTAATTCTGACATATGTTGAAATGCCACTTTCAGAGACATAACTGAAGAGTTTATCAGTATTTGGTTGCCCTTCTTATGCCTAATAGTCTCAGTACATTACAGATCTATCATTTAGGTTTCCTGGTATTTGTTTTAAGTATGTGGTTTCATTACATATTTTCAGATATATTTAACTCAAAAAATATGCTAAGTTGGAATAGGAAAAGTGGCAAGCAAATACATTCATTAACATGGGATGGAGCCACACATCTCAGTGTGTCCATCTTTTGCTATTTACATCTTGCTTTCTATATGGCTGTCTTCAACTAGTGAGTGCAGACAGCACAAACTATAAATAAAATCTTGAATTATGAAATTCAATGATAAGATATAACTGATGTAGAAGACAATTAATGCAAGAAACAAGTATTTGCCCGTAGAAGCTGTTGAGTGCTCAAAAGAGACATCATCTTGTCAGACAAAGGAAGACTATGTGCCCCCATGTTAGTTATAGCTTAGTTTATTAGATGGCCAGAACAAAGTTTACTAACTCATGTGTATATACTTCATCCCACATTAAATACACATATAGAAGGCACAGGTTTCATTTCTAGAAAAGCTGTTAGGAGCACCAGATATTGGTACCATATACTTTTTTTAAATCAGATTTATTTTAATACACTGAGAATACAAAAAGTTATTCATCTTAATGTTAAACACAAGATGATTAGTTATATGTACTCTTTGGGTAATGCCTCAAAACTGTTACTTGCAGGGCATATTTCTCAATGTGACTGTGTCACTGCCACATTCTGAGACAGGTGGAGCATCCTTACAGATGTTAACCGATTTGGGTACCATATACTTATAAAGTTAATAACTGCTATATATGATAAGAGCAAATCACTGTTACCTTTAGGTACACATTGTGTTGTTTCCTGGTAGAAGAAAGTTGACAGAGTTCTATTTGGAGGCTCTAACTAGCTCTAGCATACTACTTTTCAGTACCCCCCCCCATTTAAATGACCAAGAAGGATCACTCCATAGTAAAACCAGTAAATTATGTACTCCAGATTTCTGGTGCAGTTTTCCTGCAGCTCTTAATCTCTTCGGTGGAGCATCTGTTAGAAAGACAGCCACGCATTTCCACACATCTGAGTAGAGTTTTAGCAGGAAAGACTGAGTTCAGAGGAAAAGAGAAAATGTGGAAGGCAGAGATATACAAGTTCTTTGGTCCCTGTTCCTTGATAGGAATCATTGGCCATGGTTTTTGCTCTTTTATTTTTCATTGCTGACTGTATATGTCTGGATACCAATTTGTATTTAGAAAGATTATTGTGAGTTTGTTAGTAAGTTGCCATTTCCATAAACTTTATCATCTTAAAATAATTAGTGTATAACTTCTAATCATTTTCTAAAGTTTTATGAAATTTCATAGAATGATAGAACTACTATAATTTTCTTCCTGAAGATAAATCTCATGTGTTGCTAAATCTGTTAATTTTAGTCTTTTTGATGGATTTATGCCTACATGTGTGTGTGATGGAATAAATGGTTCAATATGATAAATTAGACAGAATAGTCTTTAACAATTTCATTGTTTTCTTAGTCATATTCCCAATCTTTATTTTTAATGATTTTATTAGATACATCTGTGTTGTTAGCTTAACTCCATTTATCATGACTGTAAGAACTATCCAGATATAGAGAATTTTGTTTTTAAACTTGAGAACCTATATACTCTGAGAAAAGACATGGTATGAATGATGAAAATAAGTAACTCTCCCCCTTATTCCTCTTGTAATTTTGACATCTGAAAGAGTCTCCTATAAAGTCTCCTTTGAGATATAACCATTTGAAATATTAATTCTTGCTACAGAATCACTCTTTTCTTTGAAATGTTTCCATAATATTTAATATACTGATGCAAGCTGTTTACTCACTTTTTCCATTTCCCATCAGTGAACACAGCAGCTGTTTCTGGTGTATAAAAATCACAACACAGCAGTTTAGAACAGCAGAGGAAGTCTACCATAATAAAATCAAATCATGTGAGGGAATTTAGGTAGCTGAATGCTACTACTTACTCAACAGGCTGAGGTAGCATCAGCTTGACAATACTGATGCCCACAGTCATGAGTGGCCTCTAATGTAAAACAAGCATATTTGGTTAAGAGTCCACTTCTCTCTCTTGGAAACTTGTTCAAGCTGTGTACTGTTGCATGATATGAAGCTTCAGTTGCCATTCATAGTGGACATTATTTTAATCACACAAGGTATTGCTATGGAAATGAAAAGCAGGAAATGGGGGCTTGCTGTTCTGCTCTCAATTTCTAAAGCAGTTTTAGGAAGAAAACAACTTGGTCATTGAGTCCTATTTACTGCCAGCTAATAGGCTATCTTAGAATATTTACACTATTCCCTTACGAGTGTATGAATATTTTCTACAACTTCTCAGTGGGAATAATTAACATAATGTTCATAGCTGCTAGAGTACAAAACATTGGTATTCAAAATATCATAGTACTGTGGCATTTTCTTCTTACATGGTTCATGATAGAAATTAGATATATAGTTATTTAATCTTTGAAGAGAAAATTTCTGACAAATTTAAAGAAAATATTCTTATAATGGTGGACAGAAAAGCAGGTGAGAAATTCATTATAATGACATATTGAAGATATTAAAAGATTGCAGTTTTGATATGTCATTAGTGGGCTATCCCTTGCTCACTTTAAAGAGATCCTGGCATATATTTAAAATGCAAAAATATATTATTTCCTCTCATTGACAGGGGTTACAAGTAGCTTCTAAGACACAAGCTTAGTGAAATGATGGTAACCTGTATCTTTAGTGAGCTGCTGAATTTTGGGAAATAAGAGTGAGATTGTGCAATTCTATCCTGGTGGCTAAATTGTGCATGTGTTCAAGGTACTGTGTATTGTGGTATATTTCATAGCTCTCTGTTAACCTCCTGAGTATTGTAGATTCTTTTACTCTGCTTCATTAGCCTTTCTTTTCCTTTAAAATCTTTGCTGAAATAAAACAAGGAGTGGGTTGTGATGTCACACAGATTTTAAGTGTTTAAGCAATATAAACCTCTTTTCTTCTTGCCACAAAGTTTTAGTCAACATTTGAATCACAGAAAATGATTACCAAAGAGACCCTGTGTTTAGCCTTTGACTTACTTTTTGAGCATTGTCTCCTGAACTTTGAAGAGGGATCTGGCCCTTGTTGTCAAGTATATACTATATTTTGACTGATTTTAAGTTTAAATTCTTTCTATAGCTAATCTCAGTATGAATATTTTAGGAAATGTTTTATTGCTTTTATTGCCTTTACCGATTCACATGTAATTGACGGGATA